>NC_057866.1:168317652-168623902 GCF_019393635.1 Dromiciops gliroides | reverse complement strand
GAATAGCAGTTTCCTTAATTATAAAATGAGGACAACATTTGTAATACCTATCTCACTGGGTTGTCATGAAGCTCTATTTGTATAATAGAAATAAAGCATTTCATTATTACTGCTGCCATTCCCCCTCCCATTTTATAGTAACATAAAAATTGCATAAACCTTGGCAACCAATGTGAGATTACTTGGTCTTTGCAACAGAAACATTTTAAATTAAAAGTTTAAAATTGTTTATTCTTGCTATTTTGGTAATTTTAATATAACTTTAAATTGGACCCTGCTGGGTTTCTGTATTTCTTTTTTTTTTTTTTTTTGGTGAGGCAATTGGGGTTAAGTGACTTGCCCAGGGTCACACAGCTAGTAAGTGTTAAGTATCTGAGGCCGGATTTGAACTCAGGTCCTCTTGACTCCAGGGCCAGTGCTCTATCCACTGCACCACCTAGCTGCCCCCTCTGTATTTCTTTATGGAATTTGACAATATCATTTGCATACCACTTATAGATTTCTCAGGTAACAGTGATGCTATTTAGGGCATAAAACCAGACCGGGTAAATAAACAAAGAGGGTAATGTGGCTTAAAAAGTGTTTTTTGATCTATACACATGAACTAAAGGTCTGAAATGAATTATACCTATTTTAATTTTCTTTGAGACTAGACCTATAAAATTAGTGGTATAAGGAACTCCCAAGTGAGGAAATTTTTTCTATCAATGCAGAATGGTACCAATTCTACATCTTAGAAGGTCAGAGATTGGCCTGAGGCATTGGAATATTGGCTTGCCTAGAGTCCCACAGCCAATTAAATGTTAGAAGGAAGATAAGCCCAGGTATTCCTGACTTTGAGACCAGCTCTATCTCTCAGTCTAGATAGATAGATAGATAGATAGATAGATAGATAGATAGATAGATAGATAGATAGATAGATAGATAGATAGATAGATAGATATGGGGGGGTGTACACACTTTACAGGATTATAGGTCTAAAAGCTGGAAGGGACCCCGGGGCCTCTCTAGTCCATTTCTTTCTATTTATTTAACATATAAGGGAAAGTAGAAAGATATCATCATAACCTATTAGAATAATGCCGTAACTGTGATAAGCATGTACTAACTTGAGTAGGATTTTCTTATTTTATTGACTAGTGCATGGGTGAAGACACAGCAGAATCACAGAATGAAAGCTGGAAGGCCAAAACCAAAGGTCATCTAGAGAATCCCATACCTGAAGAGGAATCCCTGGCCTCATTTTTAGGATGCTCAAGGGATACTTACTATACCCAAGGCAGATTATTGTACTTATTTTAATAAAAAAAAGGGCAGAATACAAGTATTTTATGCTTTATTGAAGGAATTCAAATCTTAAAAAACACAGTTGCAATTATATGACATTTTAATAATCTTGGAAGGACAATATTAATATACATATATACACCCAAGTGATCTAGGACTGCTACTGGATGTTTTAGTCTATATAGTCAAAGTCTTCTGGAATTCCAAAATTTTTATCAATTTTACTTTCTTCAAATCCAAATTTCCTTTTGGCCCAAGATTTTATAGCAAATATGTTATCTATGGAAAAAAAAGAAATATTTCAGGGTAGGTGCATCCATAAAATGTTTCAAAGATACTTTTCTAAACCAGCACCTGGGTGCCAAAAATTAAACAATAATAGTTAAATATTTTCTTTCAGTTACAAAATAATGTGGGTGATGAGGAATGAAAATTTATTATTGTATAGATTAAAAAAACAAGAAAAAGTACATTCTAAGCAGAGTAAAAAGAAACTCACAATAAAAATGCAATACAAGCAGCCAACTACTTATGAATCCTTAACTCATGTATGACCAGGGTGAAGGAATGGTCATCGACACTCCCTTACCCTTGACAATGTTCACTACCACCCCCTCTTCCTTCCTTCTTTCTTGTTAAAATAAGCTTTTATTGATATTTTCCTTTTCTTACATCATTATGTTTATGCCAAATATCACTCTATTTACCTCTCTGAGAGTTATTCCATATGATAAGTAGTAACTTTAGAGGGGGGAACCCCAACCCAACCCAACTGACTGATACATTGAAAAAGTCTAAAAACATGTATGTGCCACATATAACAGCTGTGGATTTCCCACTTCCATGGAAGAATAAGTTGGAGCTGTCTTCTCCTATCTTTCAAGTCATCACACACATCATTTCTTCTTACTTAGTCATTTCAGGAGTGTCTGATTCTTTGTGACCTTTTTTTTTCTTTTCTTTTTTTTTTTTTTGGTGGCAGGAGTGTTTCTTGGCAGAGATACTGGAGTGGTTTGTCATTTCCTTCTCCAGCTCATTTTACAGATGAAGAAACCTAGGTAAACTAAGGTAGTCTAAGGCTTTTAGGGCTGGCAAATCTGACAGCAGAGAGCTATCATGTGCCATCACATCATCAGCTGTTGAGACCTACTAGTATTGAGACAATCAAAGATGTATAAAATGGGTCATTATGTACTTCAAGAAGTGAGTAGGATACATGGTTACTGCCCTCAAGCTAATCATGTAACAGACTCGATGTAGAAAAGTTAATGTTAATCCCAGACAAAATTTTAAGATTATAAAATTATATTGAGGAAGATGGGTCAGTGTTTGTAGCTTGACAAATGAGCTCAGTTAACAAAGGGGAGGATCCCAGAGAAATGGGGCTGAGTTTTAGGAAAGAGAAAAAGGATGTAGTATGGTAGGAAGTGAAAGGTGGCGTGATATAATTGATAGAGCCTCTACTTCTCTGTTAGCAAAACTTGGGTTCAGATCTGGCCTCTGACATATGCAGACTGTGTGACCCTGGGCAAGTCAATTAACCTCTTGCTGCCCCAAATGACTCTCTAAGAATATGAATTGTAGAACAATTGTGCTAACTTCTACTGCTAAAGGGAGCTTCTTTATGAGGAAGCTGTGCATACTGGGAAGTAGAAAAGATTATTTAAAGAGTGTCTGACCAAAAGGGAGGATTGGGAGCAAGGGGAGTGCGTTTAAACTGTAACTCTCCCCACAACACAGCAGAATAGAGTAATTTAACTCAAAACAGAAGCACAGATAAAATCTTCCCTGGGTAAACTCTTTTTGCTGTCAAGACAATGTCACCCACAGTCACAAGCACTAAATCATTTCTTGTCAAGTTCTCATTCTTTCCCTCCACTCCAACCCTGCTTCCCATCCTTATGAATGCAGGGAATGTGCCTTAGTCATCTATCTCCCCCAATGCCTTGCCCACAACATATGTTCAGAAAGAGTTTGATGGGTAAATGAAGACAATCTTAGAGTGTACTAATTATTATTAGTGTATCAATAACACTCTAACAGGTAGCTAGCTATTTGCCACAGGACTACAGCATATACAAAACAAAATCTAGGGAGAAAATGGGGAATATTGATTAAAATGGGATAATTTGCTTGCTATCAAATGTAAAAACGTATGGAAAGTGTCATATGAACCCTAATGAACTACGTAAAGTTAGCTGTAATTATTATTAGTTATTATGATGTGCCAGGCCCTGTGCTAAGTGCTAGCAACAAAAATAAAATGCAAAAATAGCCCCTGTCCTCAAGAAGCTTACATTGTAATCAGGGAGCTAGCATGTGCACAAAGTGATATTCTTAGGCACTTCAGGAAGTGACTAGGATATATGGCTACTGCCCTCAAGTAATAGACTAGATGTAATCTCATAATCACATAAACGTTTAAAACATATAAAAATGTTGTATGTTATATCTGTTAAAAAAAAACATAAAAATTATGCTTCTTTTGTGTCTTTTTGATTACTTTAATCTTGTGACTTTATTTTTGGCAGAGTGGATCTGGACATTTCATGGGTTTGAGAAACTCCAAGTGTGGAAACTTCTACTGATGCAGAAAACAACTCTGGTACAACTGAGAACTTTTGGATGGTTGTCTTGTGGCAGTGAAGGATTCAGTGGTTTGCTCAAGCTCACACCCTTCCAGAAGCAGAACCTGAACCCAGGTTTTCCTGATTTAGGGGCTGGCCCTTAACCTACTCCATAAGCCTATCTCTTTACTTAGCTTTGAACAATTGTGTAGTACTTTGTTCTGGTCTCATTAATGATTTAAATAATTTAGGGGGTAATGTAATATTAGCTTTCCTTGTTAAATGTTAATGGGGAAAAATCATGACATAAAACTCATAAGTATTGCTTGAGGTATTTCTAATTGTACATATAGTTTTAGGCAACTTCATATAATGGCTCACTTAAAAACGATTGTGATATTGAATTTTTGAACACTATACTATCTGAAGTCAAGGTAATATCTTTGGGCCATTTTTAGTAAAAGGCAGATAAATTTCATAACAGCTATGTGATTAAAGGTTTTTAGCTTTGGTAATATGCCATAAGTGATACTTCACTTAAGAAGCCAAAGTCTCTGTTGGTTGTACTTTGCTTTCTCTCTTATCTCTGCATCTTTGGGAATCTTTTTTGTAGCACATGTTTATGTTGGGAGGATCATGTTGTAACTACAAAATGGAAATACATTCTTTTTTAGCAGCTGCTACTGCAGATTTAAAAATATCTTCCATCTCTGATCCGAAATATTGTAGGCTCTTTAGCAATACAAATATGCTATAGGTAATAGAAAAGAGAAAGGTTTAAGCACCATTCCTCCAAACAATTCTGAAAGCCATCACTAATGTGGCATTATTGAATTAAGAAGCATTTATTAAATGCCTACTATGTACTATGTACAATCAGTCATTATATGAAGGGAAAGACAAAACTGAAATAGTCCTTGCCCTGGGAGAGCTTGCACTGGAGGGACAGGGAGGAGGAGGAGGATATGGAATAAATATAAGATAGTTCAAGGTAGGAGGACACTAGCAGATAGGGGGAAGGAAAGATTTCATAAAGAAGGTAGTGCTTGAGCTGAGTCATGAAGAAAGTAAAGGACTCTGGAAAAGCAGGAGTGTCTCCCTAAAGTGATCATTAAGTATTAATTAAGTGCTTACTATATATCTAGCTTGCACACTGAGAATAACTGGGGAAATTGTTTTTTAATTGTTTTCCGTTTGTGACACAGATGTGTAAAAATGCCAGGTTTTCCCTCCCGATTAAAAAAAAAAATACATGTTTCTTAATTATTTCAATGTGATTGACTATCTCCCCCCTACGTGGTACAGTGGATAGAGCACTGGGCTGGAAACCAAGAAGGCTCACCTTTGTGAGTTCAAATCTGGCCTCAGGCACTTACTAGCAGTGTGACTCTGGGCAAGTCACCTAACCCTGTTTGACTCAGTTTCCTCATCTGTAAAATAAGCTAGAGAAGGAATTGGCAAACACTCCAGTATCTTTGCCAAGAAATCCCAAATAGGGTCACAAAAAGTCATACATGACTGAAAAATGATTCAACAGAAACAAAAATACAATCCCTAAATCAATTAGTGTGGCCCAGTAAGCACAGTGCTAGACTTGGAGTCCAAGGACCTGGGTTAGAATTCTGGCTGTGGCACATTGTGTGACCTTAAGAAGTCTCTTCTCTTCTCTTGGCCCAAGCCGCTTCATCTATAAAATGAAGGGACTGGACTACATGATCTTTAGGCACTCCCAGCCCCAGATCCTATTACATCATCCTTTTTCGTTATCATCCTCTGGGCTTTTTAAATAGGTGTACTTCAGATTTTCTTTAAGTTATTCAACTGATACAAAAAGAGGTGCCCCCAAGGATTAAGACTGTGACTTAGCCAATAACGGAAGAGATTTTTGTCAGTATTATTGATTATCACCAATTCCAGTTATTTGTAAGTATTAAGTATCAATAATTTTTCATTCTAGTCACATATGCACAACAAATGCTCTCCGAATGACTTCTGTTGAGGCAGAGTAACAAGTTGTCTGTACTGAGGAGATCTGTGATCTGCAGGTCCAGGTAGGCAGTCAGGAGACCTGCCAGTTATGCTCTCTGTAGCCGCCTGCATCCCTCACAGAAAGAGAGGGATGATGATAATGATATAGTATTCGCATGTGGTTCTTCAACGGGACACCAATCATTAGTAATACCATCAGATTTTGTAATTCAACACTGGAAAAATAGGAGTAGCTAATTTTCTGACTGCTTTTAGTGATATTAGTTGTATTTCTGTATATTTAATGATGTCTTGTGAGTTTTCTCTATAGACTTCAAGGCCTTTTTAAACTTATACCTAATTAAATCCTCATCTTTTGGAAATATGTCAAATACAAACTGGGTAAATTAAATTTATTTTGCAAATGTTAGTGGACAAAGGGATAAGGAGGAACAAGGCCAGGGCTCTAAATATTACAAAACCCATCAAGGTAAGCCTTGCTTTGGATAAACTTAATATGGAAAAAAAAAATTAAAACACGAGAGAATATTTGATTTGGAAGTGGTCATAAATTCCAAGCTGGAAAGGATGGTAGAGGTCATTTAGTTCAGTCTCTTCATTTTCTGATGAGGAAACTGAAGGCAAGAGAGTTTTGTTATTTGTCCACAGTCACACTGGTACTAACTAGCAAGAGCTGGGATTTGAACCCAGGTCTCCTAACTCCAAACTGAGCAGTCTTTCCATTTTCCCAAATTGATACTCTGTTTTTCCACAGAAGAAACCGAGTTTCAAAGAGATAAAGTGACCTTTCCAAGGTCACAGAGATTTAGTGGAAACATTACCTAAAAAGATACATTTCAAAGTGATTACTTGGTTTACAAAATTACATTTTTTTTTTTTAAGATTTATAATAAGCTTCCTTAAAATTACCCTACTGGAGGCAGCTAGGTGGCGCAGTGGATAGAGCACTGGCCCTGGATTCAGGACCTGAGTTCAAATCCGGCCTCAGACATTTGACACTTATTGGCTGTGTGACCCTGGGCAAGTCACTTAACCCCAATTGCCTCACCAAAAAAAAAAAAAAAGAAAAGAAAATTACCCTACTGTATACATTTTAAGTAATGCTTGAATTTACAAAACTCCAATCAACACCCAAGTTCTCAGGACTATAGCTCCCATATCTCTGATGTCCTAACAGTTATGGCACAAGTTTATTTTAGAACCCTTGAATTGGAGCCAGGGTTGTGTAAAGTACATACCAGTCCATCTGTTAGCAGCATCCTTGGCTACTTTATTTGCTTGCCCTAAAAATTTTTAAAAAGAAAGAAAAAAATCTTAATTTTTGTATACAACCTCATATATTTAATATTCATACAAAAAGTTAAATAATAAAAGGATTGATGCAAAAGATTCAAATATGATAATAAACCAACCTCAGAAACTTAGAAAGAAAGAAGACTACTTAAAAAAAGAAGACTTCCTTATTTCTGTTTTCGGGAAACCTCTCATTTTTATACTGTAAACTAAATTGGAGCACCAGAATAAATTATTCACCTATGGAATGTCATTGGAAACAATCACTTAATCTACCAACCTCTTTCCTCTGGGTCCCTGAAAATATGTTTGTTAATTCCCATCAACATAAAGCCTTACTGGGTCAAGTTGTATCCCTCCAATACTTGCATTGAACCAGGCTTAATAAAATCCAACTCCAGATCAAGTATAAAATTAACCAGTGAGAAGAATTATTTTATATTTGATATCTTGAAAATATAGCTGAAACAAGACTAATGCTGATATCATGTGCAACATTCCCATGTAGAGGGAGATTTATTACAGTTTCTTTCCCCTGAAAGAATCCCAACACTGGCAGTTTTGAAAAATCCCTCTAGATCATGTGTGTGTGTGTGTGACACACACACACACACACACACACACAGATATATATACACACAAGTATGCACATATACATACATACATACACATATATTTATTTATTTACTTAAAGAATTCCATGAGAAAGAAATTCCTTAGAACTGGTTAGTTTTACCTTTTTTCCATTGAAAGAAAGCCAGAGAAGCTAAATTCAAATGATTCTAATGGCTTCTCGCATCTTGGTTATTCCAAATTATTCTTGCTAGTACTTGCCCGATAATAGTAATATTTCACTGACAGCATAAAATATAAAGTTTATCCCCTAGGGGGTATTGAGAAATGAGTAAGAGATAAAAGAGCTATGCCTGCACGAACGTAAGGGTATGCCTTAAAAAAAATCGATAGATAAATCATGTTCCTAAATAAATGGAAGAAATATGCAAGGACAAGACCGATTGTTTCACTCCAAACGCTCCAGTTAGGGAAAATGTCCACACCACAACAGAATCCATTAACAAAATTCCAGGTGTTTTAAACCAGCATATATAATCTCGTAGCCCCAGGGCCAGCACTGATGGGCGCAGCTCTGAGCTCTCAAGGCCTGAGTCACGCTGGACACACTTACATCTTTAACTTTCTGGTAGTGGTCCCTGGGGCCTGGGGGGCTTTCTATCCTATTATCAACCATGGCAGTTTGGCTGGAGGAACACCTGATATTCAGAGTGAATATAGTTTGTACTCCATAAGACAAAGCTCTAGGGCAGAGAGAAAGAGTTCTTAGGTGGGGGTAGGAGGAGGGGAAAGAGAGGATGGGAACTCCACCCTGTAGCTAAGGAAACCATTTGTTTCACTGATGCAAACAGAGGACAGCAGATAAATACTTCATTCAGAGCTAGTAATAAGCATTTAGCAGTAGAAAGAGTCAGGAGACTTGGATTCAAATCCTGGCTTGGCCACTTACTTCCTGTGTGATCTTGGCTAAGTCACTTGACCTTTCTAGGCTTCTGTTTCCTCAAATATAAAATGGAGGGGTTGGACTAGATGACTTTTAAATTCCTTTCCATCAGGGCAGCTAGGTGGTATAGTGGATAGAGCACTGGCCCTGGGGTCAGGAGGATGTGAGTTCAAATCTGGCCTCAGACACTTGACACTTACTAGCTGTGTGACCCTGCACAAGTCATTTAACCTCAGTTGCCTCCCAAAATAAATAAATAAATAAATTGCTTTCTGTCTCTAAATCTATGATATTTTGGTACAAGAAATATCAGTAAGAAAGAGAGAGAACACAGTATAAGTGGCAGGGTCAAGTAATGGGGAATTCAATTAAAATTGGGTGGGCATGACCTAGTGAAACTACCAGGGCAAATGAGAAGCTAACAAATGGGAGTATCTGAAAAGTCTTACTGCCTATTTTAAAGGTTTAAACTGCACTAAGACTTTCTGGGACACCTTTTAAAAGTAAGAAATGAATGAGACCAAAACAACCTGGGCAAAGCACCTCAGTCCACAAGGTCAGGAAGAAATCAGCAAACTACCAATGAGAAAAGGGTAGTTAGGGGGAGAATATGAGAAAAATTAAAGCCAGGTGGGATTTTGTGGGAACAAGTACCTTTTTGATGGGCCTACTCTTTTCAGTTCTTAAATGAGGCCTGGGACCTGAAACTTTTTAGATCTGAGACCCACTAGTGTCAACTTAGGGTGTGAAGTCAAATCAATTCTGCTTCCCTTCTCCACCTGAAATCTAGTTCTGATCATTAGAACTCACATCCTGGGCCTGTCAAAGCCTCCCCTGAATTTCAGTGGGATAGATACCTCAGTGAAGAAAAGGGTAGACTGAGGTTGGGGTTGGTGATGGTGGTGGTAGAAGATGATGATGCTAAAAAGTACCTAGTGAAGACCAGGCACGGCCATCACTGTTCTCACTGCCATTCACTCCTGGCATAACGTACTTCCTAAGGAAGAACTAGAAGTGAAGGAAACGAAGAAAATGACACGCTGAAGGGCAGCTGGATACTTTGACAGGTCTCTGATTTCAGTGGGGGCAAACATCTGTAAAAGTGCCCACCTGGGCAAGATCATCTGCCAAGCACTAGAGACACAAAGACAGAAATGACAATGACCCTCTCAAGGCATTTACAATAAAAAGAGGTAATGAACAAAAATACTTATTAGGCAGCTAATGCACATCATCCCTTCCCTATGCCTCCTCACCATGTTTTTCCCTTACCCCTTCAGTAGAGACTCTATCCAATTCAATGAATCCTTCTTTTCTTATAAGTAATGGGAAGAGCAGTACCTGTGTAACACTTGGACTTTCTATGAGTTGTCCTTCATTCTTTTTAAATGACCAGCCTCCTTTCTTCCACTCATACGTGACCTCAATAATATTTTCTATGCCACATAAGTCGACACCATGCTGCTGCTTGCTTATATCCACCATGGATCTTTTTGTTGTTCACTGGGTTATGTTTAATTTTCATTCCTCTGAAATTATATTCATTTTTTCATGATTTCAAGGAATACACAGTGAATGGGAGAATATTAGTGTCAACAGAAAAGGGCTTTTGTGACAGCAATCAGTTGGGGATCAAAGAACTGTTTAGTTTCTCTGATGAGATCTCCCCTTCAGCCTGAATTCTGTCCCTAGTTCACTGATCATCTACAGCGCCTACATACACATACACATTTGTTGTTGCTTGGTGTCTGTTTGTCTGTCTGTCTCTTTTTTCCAGCTGTGTCCTACTCTTCCTGACTCCATTTGGATTTTTGACAAAGATACTGGAGTCATTTGTCATTTCTTTCTCTGCCTCATTTTTCATATGAGCAAACTGAGTGCCTGGCCTGGAGTCAGGAAGGTTTCAGATACTTAGTAGCTGTATGACCCTGCCCAAGTCACTTAACCCCTGCCCCAATTTCTTCAATTGTAAAAATGAGGATAATAACCAAACCAAACCAAAACAAAAACAAAAAAAACAATAAATGTTAGCTAGTAGTAGTTGTTTTTTTTTTGTTTGTTTGTTTTTTGGGATTTTTTTGCAGGGCAATGAGGGTTAAGTGACTTGCCCAGGGTCACAAAGTTAAGTAAGTGTCAAGTGTCTGAGGCTAGATTTGAACTCAGGTCCTCCTGAATCCAAGGCCAGTGCTCTATCCACTGCACCACCAGTAGTAGTGGTGGTGGTGGTGGTGGTAGAAGTAGTAGAATCTGCCTTGCACAGGTTCAAATGAGATAATATTTGTAAAAAGCACTTAGCACAGTGTCTGGTACTAAAGAGGGGCTATGGAAATGCCCTGAAATGTTCAGTACTTTTGCACATCCCATTTACCCTGTATCTAATATACTTAATATAGGCCCCCTTCCTCTAAGCTTGGTCTAGATCAGGACTTCTTAAACTTTTCCCACTCTTGACCCCTTTTCGCCTGAGAAAGTTTTACGTGATCCCAGGTATACAGGTATATAAAATAGGATACAAATCAAACATTTACTGCCAAATTTTTTGTCACCCCCACATTCAGTTACGTGACCCCAAATGGGGTTGGGACCCACAGTTTAAGAAGCTTTGGTCCAGATCCCATGTCTCCAAGAGCTATGAAGCCTTCCCTGGCCACTCCATCCTAAAGGACGTCCTTTATCTCAGAAAGCACAGCACCTATTATCAATGCTGCTTTATCAACAACTGATCTTCCAATCAGAAAGCCAGAAGGGTCATTAGAGACCATTTACCAATCAATCAATCAATCAATCAATCACCCAGCAAACACATGTTAAGCACTGAGAACATGTCAGGCCCTCTATTAGAAGCTGGAGATACAAAGATAAAGAAACTTCATGTTTTCCAGAAACTTAAGTTCTACCAAGGAAGATACCAGTACAGATACAAGTCTATTCAAAATATAATATGACATTTGGTCCAACCTCATCCTCTTACAGATGATGAAAAGGAAGCCCTCAAAGTGACCTAACCTCCCCAGAACAACAGAACCAGTACATGCCCATCAGGCTCTGGGATGGTTCTTCTACCTCTGTCTCTCACACTGGAGGGCTATGGAGGGCTGGGCATTTTGCACAGGCCTGTGTCCAAGGAGGGCACACCCTCAGGAGAGAAATAACTGACCCGCTGGAGTAAAGAAATATGGACACAGTCATCTCTGCATGTGCTTATGTCTCATCTTCTTAGCCTTTAGAGTTCTCCCCCTTTGGAAAGTCCTTTGGATGAACATCTCTGCCCATGCTCTATCTTCCCAGGAGAAAGCAAACTCCTTCAGGGTAGGGTCCGTTTTTTCTTTGCGTATAGAAGGCACTTAAACATTTGCTGCACTGAATGGAATTCTAAGCATAAAGAAAGCAAGAAGCCCTCTTGTATTCTCCTTGGTGTTTCAAGCAACAAGCATTTATTAAGTACCTCCTCTATACCAGGCACTATAAGTTAGATGGTCCCTACCTTCCAAGGGCTTATATTCCAATGGCACAGTGCTTTGCACATAGTAGGTCCTCAATAAATTACTGGTCATAGTAACACCATATCAAATTAGAAAAGTCTCTATCTTTCTTGTGTCACAGAAATACCTTCCAATATAAATGTTGATCAATAGTTATAATAAAAGCAAGAATATTCTAAAATGACCTTGTTAACTTACTTACTTCAGGAAAATAACCAGGCAGCTAGAAGGTACAGTGGATAGAGCATTGGGCATGGAGTTAGGATAGATCTGAGTTCAAAGTTGGCCTCAGACACTAACTAGCTGTATGACCCTGGGCAAATCACTTAACCTCTCTTTGCCTCAGTTTCCTCAACTGTAAAATGGGGATAATGATAGCATTTACCTCAAAGGGCTGTTGTGAGGATCCACTAAGATAATACTTGTAAGGTGCTTAGCATAGTGCCTGGCACATAGTAAGCACTATGTAAATGTTAGATGTTGCTATTATTATTAGCTTTGTAAATACTCCCCATGCTATGTCACCCGAATGACTTTGGTAAAGAACTGATCCTACTAGCTAATTAAGGGGAGGCACATGAGTGGAGGCTCTGTGCTGGTGTCTAGAAGAGCCACCAGAGGAGTTACCCCTAGAACAATGAAAGTAGTAACAGTCATCCCTCCGGAGAACCAACCAGCTAGTAGTGGTGAGAGCTGGGTGAGTGAGACCTGAGTGTGCTGATTATAACTCCTGAGTGGAGGCATTATGGAGATTTATTAAGAGTATGCCATGGTCTTATCAACAGCGACTTCTCTGTGTGTCCTAAAACAGTGTGGAACCCTCGGGCTTCATGAGGCCACAAAGGGCCTGCTTTTATTTTTGTACTGACCAGCGAGTGCATCAGTGAGGAAATGCCTCCCATTGTAGAAGTGTCCCTGTTCTACAATTTATAATCTCATAGAGTGACCTGCCCAGGGTCACAGTCAGGATGTATCGGAGGTTGGACTTTGGGTCTCCCTAAATCTGAAGCAGTCTCTCAGGTCACTACTGCAGCTGTGCACACCACCAACTTGAGGGTATACACTATTAAATATTTAAAGGACGCTGCTTAAAATATACCTGTGGACATTTCTTTTGCCTTACTAATCTGTCATTGGTCTTGGTTTACTGACAATCATCATAACAAGCTTTCCACCAGTTTCAAAGGATACTACTTAACCCTGAAAATTCACTGAGGCACTGTCAAAGAAACTAATTTTTTACTAAGCTAACCTTAAGATCCTTCCATTTTGCAACTCACACTGAATTCATTCCTCCATCTTATCAGAACAACAATTCATGGTGACTGTGCTAGAGATGCATAGGCAAAGGACCCAGAAAGAGTCCTTGGAGAAGTTATAGTCTACTGGGACACATTTAAACAGAGAGTTAATACAAAGCCTGTGTAAGGAAATGTAAGGTGAAATGATGATGATGATTTTTGGGTGGTGTTATGGGCCTAGTGTACCCCAGAAGTTTAAATCAAACAACCTTCTCCTTGAGAAACTAAACCAAAGGATAAGTGGCTATGGATCAGGACTGAGCTAGCTCCAGGACCACCAGCCTTCATTCCGGTCTCCCACCCCTGGGAAGATAACATTAGGTGTGACTGCTGCCTTCGTGGTGGGAAGAAGACAGAGATGACTTGAGAGATCTGCATCCACCCCTCACCCAATTCCCCCAGCCACCACCAGTGGGGGATGGTCCTCCTTCAATAAGGGAACTGTCCACAGTCAGATGATCACCCCCATCAGTCCTCTATAAAAGTATCTGCCTGTCTCCTGCTTGAGGAGATTGGTATCTCAGAGCCATGCTCTGTGCCATGCCTTCTCCCCATGAGAAGTCCAAGGATTTCTCTCTTGGTTTCCTTTCCCTAGCACCTTAAATAAACTATTATTTTATTCTAATTGGATTTGTGTGCAAGAAAGTGTAATTCTTTAAAGAGGGATTCCTAAAAACGTCTACCCCTATCCCAAACCCCCTCTCTATTTCCCCATAACAGTGGGGAGCTCTGGAGTCAGAGGGCCTGAGTTCAAGTCCCTCTTCTGCTGCCCTTAATCTCTGTCCAGGCCCAGGAAAGGCTTGGATGGTTAGGGGAGGCACAGGAGCTGAAATCAGAAGATTTGATGAGTTTGAGGTGGGAGAAGAATGCAATATAACTGTGGTTGGGGTAGCAAACCTGTATAAAGGCTCGCAGCTAGAAAATGGACTGTTGTCTTTAGGTTATAACAACAACAACAACAACAGTATTTCTATAGTGCCATGTGCCAGGCACTGTGCTCAGTATTATAGGATGATTATCTCATTTGATCCCTACAACAACCCTGGGAGGTCGGTGCTCTTGTTCTGATCCCCCATTTTATGTCACAGATGAGGAAACTGAGGCAAAGAGAGGCTAAATGACTTGTGCAGGGTCACACAATGAAGCTGGGTTTGAATTTAGGTGTTCCTGACTCCAGGCCTTGCTGCTCTATCCACTGCACTACCCAGTGTACTGTACCAAGCACAGGAAGGGGAGTGATGTGGCATAAAGTAGAAAGATCAGCAGGAGCCAGACTGAACAAGAGCCTGTGCTTTAAACTAAAAGATAAGGAGGGTTGGGAGCTTCGAGGGCAGGAGAGAGCTGACTGGGGCTCTTTTGTTCTCCCCTTTAACCACAAAGAGGGGACTCAATATTCCTTCTACTGACAGGGGAGAGTCAAGTGAGCATCTGCTCATTCAAGCACAGGCCGGTCCCCTGGTAAGAACATCATCCCTCTGAATAAGCCCAGCTCCAGCCTCGCTGGCTCCAGAGAGAGACATTTCCTCTCAGTCCCAGCCAGAGGTTGGTGATCACTCCCCCACTAAGGAGCTAATTTGCAAATCTTTTAATATTAATTAACTAGCATTGTTATTTATCTTTTCTGCTACTCCACCAAACTACAAACCTTTTCAAAGGCAGACATTCAGGCTCCTTTCTATTCCCAACCCCAGGTGGGCAGGGGCAGGCCAGGACCCTTCCGTGGAAGGGTGTACAAAAGAGAGTAATATATAATAACCTAGGGAGGTAGTTCAGACAGAGCCAGGTTGCCAAAGGGGCAGAGAGCTGCCTTTTCAGCTAGCACAGAAAAACAAAGCAGTCACCAGACCATTCAGTAGGAAGGGGCCAGAAGAAAGATGCCGACTCTAATTGATGCATGTTCTCCCCCTTCAACGGTCAAGACAGCAGCCCCCTCAAACTTCCTCTGCCTGTAACTCTTGTCCATGCCTTCCCACAAATACTGCAGGAGGGGTCTACCTCACCTACTGAGGCTCTTCCCTCCTGATCTCCTGACACAGCCTAAGTACCAATGGAGTGCAAAGGCCATCAGCAAGCATTTAAGGGCTTTCTTTGGTCCAGGTGCTTTGTCAGATGCTGATGATACAAATCTCAAACCAAACACTCCCTACCCTCAAAGGGCTTATGTTTTCTCAGGGAAGGCCAGGCAGCAAGTACTTATTAATCGGGAAAGGCGCAATCTTCAGGGACCCTGTCTCTGCTTTCTCGGGCCTTACCTTCTAATGGAGGAAGACAACCTACAGAAAGGAGGGGAAGATTGTGGGGGGAGGAGAAGCGAGACGGAAGGGCCTCAGGAGCTGCACGGCTCTCCAAGCATGGGGGCAAAGGCTGGAAATTCAGAAGCAGAGTCTGGAAACTGGGGAGCTAAGGAAACAGCAACAGGTTGAAACAAAGTGTCTAACAAAAGAAATACAAAGGCATTTTAGGGGAACTTCAACATGTTTTCATCTTTACTCTAGCTCCCCACTGGTCCACAGCCCCTCCCTTCCTGGTGGTATCTATCTGAGGAGATTTTGAGGCAGAATTCTTCACCGGTAATCTGCTGCAGCCAGTTCTCAAACACTAGCCATTTCTCTATTTAATTCTTCGGGAAGACAGCATTCCAAGATCCGTAACCACATAGCGTGGCTCTATGGGAGATCCCTTTCTCATTCGGGCTCCAGCCCGACACCTTTGCAAGGGGCTGTCTCTCCTCCCGATGACATGCCCAATCAGAGGGCTATCAGACAAAGCTGAATCTACTGCTGTGTCTTTCAAGGACACTGGAAGGGAAGACACTTCGTTGGAGAGCCTTAAGGCAGTTTCTGAATCAAATTATTTTTGTCGCCAGAGACTCAGAGGTGGGCCAGAAGGCCCAAGTCTATTCAATCCCTCACTAGAACAAGAATGTTCTCTATGACATGACTGACTAATGGTTATCCATATTGTTCTTGGAGACTTATAGGTGGGGGAAAACCCTCATAACTTCTTCAGTGAGGGAAAAAAACATTTTCTTTAAGAGTAGCTAGGTGACTCAGAGGACCAGGCCTGGAGTCAGGAAGACCTGAGTTCAAATGTGACCTCAGACACTTACTAGCTTTGTACCCTGGGCAAGTCACCTAACCAATTTGCCTCAGTTTCCTTATCTATAAAAATGAGCATAATAAAAGCATCTACTTCCCAGGGTTGTTATAAGGATCAAACGAGATAACAATTGGATCTTAAAGTACTTTGCATAGTGCCTGCCACATAGTAAGTGATATTTAAATGTTAGCTATGATTATCTCCTTAGGTAGTCCATCTCATTTCTGGATTATTTTCATGTTTAAGTAATCTTAAACAAGTTTCCTTCTAATTTTTACACAATAAAAGTTCATTCTACAGCCCAACCCTTGCTGTTCCCTTTCCTCCACATCTCCTCTTTTCCACACTCCACATCCCTTGTTTATTCCTTCCATCCTTATATGGTATGAACTCAGGCCCCTCATTATCCTGGTTGGTCTCCTTTGTTGATAACACTGTCCTTCCTCCAGTGCGATGCCCAAGGATGGCTTCCCTCAAGTCTAGGTGAAAGCCGGACCTACAGGAAGCCTCTTCCCTCCCTCTTAATTTTAGCACTTTTCCTTCGTGGATTATTTCCTGGATACATCTTGTTTGTTCATAGCTGCTTGCTTGCTGCTTTCCCTATTCCTTTGTGATATCCTCCAGGTCAGGAATTGTCCTTTGCCTTTCTTTGTATTCCAGGCACCACTCAGCAAACAAACAAAACCCAAAAAAACCCAAACCCCAGCACACAAAAGGCACTTAATAAATGCTTACTGACCCACTGACTTACTGACTGGAGCAGACCAGATGAGATTCTAATCAGGGCAGAGGAGGAGGAAAGAAGTACAGCAACCTCTAGAGACCTAGACAACATCCCTCTCAGTGCAGCTTCAGAACACATAAACTTCCTTGGCTGCAGAAGGGCTCTGCTGACTAATACAGCATTGGCATTTTTTTTTTTTTGCAAGGCAATGAGGGTTAAGCTAGCAAGTATCAAGTGTCTGAGGCTGGGTTTGAGTTCAAGTCCTCTTGAATCCAAGGCTGGTGCTTTATCCACTGCCTCACCTAGCTGCCCCCAGGAAACTCTTAGATCTTTTGAAGACCAGCTGCCATGCAGTCACATCTCCCATATCTCATACTTCTGGGGTTGATAAGCATAGCAGGACCTGGTATGTTTGCACTTTTCAGCCGAGTGCCTGACTGTAAAGATGCAATGTGCCGTAGGATATCCTTTGTGAAACCTGCCTGCTCCTGTCTCCCACATGTCTTTATCAAGGATATCTTCTGATACCTGTGCATGTAACTCTCCTAATGATTTAGTAGACATGGGGAAGTAGCCACATGGGTCATTAGTTTTTTGACCCCCCTTCCTTTTTTTCCTCTGGCAGTAATAATATGCATGATTTTTTGTCCACATTTTAAATCCTCCCCCTTTCCAAGGAACCTGAGAATCAATCCTATAATACCCTTAAAATTATGTCATCTCTAACAAAGAATTCTTTTAAAATTATGAAGTTGCTGGTGTGATTAGAAACCTTTTCTGCATCAATGAGAATTTTTTTTTTGCAGGCATGCTACTTTTTTCCCTCAATTTAACATATTAATTTAAAATTTTGAGTTCCAAATTCTATCCCTCCTTCCTTCCCTTGCCCTTCCCTGACATCGTAAGCAAGTAGATATAGGTTATACATGTGCAATTATGAAAAAATATTTTCATCTGAGTTATTTTGTTCAAGAAGACTCTAAAAGAAAAAAAACTGAAAGTGAAACATAGCAAGGCAAGCTACTTTTTCAGATTATTACATATGCAAATGATAATGCTTAGGACTTTAGCAAATAATAGGGCAGACAACCAGAGATGAGGACCTGTCACTCTTCTACAAACAATTTTTCATTCTCTTTTCATGCTGCATCCATTCAAATTCCTGGCCTGGCATTCAAGGCTTTCCCCAATCTGATGACACCCTATCTTTTCAGTCTTATTTCATGTTACTTTCTTTTGCTTTCACATACTCTATACTCCAGCACAATTGGAATATTAACCTTCCTATATTGGTTCATGCTCTTCTCTAGGCCTGAAAATGGTCTCCCTCTCAGCCCAAGTCAAACTGCCTACATTTCTTGGAAGTTTTCCAGGATCTTACCAAATGATAACAACCTTCCCTCTTTCAAACTCAATATCTCACATAGAGCTTTAATCTGATTGACTCCAGCATACTTATTGAATAATATTGTATATCATAGTTATCTATGTTAGTGTTTTATACCCCTTTTACAAGGGGTCAGTCAAGCAACTAGCATTTATGTACCTATTGTCTACTGGGTACTGAGGATACAAAGAAAGGCAAAAACCCCAAACCCAGACAAATAAAAAGCCATCTCTGCCCTTAAGGAGCCCACAGTCTGGTGGGGAAGACAACATGCAAACAACAATATACAAACAAGATATAGACGGGATAACTCATGGGAGGTCTCAGAAGGAAGGCATTAAGATTTAGGAATGCTGGAAAAGGCTTCTGGTGGAAAGGACAACTTTAGCTGAGACCTGAAGGAAGCTGAGAGAGCCAAGAGCCAAAAATGAGGAGGGAGAGTATTCCGGGAATGGGAGATAGCAATGAAAATGTTTGGAGTCAGGAGATAGAGCATCATGTGTGAGGACAATAGGAAGGCCAGTGTCATTGGACAACTGAGTGCACGGAGAGAAGATAAAAGATGAGAGAAAAGGTGAGGAAGGGCACCTTACAAAGGGGCTCTTTCCTACATTTTATAGATCATGCTGGAGATAAAAGAATTAATGGAGTTAACTGAATAGGAGGGGGTAACACGGTCAGACTTGCATTTTAGGAAGATCAATTTTATAAGTGAGAATGGATTGGAATGAAGAGAGACTTGAGGCAAGTAGATCAACCAGTAAGCCATTCTATTAGTTTAAGTTTGAGGTGATTGATGGTGATGGCAGATCTATACATACACACAGACACACACACCCACACACACCTGTGTGTGTATATATATATATATATATACACACACACACACATACATATATATGCTGGGGTTTTTTGTTTTTGTTTTTGCAGGGCAATGGGGGTTAAGTGACTTGCCCAGGGTCACACAGCTAGTAAGTGTCAAGTTTCTGAGGTCAAATTTGAATTCAGGTCCTCCTGAATCCAGGGCCAGTGCTTTTTCCACTGTGCCACCTAGCTGCCCCCACATACATGTATATGCAAACAATGTATATGTATGTATATATGATGTTATAAAGGTAGAAATGACAGGATTTGGCAACGGATTGGATATGGAAGGGTGGGATAGAGTAAGATGTGAAGGACGATTTCTAGGTTGCAAGCTTGTATGACTAGATGGATGGTGTTATCATTGACAATAACAGGGAAGTTAGGAGGAGGTGACAGTATGGAGAGAATGACAATGAGTTCACACGCCCACAAAGCTATCAAACCATTCATACCCTTTTGATCCAGTGATATTGCTACTGGGTCTATAACCCAAGAGATCAAATAGAGAGGACAAGTATTCATGCACATGATTTTATATATAAATACACGCACATATATGTATACATGTGTGTTAGCTCTTGTGGTAGCAAAGAACTGGAAACTGAGAGCATGCCCATCAACTGGGGAATGGCTGAACAAGTTATGGTATATGAATGAGATGGAATATTATTTTGCTGTAAGAATGATGAAGGGGATGGTTTCAGAAAAACCTGGGAAGACTCGTATGAACTGATACAAAGTAAAGTGAGCAGAACCTGGAGAATAATTTATATAGTAATAGCAACATGATAAAGATAATCAACTCTGGCGTAGTAACTCTGAAAAACATTGACAAACCAGAATTCCAAAGGATTCATGATGAAACATGGTATCTACCTCTAGATAAGAGAGCAGATTGAAGCATATTTTCTTCTATTTCTTTTTTCTTTTTTTTCCCTTGCAATGTGACTAATAGAGACATCTGATTTGCATGGCTATGAATGTTTACAATCGATTTTATTTTTTTTTCCTTCTCAACAACTGGGGGAAAGGAAGGAAGGAGGCAGAGAAATTTGGAATTGAAAATAAAATAAAATAAAATTGAATTTTAAAAGAAGATAATTAATTTAGTTTTGGATATGCTGGATTTAAGATGTCCATGAGACATCTAATTCAAGATGTCCAATAGGCAGGTGGAAATATGAGACTGGAGATCAAGAGAGACGTTAGGGCTGGATAAGTAGATCTGAAAATTACTTGTATGGAGATGATACCTGAAACCATAGGAACTGATGAGATCAAGTGAAACAGTATAGAGGGAGAAGAGAAGAAGACTCAGGACAGAGCCTTACAGGATCATCAGTGTTATACTGGGTGAAGGTGAAGATTCAACAAAAGAGACAAAGAAGTAGATAGAGTGGCATCATAAACATCTAAAGACAAAAGAGTTATGAAGAGGGGGATCAGCAGTGTTAAAGGCTGTGGGGAGATCAAGAAGGGTGAGTATTGATTTGTCAATCAATCAATATACATATATTAAGTACCTACATGCCACTACTCCATGCCAAGCACTGCACTCAGCTCTGGGGATACAAAAAGAGGCAAAGGAGTTTATGCCCTCAAGGAGCTTACTGGCACCTTGAAGAGAGAAGTTTTGGACTTTGTTGGCCTAAGCTGTAAAGTGGTAGGGCGCAAATTCAAGGCAATGTTTGTCATTTTCCTTTTTTATTTTCTTTGGCCATTTGACAAATGTGGGAAGGGATCTTAGAGTTGCTTTAATTTACGTTTCTCTAATTATTAGTGATTTGGAGCATTTTTTTTCCCTATGGTTGTTCATAGTTGGATTTCATCCTTTGATCATTTATCAGTGGGATAATTTATTCCTTAAAATACTATTTTGAACTGAAACTCATTTTTTTAAATTTCTAAAATAGTTTCATTTTTATAAAAATGGAAATGTGTTTGTAAAAGTAAAATTTCAGTGATTGGTAGAGAATTGGAGGAAGAATATTGCCAGACAGAATAAAAATATCTGTATCATGATGATTTGCTGACTGGTTTTAGTTGCCCTCTACCTAATTTCACCCACAAAATGAAAATATGATATTAGTTAAATTACACCTCTGGAGGAAAAGGGCTCTAGGAACTAATGAGGACACATTCTAAATACTTAGTTATTATTAGTATTAACTTAGCTACTTAACTTGTTTTACTTAAAAACATTCCCTGAAGGTTTGGAATAGGCATGAAAATATTAGGTTAATATAGGAATAATGGTATAGTGGATAGAGGGTCAGGCTGGGAGACAGGAAGACCTGAATTCAAATCTGGCCTTAGCCATGAGTTGTGTGATCCCAGGCAAGTCACTTAACCCTGTTTGCCTCAATTTCCTCATCTGTAAAATGAGCTGGAAAAGGAATAGCAAACCATTACAGTATTGTTCCCAAGAAAACCCCAAATGGGGTCATGATAAGTCAGACATAACTAAATGATAAAGTGGTGGGTATAGAATCAGGCCTCAGAGCTAAAAAGACCTGGGTTCAAGACCTGCTCCAACACATGGTGGCTGTGTGACCCTAGACAAGTCACAAACTCTTAGGGCTCTCAGCAACTCTCCAAAACTATAGTTTTAGCAAAATGCCGACATGCAATGATAGTTTCCCCAGTCTCAATGAAATCACAGGTATCCTTACCCTATAACAGAAAGCAGAAAACAGCTGTCCAAAATGGAGCTAGCTGACAAGTATAATAATTGATTGTGATTTGGGGACCCCATCTTTGGCTAAAATTAGAAAGCCTCGGGCATACCCCACATGGCTCCCATTGCCCTGGGTACGCCCTGGCTCCCTCCACCCAGCGGGGATATGCACAGAAATCCCATGCCCCAGCTGGCCCTGGGCGCCACCCCTAGGGGTGCCAATGAATTAGCTTGGGGTGTGTGGGTGGTCAGCCTGGGTTTCCTGTGAGAGAAGGGTTTTTTATTCTGGGGGGGGGGTGTAGAGGAGAGAGGAGGAGGAGACAAGAGGAGAAGAGAGAGAGAAGAATTCACCAGCAGCAGGCAGAAGTGCAGGGGGACATAGAGAGAGTTAAATGCAAAGCAGCTGAGTCTGGTGGGTGAGTTTACAAGCCGTATTCCTGCTTTTCTTTGTCCTTATTTCTAAATTTGTTCTCATCAATAAACCCTGGGAGTTTTTTGCTTTTTTGAAAAGAGGCTTTTTAATCTTGTTTCTTATCAGTCTGGGAGAAACAGTTGGGGAGGGGGCAGTGTGGAAGAGAGGAGGCTCAGGACCTAGAGGTCCCCCGTTGTTTTCCAAGTCCCAGCATTGCAGCTTGCCTCCCAATTAACTCTTCCCATATTAAATTTGGCCCTTACGGATTGGTGGCCCGTACAGGGATTAACGAACCTGGGTGATCTTTTAAAACCCCCCTTACACAAGCCACAAGTGCATCTGAATTAGAATTTATTTTTTCTCCTTAAAAGCATCCTGTTTGATGGTAATCCATACAAATCTGTGAACTTGGGTTACACTTAATTTAAATATTTTGTATGCTGAAGATCTCTCTATGACAGGGTGTTAATTCTAAGTTATGATTTATAATTATTTAGAGAAACTTGTATGGATGGTCTGGTTAAGACAGTTGCAAGAAAATTCAAATGCAGGTAACTTTTTTATTCAATAAAAGATCTTTTAAAACCTTAAAAAACAGAAAGGAAGGAAGGAAGGAAGGGAGGGAGGGAGGAAAGGAGGGAGCAAAGGAATTAGAAAATGAAATATAAATCCATGTGTTACCTATTTATGTCATAGTATTTATTAACTTTTAAGGTTTGTTATATCATCCTAAAACTGTTATAGAATAATAATTTCATGTGACTCAAGCAAAATGGAATATCATATGAAGAGTAACTGAGTAATAAAGCATTTTTAGCTTCTCTATGACATACATATTTACAATATAATAAAAATGCTGTGAGAACAGTTTAAAGCTAATAGCCATGCAGCAATTACTCCCTAGTAAATACATGATTAAGTATTATCTAGAAATACTATCATACTGTTCCTGATCACAATCTACTAAATTACTAGTCTTGAGCACTAAACAATACCCTTGTGGCCTTGAAGACTTAGAAAAGACTACTCTAGTAGCCTGGTAAAGGTGAATGCCTGGCACTGCTGGGACCAAGGGTACCAGGACTTATGAAGATGTTAGGTCACTAGGGCAGTAGGAGGAACATAATGAATAGGAGGAGGGGGATTAATATCTTTAAGGGGCAGCGATTTCAAGGCAGGGTTAGGGTTTACAAAGGAGAAAGGAATTAGAGCAGGAAAGGTTGGCCTTTCACCATTTTTTTTTCTTCTGCTTCGTTTCTGTTTTCCTCATTAGCATCTTTCCATCTTCATCATAATGTTCAATAGTCAGTCAATATACATTTAAGCACTTACTAGGTGCCAGGCACTGTGCTAAGCCTGCCACATTGGAATTGAGTCTGGATCTAAGAGTTCTTTGGCATAGGGGACTCCCAAGTGAAGAGAATCCTTCTACCAATGTACTCAGTACCTTCCTTGCAACTTTACCTGTAAAAAGCTGTCTAGGGCACTGATGGGTTAAATACCTTGCCCATGGTCACATAGCCAATATGTGTCTGAACTAATTGTTCTTGGTTTTGAGACTCTCTATTCACCATGCTCAGTTGCTTCTCTTAGATATACATAGTAGGTGCTTAATAAATGCTTGTAGATTGATTTAAATTGATTGATTGGCTAAAATATAGAACTGAAACATACTTTTATTATTTGTTGTATTTGCTGATAAAGGATTGTGTTTATGTCAGGAATCACCTCCTCCATGTAGCCTGATGCTTTCCTACTCAAATCCGTCTTGCTAACATTGGATCTCTCCTACATATTGACATTTTAATTTGTATCATGGCTACTTGTGTATTGTCTTTGACTTATGCTAAATTGCTCTTTGAGGGAAGACCTAGAGATGACCCACCTGACTAAGTTCAGAGAGGCTCCTCTCCAGTCAGTCAACCAACCAACACTTGCCACAGTGGTTCTTAACTTTTTTTGTATCACGGATTCCTTGGGCAGTCTGGAGATGCCTAGGGAACCCTTCTCAAAAGTGTTTTTAAAAGCATAAAATAAAATACATAGGATTACAAAGAAACTGATTGTATTGAAATGAAGATGTTCAAAGACATCTATCCCAAATCTTTCTACTCACTCCTTGGGAGTCCATGGACCCCAGAGAAAGAATTTCTCCAGCTTGCTATATGCTACTGTATGAGGCGCTGGGGAAACAAAGAAAGGCAAGAACAGTTCCTGGCCTCAGTTCGAATAGGAGGAGACAATATGTAAAGAACTAAGTATGTACAAGATATATACAGAAGAGATGGGCGATAATCTCAAATGATGCCAGCAAGGCTGGCCACCTGGAAGGAATTTTTCAGGCCATAGTAACTCACAGAAACTATTACATTGTTCATAGATTGAGGCCTGGAAGGGGCTTCAGAGGCCATTGAGACTAACCCTCTTAGGATTTAATAGAAGAGAACACAGAGGCCCAGTGCATGTAAGTGATTTGTTGCGGATGACATGGGACGGCAGCAACAGAAGGATTTGAATACAGGGCCCAGTACTCATTCTGCCACATCATGTTTGCCTGGTGGGACTATGAAATGAAGTGATAGAGAAGCTTCCCTCGCTGATGAAATCATGGCTCCTTAAAGTCGAGATTTTAATGGAATGAACACAGATTGCCAGACTAATCTGAATTTCAAAGTGTAACAATTTTCTAATTGTTACAGTCAAGACCAGAGTTTTCTAATTATGAATGTTGCTATTAATGAAATTTCTTACTTAAAGAAACCAGGCTTTACTATTACATATACTCAACCATCCTTATTTTGGTGTGTAATTTCTTAAAAACGATTTTGTCCCCAGTGGATAACTGGGAAGTTTCCAAAGGAACTGCAAACTCTCAGCAACTACATGAAAGATTACTCCAAAATAACTAAGAAAAGAAATTCAAACTGAAAGAAATTCACGGAGGTTTCACTTGACACTTAGTAAACTGTCAGGATGAAAAAGTATAAAAACTGTCAATGTTGGAGTGGCTCTTGGGAAGCCAGGAACACTAATATACTGTTGGTGGAGGAGCTGGAAATTAGTTTAACTTTTTGGAAACTCATTTGGAATTATGTGAGAAAGGTCATTAAATTGTTTGTAGACTTTGGCCTTGAAATCCCACTGTTGGGTATATGTTCCAAGGAGGTCATGCACAGAAAGACGTCCCATATTCACCAAAATATTTATAGCAACATTTTGTGGCAGCAAAAACTGGAAACAAAGCAAATGCCCATTGACTAAATAAACTAAATAAACTGATATATGAATACAATTAAATATTACTGTGCTTATGACAAATAACACATATGAGGAATTTAGAGAAATACAGGAAAACTTATGAGTCACTGCAGAAAACATTAAACAAATAGGAATATGTGCAATGTATGCTGTTCAGTTGCTTTTCAGTCGTGTTTGACTTCGTGACCCAATTTGGGATTTTCTTGGCAAGGATACTGGAGTGATTTACCATTTCCTTCTCCAGCTCATTTTACCTCAAACACTTACTAGCTGTGTGACCCTGGGCAAGTCCTTTAACCCCAATTGCCTTAAACATCTGTGGCCATTTCCAGCCATCCTGATTTATATCTTGCCAGTTGACCCAGATGGCTCTGGAGGAAAGAGTGAGGCTGGTGACCTTGTACAACCTTCCCTCACTTAAATCCAATTCACTGCAAGTCATGACATCACCCCAATGTCACAGTCCTCTTCAAGAATGAAGGACAAGGGGCAGCTAGATGGCGCAGTAGATAGAGCACTGGCCCTGGATCCAGGAGGACCTGAGTTCAAATCCGGCCTCAGACACTTAACACTTACTAGCTGTGTGACCCTGGGCAAGTCACTTAACCCCAATTGCCTTACAAAAAAAAAAAAAAGAATGAAGGACAAAAAACAATGAAAACAAACAACAAACATTTTACAGATGAGCAAATGTTGGCAAACAGGTTAAGTGATTTGCCCAGAGTCACACAGCTAATAAATTATTTGAACTCAGGAAGATGAGTCTTCCCAATACCAGGTCTGACACACTATTCACTGAGCCACCTAGCTGCACTGACATACAATGTATATAGTAATATAAGAAAATGTAATTCTCTCTTTTTCCTTGGAGAGGGAAATAAGTATAGAATGATATATATACTGGCACACATTTCCTGTGTCCATTTTTTTTTTTATGAATTGATTTTCTTACAAAGTAGGCGCAATATAAGTGTTTATTCCTTTCTCTTCCCTTTCCCTCTTTTTTGCAAGGGAAGGTTCACTGAATGGGTGGGCATAAGTGGAAATTATTGTGATAAAAGAAAAGCATGGCTAAAATGTTAATTTTTTAAAAAAGGTAATTTAGCTCTCATGGTAATTGAGAATAATAAGCTCAGCCCACTCAAAATCAAAAAACTATTCTCCCTTTCATTAAGTGTCTCATTAACATCAAAGTACAACAAAAAAGGAGTATTTTGCTATGAAGAAGCTGGCAAAAAATGGTTTTTACAAATAAAAATGAAAACAATTAGAATGCCATAATGTGTGGAATTTGTTTAACTGATCATCAATCTTTGTTTACACCCATTCAGCTATGGAAAAAGATGGACACAGTAAGGTATTTGCTCTGAATCAGTTAGAAGGGATTACAGAATCTCAGATCAAGTCTAGAAGGGATCTGAGATGTCTCCCAGCCCCAATCTCTCTGAACCAGTCAGGGAGGTTCAATGATTTGCCCAGAATCATAAAGGTAGTAAGTGCTAGAAGCATAATTTGAACCTAGGACCTCTACTTCAAATTCAGTGCTCTTTCCTCTGTACCATGCTATCTTGTATAAAGATCTAGGGAGATCCTAGAGGGAATTAAGACTTTTACCCTCTTGAAAATGATTTACGGTTTGGGAAGAAGGAGGTTATCAGCACAACAAAGAGGCTGTCACTTGTTACAGAGAATTAATCTGTGAGAAGTAGCTCTGGACAAGACAGGCAACCTTTGATGTCTTCTTTAACGAGCTGCCTGCACTTCTTCATGAAGGTGAGTCACCAGTGGGTCCAGATTCCCAGGAATAGCTTCGCCCACTCCTGCTTTGATGTGATCCTGTTCAGTGATTGCCATGTAACTAGTTACATTTGATTTAAACGGATCTCCATTAAAATAATTTATAATGACTCCTTTCAGTGCAATCCAGGGAGTGCTTTCTTCTGCTGGAACACATGCTTAGTGTGAAAAGGGGTCCTGATGCCCACTCCTTAGGTCCACTAGTGACCTGTGTCTCTCCTGACTATATTACTTAGATGGCAGGGAGTGATATTCTCAGTTAGTTAACCTGGGCCCTTCTGCCCTCCAGTAATGAAAGGAGCTCTTTCTTTAAGATGGAATGTTCTTCAAGCATGGCTCCAAAGAATAGATAGAGGAAGACTCCTCTAACACACACACACACACACACACACACACACACACACACACACACACACACACACACACACACACGGGGTAGAAAGTCCACCTCTTCCTCACTGAGGCGCCTTACACCTATGAAATCACAGGTTTGGAAAAAAAACAACATCGTGGGCCAGTGCATATATTTTCAGATTTTTTTTCAATGAATTAATCATTTTTGCTTTTTTTTCTTTTAAAATATTCTTAAAAATTATTATATTTGATGGTTCTCTAGAGAAAGGGAGAGGGAAGACAATGGGGAAATTTAAGCAATATTTAAAATATCGATAACATTTATTTTTGAAAAAGGAGGGGAAGTTTCTTTTTACATGCAAAATGATCTTATGGAGAACATTTTAATTCTCTCTGAGGAGGATCCCATAAAAATATAACTTTGATTTTTTTACTTAAGTTAACTCCTTTAGAGCTGTGGCAAGACAAACATGCTCATCCCACTCCTGGTGGAGCTCACTGAACTGGTTACACAATTTGGAATTCTGCAAGAAAAGTTACAAAAAGGATTCATGTTCTTTGACTCTGAGACTCTACTACTTGGGCCATACCCTAAAGAGGTGACTGCCAGTAAGGAAAAAAAAATGTAAATTGAGGGAATGCCCACTAATTGGGGAACGACTGAACAAGATGTGGTATATGACTTCGATGGAATACTATTGTGTTATACAAAATAATGAGCAGGAAGGTTTCTGAAAAAAACTGGAAAGACTTATGTGAATTGACACAAAGTGAAGTAAGCAGAACCAGGACAACACTGTACACAGCAATAGTAACATTATAATGATGATCAACTGTGAAAGAATTGGCTACTTTTGATCAAAACAATGACCAAAGGTAATTCCAAAGGACTCATGATGAAAAATGCTCTCTACCTCCAGAGAGAGAACTGATGAACTCTGAATAAAAATCAAAGTAGAATATTTTTCCCTTGCCTTTTTTTTTGGCAATATGGCTAATATGGAAATATGTTTTGCCTGATTTCACATGTATAATTTTTTAATTCTATTTTTTGTGGGACAACCAGGGTTAAGTGACTTGCCCAGGGTCACATAGCTAGTAAGTGTCAAGTATCTGAGGCCCGATTTGAATTCCTGAATCCAGGGCCTGTGCTCTATTCACTGCACCACCTAGCTGTCCCCTCACATGAATAATTCATATAATGTTGCTTTTCCTTCACGATCAGTAGGGGAGAGTTTAGAAGGGGGGTAAGAATTTGGAACTAAAAAAAAAATTAGAAAATAAAGCTCTTAATTGTTTTAAAAAGAGAGACAAGAACCATGTGCACAGTTTCGTGGAAGCATTATCTGAGGTAAGAAAGCTGGAAACAACACATGTACCCAATAACTGGGCTACTAGTTGGGTTTGGAAGGTTTTTTTGGGCCTAGTTCTATGATTTCACAAGTGCACAAGGAACCCTCCATGAAGAAACTCCCTCTACCAATGCAGATCTACAACTCAGAGAGACGCGTTTGAAGCAATAACAGTAAATTGCCCAGGGTGTGTCAGACCTGGATTTTTCTGAACAAGGCAGGCCCTTTATCTGTATCCCCTGTTGCTTCTCTATGGAAAGTTACTGTACCACAAAGAAGGGTAAATATGAAGAATCTGGAGAAACATGACGAGACTTAAAGGAGAAAAAGCTGAGCTCAAAGAACTGCACAGTGATTTTAACAATGTAATTAAAGACAAGAACAAGAGCGGGGAAGACTCAGGCCGAGTACAGCAGTACAGCACTGTGCTGGAAGTCAGGGAGATCCATCTTCATGAATTCAAGACCTGCCTCAGACACTAGCTGTGTGATCTGGGCAAATCACTATACTCTGCCTCAGTGTCCTCATCTGTAAAATGAGCTGGAGAAGGAAATGGCAAATTGCTGCAATGTCTCTGCCAAGAAAACTCCAGATGGGATCTTGAAGAGTCGGATACAAATGAAAAAGGATTAAACGACAAAAAAAAACCCCAAAACAAAACAGTGGCTAAGATCAATAGCGAGCTAGCTACCAAAATGAACACATACACCCTCCTGTCTGTTAATGATCAGTAAACCAAAGGGGAAAGTGACAGATACTATTAATAACAACCCAACTAGGTGTAGTTTGCTTAACTCTTTAGAGGGAAGGCATTTCACAATGAGGTTTGTTTGACTGTTGGCTGCATAGTATCTGTTGGGCAACATAAAGGTATCAATAAATTTAAAAAGAAAATAAATGAAACCTTTCATACTTAGTCCAACCTAACTATTGGTATTTAATACGTAATGTAATTATACCCATTTAATATGCCATCAAGTGCCAGCTTGGCTTTATTCCAAAGAAACTGTTGGGCATAGTAGTATAAAAATTAATTCTTTAAGTAATACCTTTCTAAATTCTCTTAAAGCTTTCCTTCTACCATATACAGTTACAATAATCCTGAAAACAGTATTTAAAATGTTTTTCTAACTTAGTCATATTACCTAATAATAAGGTGCTCTAAACATGAAAAAAAATCCAGGGTAATTTTATTGTTTATTATTATTGTATCTTGTTCATCTGAAAGATGTTTTTAACTCCTTAAATACTATTAAACATCCACCTTTATAAAATATATACTGGAGCATGGGTAGAACCATACACAGATCCATAGAATCCAAATCTATGGTTGTGGTAACACACCATAACTTTAACTTCTTTGCTTCTGGGGCATAACCATAATTTTTTTTTTTTTTTTAGTTTTCTTTTTAGTGAGGCAATTGGGGTTAAGTGACTTGCCCAGAGTCACACAGCTAGTAAGTGTTAAGTGTCTGAGGCCGGATTTGAACTCAGGTCCTCCTGACTCCAGGGCCGGTGCTCTATCCACTTCACCACCTAGCTGCCCCGGGGCATAACCATAATTAACTGGCATTAGGATAGGAGAATACAAAAGGAAAAATGCAAAACTTTGGAGATGTGCCAGTTTCCCAGTTTTCTGCTTCTTATTGATTTCCCTTTGGTACTCTCTCTTATTGACTTTTTTTTTTTCCCTTGCAGAGCAATGAGGGTTGAGTGATTTGCCCAGGGTCACACAGCTAGTAAGTGTCAAATGTCTAAGGCTGGATTTGAACTCAGGTCCTCCTGAATCCAGGGCCGGTGCTTTATCCACTGTGCCACCTAGCTGCCCCTCTTACTGACTTTCAATGGTACCACCATGATGCCCTCTTGATGGTTGTGGCAGATCTCTAGCTGGAATGAAGACACTCAGTGATAAATTACTTTCTTATATGACCCTTTTGTCAAGTCAAACCCTGTATCTTGTGTCCTCTGATGCCTTAGCTTTCAAAATGCTCATCATTTCTGTGAACAGTTATTATTAAATGTTTCAAGATTCATTGAAATGACTCCCACATACCATGAAAATAGAGTAATTTATATAAGGTGTATTTTCCCAATATAAGTCCTCCATAAAAAATGCTGTTAAAATATGAATGGGATGATATTGAACAAAACTAGGTTTCATTTTCTCATTCACATGGAGAAGAGATGCTAGGGGCAGTGGTGGGTGTGGGGACAGAAGTAATGAACTGTTGGAGCAACATCACAGAATTATCGAAGTTGGAAAGGTTCACATGAAGTCATCTTGCTCCACCTGTAACTTGATCAGGAACCTCCCTCGCCTCATGACATATCTGAGAAAATCTAAGCTCTGCTTAAAGGTCAGTGAAGGGAACCCCACTACCTTCAGACACATTGAACTCCAGTTTTAATTGGAGTACCCTACAAGAATGCCATACCTAATAGGGTTTACAACCCATACATAAATAATATGAAATAATTGAACAAAACCTCCTAATACACATATAAGAGACCTAATTAAGTCTCTACATTACCCCCATTTTTAACACATTTTGGGAGGGTAGTAAAAGGAGACATCTACTAGAGTCTTGTTCATAGACAAAGTGAGGCTTGCAAAAAGTTTAACTTTGCTCTAATCAGTCTAGGTAGGACTCATGAAGGACATAAGATTTCAAGAGTTGTTTGAATAATGGAGGGAAGAGTTTTGGTAGACTGAATTGTTAAGCAGTGCATTCTAAGTGTCTGGTCTACTTTCAGATAAAGTTCTGAAGCAGGGGTGGCACAACCAAATGAACATACTGAAGTAAATTGCTTTTACTATAGGACAATTGGCATATATTTTCTAGTTTTCTAATTTTTTCTAATTAAATGGTTAGGCTTTCATAACCAATTCCCTACTCTCCTAAATTTCAGAAGCCTTTTCTCCTTTGCAGATCAAGGAGATGCATTATATTAATTATTTGCATTTATTAAATATTTGCTACATGGATAGAACCACTATTTGCCCTGGCTTAACATTTAAAATATCATCAGAAAGAGATGGAAACTAAGTAAACAGTAATAATTCTTTCACTAATTTACTCATAAAAGGCTTCTATTCATCATAGACATTAAGCACAGTCAAGTCGGGAAACAAACTTACGTATTTCTTCTACAACTTCAGGATCACATTCTTTGTATTTTTCTAATTCAGCCTTTAGCTGCTCCTTCTGCTGCCGGAGGGAAGTGAGCTCTTTTGAGAGTGAGGCACGTTCTTCCTGTGTTCAAAATAATTTCATGGGCCACAATCATCACAAAGAAAATCTGGTTTAAGAAAAAGCTCAAATCCCGAACATGCATCTCCATAGGATTTCATCATAGATGTTGTGATGAAATAATGGGATTTAGCAGATACTCAAAGACCCACCTGGAGATTAATCTATACTGATTGAATCAGGTGAGAGTGATTGACTGCTGATTAAGCCTACTTCAAGTTAACTAGATTGTAATCACACCTGGCTATCCCTTAAGAAGGTATTGTTCTCAGAAGCTAGACTGTGAACTCAACTGGAGAACACCTTCAAAACCAATGGATTTGGATGATGCCAACCAATCAGCTTGAAGCAGTGTGTAAGGACTGCCTCTGTTCCAGACCTATAAAAAGCTTCCACAATCAGCTTGCTGGAGGATTCCTGATTAAAGCAGGCTTGTGGCAGAGGACTTGGGGAAGAACCCGACCAGGCTGGAACTCTAAGCTAGATAGGCCTTTTCTCAACTTTCTGAACTCCTTGTGAATACCTGTATGCTTTAATAAATGTTTAATGCCCAAAGACTGGTGCTGAAGCTTCTAATTTAAGGCAACCACAATTTAGATTTTAAACATCACAATATAAAGCTGAGAAGGACCTCAGCAATCAAATTCATTCCCTTCATTTTATGGATGAGGAAACAGGCCCAGCATAGCTAAATGTATTTTCCCAGGCTTTCACATCTGGCTAATAGCTTAAGTATGATTTAACCCAGTCTTTCCTGAATCCTCCTCTGGCCCTCTAGTCACTACATCATGCTGCCTCTTATTTTACTTCTTCTCACCGCCTAGCACACTGTAGGTGCTTAGTTATCTCATACCATGATAAGGACATTAAGCTAGAGACTAACTGATCTTCTTACCAATTCCCCTTTAGCCTTGACAAATCCTTGATTTTTAAGTTTGGGCTCCTCATTTCCAGTGGTTTTTGTCCTTGTTTTCCAATGAATTATTCTCAAAGGAACTATCCAATGGACCTTAGTCCATTAGAATCTTGGAGGTACTTAAATGCAAATCTCATTCTTGCTTCAAGATTGACCAAACATCCTCCTTTTTTTTTTACTTCAACCATACATATCCTCAATGTCTTGTAGTGTTCTTATCTACAAAGCACCAGTTAAGTATAAATAAAGCAGTCACAGTTCTTATCTCTCTCTCCCTGAAACCTCATATTTCTTTCATGGATGTAGGATGCTAAGGATATGATGAAATGAGCATTCATGAGTAAACAGTGAAGTTACTGTTCAAACTATATATTAATCAATCAATAAACATTTATTAAGCATCTATTATGTGTCAAGCACTATGCTAAGTGCTAGGAATACTATCCAAGTTTTATTTACATATATATATATACATACACACACACACACACACACACACACATATATATTTGGGGGGGGGACAATGAGGGTTAAGTGACTTGCCCAGGGTCACACAGCTAGTAAGTATCAAGTGTCTGAGGCCAGATTTGAACTCAGGTCCTCCTGAATCCAGGGCTGATGTTTTATCCACTGTGTCACCTAGCTGTCCCCGATATATATATATATTTTAAAATATTCCAATAGTCAAAGAGGCTTACTATCTCACAAATGTGAATGATTTCTCTCAACAATGCAGACTACAGCTCAACAATGCTTTCTCATCCTGTGTGATTCCTGTTCATGTCCTAACATAAATTTATCACAAAGCAACCATGTATGTATGTGGGTATATGTGGTTTCGCAGAGGGAATACCTTCCTAAATTTCTCTATAAACAGCGTTAGTCCAAATACTGGCCGCATGCTTCCCTCAAAATCTGGCTCATACAAAACTTATGTAGAACATAATTGCGTCCTTAACACAATTCATTTAATTCAAATAAAGGTATTTTATTTATTTTTATCATCACTGTCTTCATCGTCCTATAGTCTTCACCACTACCCCTGGCATTGGAATGGCAGCTTTTTAAGTCACAGATGACTGACTGAAGGAATAATCTTTTCCAAGAAGTTTAAGTTGGCAGACATTCAGTTATAAGTGGTCATTAGGACTGATTCCAGATCTGTGGAACTCACTGAAACATTTCTCCACATCCCATTATTTCAAAATTCCACTTTCTTACCTCTATATTTTCTGTTCTTCCACCTCTCCCGTATTCCACACTTAATTCAATTTGACAAGTATTTATTATGTGCTTACTGTTAAAGCTCTAAAGTTACACACATTTAAGGTAGTGTGGGAGAGACCAAGGAAGGGGAAGAAAAGAGAAGAGTTAATCTTAATCCATTATGTTACCTTTCTTTCACAGAAAGTCAAATATACATTTTAAATGGAAATGGTATCCAATAAACAGCAACTGAACTTTCTAGTCTCAGTTTTTCCTAACAGGTAGAAAGTTGTAAATATGCAATTCAATGAACCTTTATTATATGTTTCTGTTGAGTGAGAGTCATTATGCTAGGGATACAAAAATAAATGGAGCTTGCTCTCATTGAGAAACTTATCATCTAATTAGGGGAGAGACAGGTGTACCGTTATGGTAAGTACCAAGCAAGGCTCAGGCATGGTGTTCTGAGAAACATGAGGATTAATAATAGTTAACATTTAGATAGAGCTCCACTGTGTATATAATATAGCATTTTGATTCTCACAGCGACCCTATATGTTAGAGGTCAGCTATTGTTGAACTTAGTTTACAGATGAAGAAACTGAGGCTGAGCATAGTGAGCCATGGGGCACAGAGGGGATGGGTAACTGAGGTCATATTCAAACTGAGGTCTTTCTGACTCAAAGTCTAACGCTCTAACCACTATGTAATACTGCCTCACTTTCATTTTGGGACAGAGAAAGTCAGAGGGCTTCATGGAGGAGGTGATACCTGAGTTAGACCTTGAAGGAAAGCAGGAAAGAGCAGATGAGTACATTCCAGACAGGGAGAATGGTGGTATTGTTTGTCCTTCATGTTCTCGAAGAGGACCACGATATCAGGGTGATGTCATGACTTGCAGTGAATTGGATTTAAGTGAGGGAGGACTGTGCAAGGTCACCAACTTCACTCTCCCCTCCAGAGCCATCTGGGTCCAGTGGCAAGATATATATTAGGACAACTGCAGATGGCCCCAGATGTTTGAGGCAGCTGGGGTAAAGTGCCTTGTCCAGGGTCACACAGCTACTAAGTGTCTAAAGTCAGATTTAAACTCAGGTCCTCCCAACTTTAGGGCCACTGCTCTATCCACTATGCTACTTAGCTGCCCCATGGGAATGGTTCATGCAGCAGGAAGAAGGGCAGGACTAAAACAGCAGGACACATCAAGGACAGGAGGTAGGGAAGTAAACAATTTGGTTGGAGTGTTGAATATATCAAATATATGAAAAAAGGTTGGAAGTATAGATTGGAGCCAGATTCTTGATGATCTTGAATTCCAGGATTAAAAATTGATGCTTTATTTGGCTGATAAGGACAGCCACAGAAAGTCTGTATTCAGAGGAGCAGCCACTGAGATGTGTATTAGATGGAATATTTAGTCAAGGATAGGGAGGATGAATTAGGTAAGAGTTAGGCTAGGCACCTACATCCCTTTCCCAAACCACATATTCAACATGAAAGTAAATAAATACTAGAGTTTACCATGTATATGCACCTAAGAAATTAACTGTTAATTTCAATAGGACAATATAATTATTTATCAAATATTCTCTCTACTACCTCCTTGACAAGCTTCTTATACCTCTCAGAACACATGTACCCTTAGTTTGGGAACTCCTGAATTATAGGCAAGGCAGCCAGTTGGGAGGCTATTAGAGTGAGATGAGAGGTCAGGAAGAGATGAGAGCCTGATTTATGATGTTTGTAGTAAGAATGGAAAAGATCAAATAGATGTGAGATATATTATGGAGGCAGCTAGGTGTTGTAGTGGATAGAGCATTAGGCCTAAAGTCAGACTCACCTTCATGATTTCAAATCTGGCCTCAGGCACTTACCAGCTATGAAACCCTGGGCAAGTCACTTAACCCTGTTTGCCTCAGTTTCCTCATCTGTAAAATGAGCTGGAGAAGGAAATGGCAATCCACACTAATATCTTTTCCAACAAATCCCCAAATGAGGTCATGAAGAGTCAGACGTGACTGAAAACAACTCAACAACAACAATAACAACAACATTATGGAAGGGCTGGAGAGAGGGAGAGAATTTGGGACTTAAAAATGTTTTAAATGACTACTAAAAATAAATTAATTTTTAAAAGTTTTAATTAACAAAAACAAAAATTATTGATGAAATTGAAAGAGTAGGAATTAACCTTGACAAGGAAGATTGTTCCATCCTCTGAAACTAGAGGGGGGAAAAGGGGTAGGAGATACTTGAGAGGCTTAAAGGAATAGAGAAAAGGAAGTTGAAAGTGATCCCATCAGATGGCATCTGGAAATGTGAGGTAGAAGGGGAAGTCATCTGTTGGGAGTAAGAGATAAGATAGAGGAACCTAGGCCTGAGTAGAAGAGAGCAGGTTTAGAATAGTCATTGGGGTGAATGTGACAGAAACCAGAATTGGGACACTTCTATCTCTAGTCCGTCTAAGATCCGAGTAGAAGGAAGAATTGGATCACAAATCTGACCAAAAGTTGTAAAATACAATTTGCCTAATAAGACTTGCCTAAAGTTTTGTTCTCAGACTGTTTCTTAACACAGATTCAGGTTCTGATGAAGAGGATGTCAAGACTTTTGACTGTCATCAGAGGATGTTCTACATGTTCAGTGATGTGTATACCCAGGGCTTTGCTATCTGTTTAAGTGTAGCCGAAAGCCATGGTATGATGTCCCCTACACCCCCTACCCTGTAAGTAGTAGACTGAAAATTAAGGAGAAAGGAAAAGATGAAAAAGACTCTTTGGTAATGGTGGAATGAGCATCAAGTGGAAGAGACAGGAAGTTGAGAGGTCCCTCAAGAAGCCAAAGGAAGTTTCTGTCCCAGAGAGATTCTTGCAGAATTACTTTCTATTCCTGGCTGAAAACAACACCCACTCCTTTTCTCACCTCCTTGCAACTATTTCCTGTTTAGGAAGCACCCCAAAGCAATAGCTAATACTCAGCAGTCAGTCTGCCAACCGTAGTACCTAGGTTTCCTGTTAGCTTGAAGGTATTTTTTGCCCAGAATTCCCAATGTTAAAGGGGAGGCAGAGTCAAAAAGTGACCACTGCCATTTGTTTACTGAAGAAACTAAAACAACTCTAGGTCACTTGCAGGTGCTATTTAGAAAATGCTGTCCCTTGAGAAGTTCTTACTGGAATATTACTCTAATTCTAAGAAAAGACCAAAATGAGGAATCTAGAGAAATGTGGGAATGTTTCTATGATTTGATGAATAAAGAAGAAAGCAGAACCAAGAAAATATGCACAACTGCAATAATGTAATGCTTCCAAAGCAAATGAATTCTAATGAATTGTTTGAAAAGATTTTTTGACATATTTTGTTTTGTCATCACTTTCATTTCCAGATATAGTCCTCACTCTCCAGATAGACAATTCATGGAACAAATAAAAGAGTGAAAGGAGAAACCAGCTCAGCAAAATTAATGAAGAGGTCAATTGAGTCAGACAGTATATGTGATTCACACTCAGGTTTCCCTACTTCTGCAAAGAAGGGAGGGGAGGGTGCATTTTCTCTTCCTGACTTTAAGTTTGGTCATTAAATTATACAGTGTTTGGTTTCTTTTGTCGTTGTTATTATTCTTTCCATTTACACAGTTGTAGTCATTATGTAGGTAGATTTATGGGTTCTACTTTAGCTCTGCATCAGTTCTGAAGAGTCTTTGAAGGCTTTTCTTTATTTATCATATTCATCAGCATAGTAACATTCCATTATACCCTACCCTGGAGCATCACTTGCTGCCTTTCACAAGGTCTGCCCCATCTTCTCCCAGGAATTTCAAGTGAGTTCCTCCTGAAATCTCCATTTTGTGAAGGGACCCAGGTCAGCCTTCCTTCATTCCCTTCCTGGCCCTGTTCTTGACTTTCCGGACTTCAAAATCATATCTTCATTGGGAGACATCTTTTCAGCTCCTTATTGTATGTTATCTTCCCCTACTAGAATGTAAGGTCTTTGAGAGCAGAGACTATATTTCTTTTGAGTTGTATTTGTATTCTTAACAAATACCACAGTGCCTGGCAACACAGTAAAGAAATAATAATTTCCCTCTTTCCTTCCTTCCATCCTGTCATCCTTCCTCCCTCTCTCCCTCCCTTTTTCCTTCCTCCTTCCCTTTCTTCCTCCCTTCCTCCTTCCTTTTCTTCCTTCTTCCCTCCTTTTTTCCTTTCCTCCCTCCCTCCCTTTCTTCCTTCCACAATTTGTTTAGCCTTTCCTCAAACTGATCAGTATTTACTTTGCTTCCAGTTCTTGGCTACTACAAAAAGTGTCGCTAAAATGTAGAATTTAGACTAGAGAAGTCTTTCTTTTCTCTTGTTGTCCTCTTTGGGAGTCTATGCCTAGCAGTGGGATTACTGGGTCAAAAGGGTATGGGTCTTTTAGTCCATTTCACAATTCCAAGTCACTTTCTAGAATGACCAGACCAATCCATAGCTCTACCAACAACATACCAGTGTGCTTGTTTTTCCAAAATCCTTTCTAAGATCAACCGTTTCTTTCTTTTGTCACCTTTACTAATTTACTAAGCATACAATGGAACCTCAGAGATATTTTGATGTGTATTTTTCTAATTATTAGTGATTTGGAGCAATCTTTCATATATTCAGTTATATTTTATAAATGAGTTTGAGAATTATTTGTTTATATCCTTATCCATTTAGGTGGACTCTTGATTTTATGTATCTGTGTTAGTTTTTTTTTACATATCTTAGATATCTGGTCCTAATCAGACATATTTTATACAAATATTTCCCCCCCCCCCCAAATTGATGGCTTCCCTTCTTATCCCAGTTGCATTCATTTGTTTATACAAAAAGTTTTCAATTTCATATAATCAAAATCTACTTTATCTTTTGTGATCAACTCTCATGAACTACAATGAACAAGCTCAGTTCTGGAGAACTGATAATGAAACACACCTACCTTCCTCCTCTCAATAGAGAAGTGGGGTAGGGATATGGAATGCTGGGTATACACTATAGGAAATGCTCTGTGTAGGATAGGGCAGAGTTGAGGGGATGACCGGGCCATGAAAACAAAATGCAATAATAAACTTGTTTTTAAAAAAGAAGCTGTTGTCCTATTCCTATCCATGATTGTGCTGACTGTTCAAATAAGAATGAAAGTACTTTTGAAAAATATAAAACACTATGACTGTGTAGCACTATTATTGTTTCTTTCTAGTTTGTTGAGTGTCAGGGTCCTTTTTTGTCATGAGATGTAAAGTTCAAATGTTGCTGCTAAGCCATGGGTCTCCAGGATCTTTTATTGATATCAACCAGGTAGAATGTATTTTTAATCTGCTCTTCAGTGTTTTTCATAGTGATGATGCCTGGACTGAGAAATGTAGTAAAACTGATGGGTTTTTTTTATCCATAATGCTACATCAAAGAAAATGAATGTTTTTTTTTTCCTGCAAGGATCCTTTAAATCATTTAAAATTCTCATGAGCACACAAAGAACGGTGTGTAGATGGCATTCAGAAATGGGGGATTAATAGAAAACCACATCAAAGAGAATTAAGCCAAGCCAAAACCCAGCTTCATGATTACAGAAGCCTGCTGGGTGCGATAGGCATTTCTTGCTTCAAGATTCTCTTTGTCTTTGGTCAATACTGGGGCATTATTGTCAAAGAAACTAAAGATGGGAGGGAGCTTACCGTATCTTGCCGGCCAATTTTGGCTTTCTTGATGCTTTGTTGTAAGTTCTCTTTCTTCTGATTACCCTCTGAAAACTGAGGGAAGAAACAAAACAAAACATAAACAAGGCTGTTACCAACTGAACCAAGTAGCATTGACTACAAAGATTTTGTTGTATCCAGGTCCCAGTAAAATCAAAGATGGCAATGCACCATTCTATCATTAAGAAAAGAGGGAAGGGGCAGCTAGGTGGCACAGTGGATAGAGCACTGGCCCTGGATTCAGGAGGACCTGAGTTCAAATCCAGCCTCAGACACTTGACACTTGCTAGCTGTGTGACCCTGGGCAAGTCACTTAACCCCCACTGCCCCGCAAAAAAACAAAAAGAAAGAAAGAAAGAAAAGAAAAAAAGAAAAGAGGGAAAATGGCACATTGGGGCTTCCTGAATAGATTTACTGCAAGGGTCTATGATTCTGTCAACAATGGTACTCCTTCTACCAACCCCAACAGCAATCCCTCTGTGTCTCAGTAGATGGAAGGCATCTAAAAGTTGCCGTGGTTGCAAAATTCAGAGGGGGACCATGCAAAGAAAGCTAGAACAGGCATCATAGGAGCTGGGTTTAAATCTTTGCTTTGCCACTTTCCATTTGTGTGTCCTTGGGGGAATCACTTTACCACTCTATTGACCTTGGTTTCCTATGAGATGTTGGACTAGATGACCTTATGATCCTCTCATCCTGTGGACAACTATGTGATAAGCTGCTAGCTGCTTAGCTGTGATGGTCCATGGAAAAACACAGAGTACACCAGTGGCCACTTACTAGCCATCCCCTTGCTTTGTTGAGCCTCAGCGTCCACATCTGTAAGATGACTAAGCAGAAGTAGATGATATCCAATGTTTCTTAGAGTTCTAACTTTGTGATTCTGTGACTTGCGAGATCACATGCTCCATTACTTTAAGTTTCCATGAACCCAGGGCTAATTTTCTGCCACAAGGAGATGATAAAGACTTTAGTGAAGAAAGAAAAAAATATTTTAAAATATTTTCTTCTCCTACCACTTTCAGTCTTTCTATGAGTCTTTACTTGGTAACTTTCTTCAAGTAACTTGAGAAGTTCTAATATTCCAATATGATGTTTATATGAACTATGATAATTTGGGGGAGGGAGAAGGGGTTTTTTTGTTGTTGTTTTTTTGTTTTGTTTTTGTGGGGCAATGAGGGTTAAGTGACTTGCCCAAGGTCACACAGCTAGTAAATGTCAAGTGTCTGAGGCCGGATATGAATTCAGGTCCTCCCGAATCCAGGGCTGGTGCTTTATTCACTGCGTCACCTAGCTGCTCCTGAGAAGTTTTTATACAACTTTTATTCATTTATTTTTTCCTCCAGTTTTGGAAGACTAAATTTTCTTTCTTTAATTTACCTTCATTGGATTTAGGGACAATCAGCCGCTTTAGCCATCACACAGTAATGAAGTCAGAACTTATATATCTACTATTTATAAAGTGGGATACCCAGCTAATAAAAAGATATGACTGACTGAATATCAACACTGCTAATATAGCTGTCATCCTGTCTCAGATCAGATAGAGCTATAGAATGTCTTCTTTAAAAAAAAAAAAGTGCCAATATCTTGAATTGATTTAACCTAAAGAAGAACTAAATCCTTCCTTCATGACAGTTAGCTGATACTTTGGACCAGAGTGCTGTGGTCACTGACATCAGACAACAAGCATTCACAAACTGAGTGGATAGAGTGCTAGACCTGGAGTCAGGAGGATCTGAGTTCTACTCCTACCTCAGACCTGAACTAGCTGTATGACAACTTGTTTAACCTGTGTAATTTAAAATTCTAAATGTGGGTTCTAATCTGTTCCCCCAGTTTTGGGGGAAACTGACTAAAATCACTGATAAAACGAGTTTAGATTTTTAAGGGTTTATTGAAATATAGAAAGAGAAAGATTGAGAACAGAATTCCTACAACCTCGCAATCCTATCTTTCCTCAGCTCCTCTCCGTCGTTCTCTGCCGTCACCACCAAGTCAGGAACCAAAAAGACAGAGCTCTTCGTGCAAACTCCCCTTTCCTCCTTCCTGTCCCCTCCCAGAATGGGGAGGTTCTTCAAGCTGGTTGGTTGATTAGGCCGGAAGTTCAAAGTTTTTTTAGATTCTGAGAACCATGCTTTCTTAAGTACTCTCAAGTACCAGGCAGATGTGCTTAGAATCTAGTCAACTGCTAATCCAGTCAAATCAGCCAGTAATCTCATCTATCACATTCCATTACCTTGACAAACCTCTGTTTGCCTCAGTTTCCTCATCTGTAAAATGAAGATAATAACAGTACTATTTCTTGGGGTTGCTGTGAGGATCAATTAAGAAAATTTATTTATGGTGCTTTGCAAACCTTAAAGTATGATATTATTATTATTATTATTATTATTATTAACAACAACAACAGCAACAACACATGTTGGTAGCCCCAGGCTTTCTTCTTTCCTCATAGTTTCACTACTATGCTGGCCTATAGATACAAGAATACAAAAGCGCACAGACAAATGAAGCAAAAATGTAGGTGTTTCTAAAATTATCAGATCTTGCAGCAAGTGAGCTAACAGGAGAAGAGCCAAGAAAAGCAGATCAAGAATACAGGACTAGAAGGGAACTTATCTTTTCCAACAACCTAATTTTATCTATTTAAAAAAAAAAAATTTGATCGATTGCTTTTTTGGTTGTTTTCATTGTCAATGCCATGACCAATACCTCTCAACATGCATCCTGTAAAATTGAGAAATGATTAAATAAAGCAAACATGACATGTCAGCCCTATTGGATAGTGAATGTAAGCATGCTTTATCCTTAGTCTGTATGGAGAAGAAAGAAATATCTCCCAGCATCTGTTGGATAGGCAACAAGCTACAAGGTAAAGCATGGAAGATTTGAAGTCAGAGGACCTGGGTTTGGATTCTGACTCTGCCACTTATATAGTCTTTTTTTTTTTTTAAGTGAGGCAATTGGGGTTAAGTGACTTGTCCAGGGTCACACAGCTAGTAAGTGTTAAGTGTCTGAGGCCGGATTTGAACCCAGGTACTCCTGACTCCAGGGCGGTTCTCTATCCACTGCGCCACCTAGCTGCCCCACTTATATAGTCTTCAAAACCTTGGGTAATACAGTTAATATCCCTGTGCCTCAGTTTCATCATTCATATGATGAAGGTGTTGGATTAGATACTGACTATTGTCCTTTTCAGCCCTAAAGCTATGATCCTCTGATGACCCTATTAATATTCTCTGGGATCAATAATGGCTATTGTGCTCATTTGAATTCTGATGTCTTTTACAGTTTCAATTCATCTTATTTTTAAATTTTTGTTAATGTATTTTGTTTTTATATCATTTACATATTACTCCAATTTCATGAGAAGTCTCTTGAAACAAAATAAAACTATTAAGTAAAACTAATATAGTAACCTTATCTGAAAGTGTATGCAATATTTCAATATTTTATAGTAGCCTCCTTTGCCCCCCACTTCTCTAGTTTAAAAACATTTTTAAAAATCTATTTTCTCTCCTTCCTTTATTTACCCCCTTGGAAAAAGAAAAAGAGAAATTTCTTGGAACAAATATTCAGAATCAAGCAAAACAAATTCCTTCAGTGGCTATATACTACATAGGTTGGTAGGTAGAAAGATATCTGTAGGTATATGTTTATATGTATATGTACATTATCTTTCTACCTACCTATCTATGTAGTAGTATATGTACCTATCTATCTACTATCTATTTACTAATTTCTATCTCGTTCTACCTTTCTATAGCATTATGTTTATCACCTTTCTATCAAGGATAGTATGTGTTATCACCAGTGGATCATGAATGGTCATCTTCTGATCACAGTCTTCAGAGCTCACAAAATTCGTTATTTGTAATGGTGTATTGTATAAATCGTTCTCATAATTCTGCTTATTTCATTTTTTATCAGGATACGAAATTCTTCAAAACTGTTCATTTTAAAAATAAAATTAATGTCAAATTAGAAATTGTTCTGATTTTGTTCACTTCACTTTGTATCAGTTCATGTAAGCCTTTCTATCTTTTTGAAATCATCTACTTCCTCATTTCTTAGAAAACAACAGTACTCTATCACATTACACAAATAGCATCAGTACTTCTATAGAATACCAATAAAATCCAGCAGGAAAAGATATTTCATTTCAAATTACTACAGAATGTATAAAATACTTCTTCCAAGATACATATAAGAACCATTTAAATATAGTAATCAAAACAACAATAATAATAGCTAATATTTACCTAGCACATACTATATGCCAGACATTGTACTAAGCCATTTACAATCATTATGATCCCATTTGATCCTCGTAAACCTCGGAGGTGGGTGCTATTATTATCCCCATTTTCCAGATGAGGACACTGAAGCAGAGGTTAACTGACTTGCACAGGGTCATAAGAGCTAGGAAGTGTCTAAGGCCACATTTGAACTCAGGTCCTCCTGATTTTAAGCCTGATATTCTATCCACTCTACCACCTACTTCCCTATATAAACAACTATTAAAAATACAGACCTAAGTAATTGGAAAAATATTAATTGCTCATAGGTAGAATGAGCCAATATAATAATAATGGTAAACCTACTTAAATTGATTTACTTATTCAGTGTTATACCAAACAAGCTAACAATGGATTACTTTATAGAACTAGAAAAAAAAATCATATGGAGGGAAAAAGGTCAAGAATTTCAAGATAATGAAAAGAAATGTGAAGGAAGGGAGCCAAAGCCAGATGTTAAGCTAAACTACAAAGCAGTAATTATTAAAATAATTTGGTATTGATTAAATTGATCAGTGTAGAAGATTAGATATATAACATAAAGATGCAAATATATTCAATAAACAGGCAGCTAGGTCATGCAGTACATAGAGCGCCAGTCCTGGAGTCAGGAAGACTCCTCTTCCTGAGTTCAAATCTGGCCTCAGACACTTACCAGCTGTGTGACCCTGGGCAAGTCACTTAACCCTTTTCCCCTCAGTTTCCTCATCTATAAAATGAGTTGGAGAAGGAAATAGCAAACCACTCCAGTATCTTTGACAAGAAAATGGCAAATGGGGTCATAAAGAGTCAGACATAACTGAAAATGACTTAACAACAAAAACAATAAAAATTCAATAAACACCAATACCCCAGATACTGGGATAAGGGCTCAATTCAATTATGCTTGGAAGTGAGTTTTCTATATTGGAGCCATTCTGGAGACTTGAAGTTCTATGAGTGTGTGGCCACTCTACTAGTACTCAGAATGAGCAGTGAAGGAAGTTTTCATTGCTTGGAAAAAACGACACGGTAAAGGACATTTCATATTTATATGCTAGGTACTTGGAAATGGTCAAATTGGCTGCCAAACTTCTTTAGTCTGTTATATATCTACTTAGGTTATTTATTTAAGTATTTTCTTTATTGCCACAGTAATCAGTCTAAACATTTTGCTCCATTCACTAAGTTGATAAAAAGTTACATGTGGAAATGAATTAAATATCATTAGCATAAACCACCTACAGGTTTGGCACACTCATGGGCATGCAGCCTTGGACCATACCAAAAAGGGACAGATAATTTCAAAAACTGATCCTTTTGCCTCTTTTATTAATCTTACTTGGCCCTTTTTTCTGTAACTTTTTTTTTTTGCTCTAGATTAGCAAGGGGAACTCCCATTGTGGAAATTCTTTTCACCAGTGCCCCTGCTTACTCCTTATCTCTTAATTTATAATCTTAAATATGTTGCTGGGCAAACTTGAGAGGTTAATTGACCTTCCTTTGGGTCACAAAAGTTAGGATGGGCCGGGGGCAGAACATGGATCCAAGACTGGCCTTCCATATACTACTTAACTAAATTATTACGAGAAATTTTCCTGTGTAAAAACTCTGTCATGTTGTTTTCTATAAATTAGCTGGAAACGTAGAAAGCAGTCACCTGATTAAATGCAGACATCTTATTTAATTCTTGTAAAATATCACAGTCCACATAAGGTGTTAAAATGAAGGAAATAACTAAACTCTCAGATGAACAGAAACTTTTTCTCACTGGTGACCACAAGACACTGTCCTTTCCACATGTGACCACGTGTGGGGAGAACAAGGAGTAATAACCTTAAGAAGCTGGGGAACTATACAATGTGTCCCTGCTCCTGATGTACATATAAAGAAAGCATTGTAAGTTTCCAATGAACATTTCCCTGGTCATTAATTCCAATCCCCATTATGAATAAGACCAATGACAATACAACCAAACCAGTTATACCTCTTTATGAGAGGAATCATCTCAAAGGAAGGAGGGGGAAGGGAGCAGCTGGGACACATTCTGCTAGAATGCTTGGGCTCCACAACAAAGTCAAAGCAGAGAATATGTTTAAGACCTTCACTAGAGCAAAAGAAGACTAACCTTACTGCAAAAGCATGAGTTTTCCCTTAGAAATGGCCCTGGGGCAGCTAGGTGACACAGTAGATAGAGTACCAGCCCTGGATTCAGGAGTACCTGAGTTCAAATCCGGCCTCAGACACTTAACACTTACCAGCTGTGTGACCCTGGGCAAGTCACTTAACCCCAATTGCCTCACTAAAAAAAAAAAAGAAAAAAAAAGAAAAAGAAATGGCCCTAAAGAATACTAACATGCCCATCCTCATGGACCCACTTGAAATAAACAGAAATGTCGTCACACAGAGATATTATAGGTTAGCACAATGGTTCATTTTGAAATTCTCCTTAAAATTTCCTAATCACAGGGGCAGGTAGGTGGTGAAGTGGATAAAGAACTGGCCTTGGATTCAGGAGGACCTGAGTTCAAGTACAGCCTCAGACACTTGACACAACTAGCTGTGTGACCCTAGGCAAGTCACTTAACCCTCATTGCCCTGCAAAAAAAAAACCCCAAAAACAAAAACCTCCTACTCACTATAACCAGAAGAAATAATCTTCCTAAAGCACAAATGGGGCGAGCCACTCCCCTACTCAAGAAACATCCCTGGTTCCCTATGACCTCTAGGATAAAATGCAAACTGTGCTAGGCATTTAAGTCCCTTGCATTTGGGCTTCAGCCTTTTTCCCCCAGGCTTAATACATTTCTCCATGTCATAGATTTTATGTTCTTGCCAGTCTGGAAAAACTGACTTGCTTGCTGTTAGCCAAATTTGATACTCCATCAACCTCTCCCTGTGAATCTGCACAAGACTGCACTTCTACTTCCTGACCTTTATGTTTTACAATGCTTAGCTATATCCAAGGCTTAGCTCAGGTTCCATTTACTTGTCCCCTTAGTTTTTTAGTGCCTCTTCAAATCATCAAATAGGTGCTAATCTTTACGCATGTCATATTCACCTCCCATTAGAACATAGGCTTTTAATAATGTTCCACAAAGAGCTGTGAATGACTTAACTATTCTCAGCAATACAATGATCCAAGACAATCCCAAAGGACTAATGATGAAGCATACTATCCACCTCCAAAGAAAAAACTGATATTGATTGAACACAGACTGCAGCATGCTCTTTTTCACTTTCTATCCTTTTTTTAATTCAAGTTTTCTTATGCAAAATGACTACCATGGTAATGTTTTACATAATTGTACATATATAACCCACATCCGACTGCTTACTGGCTTAGGGAGGATAAAGGGAAGGGAAGGATGGATAAAAATTGGAACTCAAAACTTTTTTAAAAATGTTTATTATTATTTATTTTGTGGGGCAATGAGGGTTAAGTGACTTGCCTAGGCTCACACAGCTAGTAAGTGTCAACAAGTGTCTGAGGCTGGACTTGAACTCGTCCTCCTGAATCCAGGGCCAGTCCTTTATCTACTGTACCACCTAGCTGCCCCAAAAAGGTTTATTATTTTAAAAATAAAGATGTTAAGTTTGGAAAAAAAAACACCAAGTTCTTTTACTGTATGGACTCTTTTATTGCTACATTTGATTGTCTAGCACCTACTAAAGTTCCTTGCACACAGTAAATGCATAATAAATGCTTGCTGGATTCTCTCCCTCAAAGAAAGAGCATAAAATGAACCATTAATTAACTGAAACTCAGCTTCATAACGCAATTATATAAATGACATCTGTTAGAGGTTTTGTACCAATCAGTTTGTTGAGGAAGCAGAAAAGGCAAATGAAAAATGTATCCTGAAACAGGAAGCTCAGTAATGAATAAAATAACCTGGGCTTAAATGAGGAACACTGTATTCAAGGTCTGTCACGTAGATCACTCAGCAATCCACATGATGTAAGAGGAACAATATACTCCCACTCGCTACCTCCTGTACCAGTAAGTACCCAAACAGTTTGGTCCCTCGGACTACTGAATGATTCTTGGTATTCTGCTTAGATCACAAAGTCACAACCACTAGAAGCCTCAATATTTAACTCCTGTGTAACTAGTTTTCCTATCACAGTGAGTGATCTACACTTCTCTTGGAAGTCATTCTGCCACAGTTCCTGGCTGATACTTTGGACCTAAATCAAATTGAGGCCTCACGTGATAATGGCTAAGACGGCGCTTAGCTACCGGGATGATATGATCTAAATAACTTCTAGAACCTGTTTTCTTGCAGTAAGAAAACCAGCCAAGAGACACACAGGATGATACAAGAATGGATATGCTACAAAACCTAGACTACTGGATAGATTAATCCTGAAAGAGAGCAAGCAATATGAAATTCTGGTTTTAAAATGGAAAATAATTAAAGATTATTGTTTTATTTAAAAAGAAATTCACAGTAAGATTCATCTAAATTATAAGCTTCCTTAGTCTATGTGAAATGTGATTTATTAAATTACTATGTATATAAAATTCTTCCACTGTGTAAAGCCAGGGACACCTATATAAGATAATAACAATAACAATGGATGGGGGAGATTGTCACAAAACCAACTTATAAAAATACAAATTTTGTTGTACTCACAAGATCTTTTTATGGGATAAATAAATGTGGCCAGAGGAGGCATTTTCACCTGAAAATCTGCAAATCCAGACACTGTAGTTTACCTGTACATTTGACATTTACTTGTACATTAGACAAAACAGAAAAATAATGCCAAATGTTTTTTGTTTTTTTTTCCCTCCATCCTATTCCCTTCCCATGATATTTACTCTATTTTCTATCTTCTTTTAAACTATTCCTCCTCAAAAGTATTTTACTTCTGACTGTCCCCTCCCCTACTCTGCACTCCCTTTTTTTTCACCTTTCCTTCCTTATCCTCTTCCCCTCATACTTTCCTATAAGGTTAAATAGATTACTCCTCCCAACTGGGTGTGAATGTTATTCCCTCCATGAGCCAACTCTGATGAGTTTAAGGTCTTTGAGCTAATTCTATGTTCCAAATTTTCTTCCTCCCTCTCTCCTCAACCCTCCCTATGAAATCAAGCAATTCAATATTTCATACTTGTGCCGTTATGCAGAACATCTTCACCTTCCTTGGAAGTATTTTGCTTTTTACTACTCTCTCCCAGAATCTGCCCTTCCCTCCTTCCCCTCTTCTCCACCCCCCCTTATCTCCCTCCCCTCCCTCGGGACAAAATATATTACTATACCCACTTGAGTATGTATGTCAGTCCTTCTTTGAGTCAATTCTGATGATATTAAGGTTCACTCACTCCCCAATTCCTTCCCCCTCTTCCCCTCCCCTCCATAAGCTTTTTTCTTGTTTCCTTCATGTGAACAACCTCTCCCCAGACCATCTCTCCCCTTCCCCCCTCCCCCAGTCTATTTCTCCTACACCTCAACCCTATTTTAAGGATGTCATTATGGGTTAGTTAGGTGGCACAGTGGACAATGCACCAGCCCTGGACCCAGGAGGCCCCAAGCCCAAATCCGACCCCATACATAAGACACCCCACAAAGAACAAAACATAACATCCCTTCGTATTCAGTTCAGACCTGTGTCCTCTGTATTATCTTCCCATATAGGAATGTTAACAGTTTGATCTTTTAATATCCCTCATGAAGTCTTTTTCCTGTTTATCTTTTTATGCTTCTCCAGGGTCTTGTATTTGAAAGTCAAATTTTCTATTCAGTTCAGGTCTTTTCATAACAAATGCCTGAAAGTCTTCTTTCTCCTTGAAGTTCCATGTTTGCCTCTGAAAGATGATGCTTAGTTTTGCTGGGTACGTGATTTTTGGCTGTAGTCCCAGTTCCTTTGCCCTCTGGAATATCATATTCCATGCCCTCCAGTCCTTTAATGTAGAAGCTGCTAGATCTTGCTTTATCCTTATTGGAGCTCCACAGTATTTAAATTCCTTTTTTCTAGCTGCTTGCAATATTTTCTCCTTGACCTGGGAGTTCTGGAATTTGGCTATAATATTCCTGGAGGTTTTCCTTTTGGGATCTCTTTCAGGAGGTGATCGGTGGATTCTTTCAATTTCTATTTTAGCTTCTGCTTCTAGAATATCAGGGCAATTTTCCCTCACAATCTCTTGGAGGATGGTGTCTAAGCTCTTGTTTTGGTCATGGTTTTCAGGTAGTCCGATGATTTTCAAATTATCTCTCCTAGATTTATTTTCTAGGTCAGCTGTTTTTCCAAGGAGATATTTCACATTGCCCTCTATTTTTTCATTCAATTGGATTTGCTTTACTGTGTCTTGGTTCCTCATAAGGTCGCTAGCTTCCATTTGTTCAATCCTAATTCTTAGGCAATTATTTTCAGCAGACAGTTTTTTAATCTCCTTTTCCATTTGGCTTTTCAAACTGTTGACTTTTTTCTCATGACTCTCCTGCATTGCTCTCATTTCTCTTTCCATTCCTTCCTCTCTTTCTCTACATCTTCGTTCTATCTCTCCTACTTTCTCTTCAAAGTCCCTTTTGAGAGCTTCCATGGCCTGAGACCAGTTCATATTTTTCTTGGAAGCTTTGGATGTTGGAGCTTTGACCCTATTATTATCTTCTTCTTCTGAGGATGTATTGTGGTCTACCTTTCCCCCAAAGAAGTTTTCGATGGTCTTCTGCTTTCTCTGCCTACTCATCCTGGCTTACTGTTTCTTGGCTTTTTACCCCTTAAAGTGTAGCGCTGCTTCCAGGACACACTGTGCTACAGCGTGGCCCAGGGGGTGATTGGGCTTCTTCTCAGCCTGCCTGGCTTGTGAGTAATCGCCAAATGTTTTTGAAAGAGCAAATCACTGCCTCAAGGAACTAACAGCCTGCTCACTGCAGAAACAGAAATGAATGATTCAAGCTGTACAGGCTTGGGATCTTGAGCTACCTTCCTGACATGAAAGGATTACAATGACATCAGGTAGAGAATACGATGAAAATTTTTTATAAGGGAAAAGTACAAAGGAAAAGAACTGAAAAAGCACCAAAAAAATCAGTCTAACATTTCTGAATTTTTAAGGTATTGATTTTCAGAAGAGTTAGTCTGTCCAAGATTTTGGTCTCTTTCTCTTTTATAATCCAGAACAGTAGCATGATTTCTCCTCTAAAATCAGCTAAGTTTGCTGTAATATAATTTCTTATGGTTTCCTTACACACACACACACACACACACACACACACACACACACACACACACACACACACACACACACACACGACCAAATGCCCCAAACTCAAGTTGGAAGAGCATCCCACAGACTTGGAAGGAGCCTCAGTGGTCATCTAGTCTCATCCTCTCCTGTACAAGTAGACCTTTGAATGCCCAGTGTCTTGTACACAATAAGCATTGAATAAGAACTCACTGAATTGTCCACAAGTGGTGATTTTGGCCTTTGCTTAAGACCTCAAAGGAAGAAGAACTACACCCCTTCCCAGGGCATACTGAGCCACCTTTGGGGAGCTCTCATTCTGAGGAAGTTTGCTCATGTGATGCCTGTGTTATTTTTGTGTAACTTCTCCCCTATTCCCCTGGCTCTGTAGACTGGAGCCAACAGAATGAGTCTAATCCCTGGTTTCGATTGGAAGACAGCTGAGATACACCTTGGAGGCTGTGTGATCTGGCCCCTACTGGGATAGGAATCCTCGATATGACAGGCTTTGCCTCAAGACCTGTGAAAGGGAACCCAGTTCCTTCCGAAAGCATCCTGTTCCACTAGGCTTTGGAGAGAGTGATTTGAAAACAGGATGATACACTGAGAACTGGAAGGGGCCTCAGTGGGGCTGTCTGGCCCAATCCTTACATTTTACAAATAAGGAAACTGGTTCAGAAAGTTTAAGTGACTGGTCCAAAGTCATGCAGCTGATGATAGTAACAATAGCTAACATTTATATAGTGCTTATTATGTGCCAAGAGATTTACAATTATTATTATTATTATCTCATTTGTTCCTCACAACAACCCTGGAAGATAGGTGCTATTATTATCCCCATTTTACATATAAGGAAGCTGAGGCTGAAAGAGGTGAAATGACCTGTCCAGGGTCACAAAGTTAATATCTCAGGCTGAATTTGAACTCAGATCTTTCTGACTCCAGACCCCATGGTCTATCCATTGTGTCACTAAAGTAAGATTTGAACCCATGTCTTTCTGATTTCAAGTCCAATCCTGTCTGTTCTATCATGCTGCTGGACAGGGCTTACAAATCATATGTAAGTAACATGAAAAAAAGTTGAATACAATTTTCTAATATTTATGCAAAAATGCTAAGTTAAGCATTCAAATCTGACTCTATGTTGGGGTGTAGTAAGAAAAGAGATAACTATAGTAATTTTGTGGGAAGACAGAGTGGGGCCTGTGAAAAGTATACTTTTCCAATTAGTCTAGGAAGTATTCATCGAAGAGAGAAAATATGAAAAGCTGTTTGAATAATAAGAGAGAAGAAATCTGGTAAGCAAAGTAGTTAAAGCGTCCACCCAACAGTAACACTGGTACAACCTAATCCAAACTGTAGAAAACTAGAAGAAATGAAATTCTACCCACTGCTTTCCTCCTATGTGGGCAAGCATGTACAGCTAAGGTGGAAGGAATGGGAGTGGGTGGATCAAAGTGGACCAAGGTATTAACTCTTTTTATTCTGCAAGCATTAACTGAGTAATGATGATAATGGCTAACTTTAAAGTCTGCAAATTGCTTTACATACGTTATCTCATTTAAGCCTTACAACAGCCCTGTGAGGTAGGTATTAAAAGGATTGTTATCTTTTATTTTTCAAATGAGGATCCTGAGGTTTATGGAGATTACACGCCTTGACTCTGGTCACACAACTAATCATTAGTGCAAGAGGCAGGACTGGGAACTGAGGTCCTAGATAGTACCATGGATAGAGTGCTGAGCCTCATCTTTCTGAATTCAAATCTGACCTCAGGCAGGTAACTAGTTATGTGACCCTGGGCAAGTCACTTAACCCAGTTTTCCTCAGTTTCTTCATCTACAAAATGAACTGGAGAAAGAAATGGCAAACCACTTAAGTGTCTTTATCAAGAAAATTTGGTTATGAAGAGTAAAACATGGCTGAAACAACTGAAGAAAAAAAATAAAATAAACCTTCTTACCCAAAGTTCAATATACTGTCATACCTACATATATAGTACCACAATTACAGATCTTCCATGCTATTTTATCACATTTAAAACCTTGAGATAACTGGTTTTTTTCTTCTCACAATATTCATTAAGAAAGATCCACCTGGGGCAGCTAGGTGGCACAGTGGATAGAGTACCAGCCCTGGAGTCAGGAGGACATGGGCTCAAATCTGGCCTCAGACACTTACTAGCTGTGTGACCCTGGGCAAGTTACGTAACCCCAACTGCCTCACCAAAAAGAAAAAAAAAAGATCCACCTAAACTCTTTTTTTTTGCCTTTTTTTTCTGTTTAGAATTTTATTTTCCAAAATATATGTAAGAACAAATTTTGACATCAACTTTTAAAAAACTTTGTATTCCAACTTCTCTTCCTCCCTACCTTCCCACCCCCACCCCCAAGAACTCAAGAAATTCTCACCTAAACTCTTGAGTGCAGACTGAAGCAGACATTTTTCATTTTCTTTATATTTATTGCCTTTTGGTTCTCTTTTTTTGCAACATGGCTAGTACAAAAATGTTTTGCATGACTTCACATGTATAGTTGATATCATACAGTTTCCCTTCTCAATGGGTGGGAAGGAAGAGAGTTTGGAATTCAACATTTAAAAAAATGAATGTTAAATTTTTTAAAAATTAAATTTCAGGGGGCAGCTAGGTGGCGCAATGGATAAGACACTAGCCTTGGATTCAGGAGGACCTGAGTTCAAACCCAGCCTCAGACACTTACTAGCTGTGTGACCCTGGGCAAGTCACTTAAACCCCATTGCCCTGCAAAACAAAACAAAACAAAAATTAAATTTCAAAAGAGAAAAAAGATTCCTCTATGAAATGACTAAAAATGTTGGCAATTAATATTCCTCTTATGTAGATGTACAACATCAGGGAGAAAGGCTGCTGAGTGGCCTAACTAGCTGTCATAAAGTTTACAGGCTTTATTCTACAGGAAAGGCCTTCTGATCCTCATTTAGGCCTTTTGCAGAAATCGGAACATCTTGATCCTGAGGTTTTCCAGACGACAGTAAAGCAAATTAGAAGGGGATGGAGAGATGGAGGTTGGCTAGAGGTTAAGTTATAAAATGAAATACTAAATTATTAAGCACCCATGAGCCAGTCACTGCAGTAGGCACTAGAGATCTAAGGGACCTAGCCCTTGGGAGTTTCCATTCTACTGAGTATAGCACAAGGAAGATTCAGGAAAGAGGGAGCAGTAACCACTGGAGTGAATAGGGAAGACTTGACAGAGAGGAGGCACCAGAGCTGGATCTTGAAGGTAAAGAAGGATATGTATGACAGTAAGATGTAATGGTAGAGGGGCAACTGGGTGGCACAGTGGATAGAGCACCAGCCCTGGATTCAGGAGAACCTCAGTTCAAATCTGGCCTCAGACACTTGACACTTACTAGTTGTGTGACCCTGGGCAAGTCACTTAACCCCAATTGCCTCACCCCCCCCCCAAAAAAAAAAGATATAATGGCAGAAAACCATGGAGGTAACAGAAGAATTAGAGAAAGACCCAAGAACTCCCAAAGCACAACTGTCTGGAGTGATTTAGTGTAGGAGTAAAAACCCTCAGTTGCCTCTGAGGACTTTAGTTTATTACATCATGGTATGATAATTGATGCTCCTAATGATGACCATTAGCTTGTCTTTTCAGCTTTCCCTTTCTTGATGACTAAGGTCTTTCCTTTAATTAGTTCAAACAGCTTAGGCAGGGTGCCTGGACCACCTGTGAAAGAGATGGAGAACACAACCAGATGCTAGAGAGAAAAGCAGCCCAGGTCAGGGAGAAAGATGAGGACAAACCACTAGAAAAAGAAACTCAACTGTAGGGGTCAGAGGCAGGTGAAAAGCGAAACATGGTGTGCAGCAAGGCTATATTGGAGTAAGATATGAGAAAGGAAAAGGGTGGCTTTGTGGATCATTTTCTGCAGCAGAGCACACTATGAGTACTGTGGGGCATAAGATGCTACTGTTCTTGTTCAGTTTTTTTTTAGTTGTGTCTGACTCTCTGTGACTCCTTCTGGGGTTTGCTTGGCAGAGATACTGGAAGATTTCCTTCTCCAGCTCATTTTACAGATGAGGAAAATGAGGCACACAGGATTAAGTGACTTGCCCAAGGTCATATGGCCAGTAAGTGTCTGAGGCCAGATTTGAACTCAGCAAAATAGATATTCCTGACTCCAGGCCCAGCACTTTCTGCACTATGGTGCCCCCTAGCTACCCCTAAGATGCTACTATGATTAATTAATAGATTTTTTAAAAAAGCATGAGGCAGGGGACAGCTAGGTGGCGCAGTGGATAGAGCACTGGCCCTGGAGTTAGGAGTACCTGAGTTCAAATCCGGCCTCAGACACTTAACATTTACTAGCTGTGTGACCCTAGGCAAATCACTTAACCCCAGTTGCCTCACTTAAAAAAAAAAAAGCATGAGGCCTAATAAAATGAAATGCAATCTTGAAGGCTCTGTTCAGATGTTTCTCCTTTGTATATGTAAAAGTTGTATAGTCCTCTATGATAGATGTGAGGTAACTGTTGAACGAATCACCTCAAGTGAATAAAATGGGAAGATATTTTCAGGAAATGACTTCTTTAAAAACAAATTTCTTGGGGCAGCTAGGTGGCGCAGTGGATAGAGCACCGGCCCTGGAGTCAGGAGTACCTGAGTTCAGATCTGGCCTCAGACACGTACTAGCTGTGTGACCCTGGGCAAGTCACTTAACCCCAATTGCCTCGCTAAAAAAACAAACAAAAACAAACAAACAAAACCACCAAATTTCTTATTTATTTAAGCATACATTTAAAAAATAACTTGAATTTTGAATTCTTCCTCTCCCTCTCACCCTTCCTCCACCTACTGAGAAGGTAAGCTATGTGAGATCAATTATACATGTGAAATCATGTAAAACATAGTTACATATTAGCTATGTTGCAAAAAAAAAAAGGGAAAAAATTATTCAGCAAAAGTTTTTGAGAAGCTGGATTTGGAATCAGGACCTGGGAGATCATGGTTCAAATCCTCCCTCTGACATTTACCTCCATGTGAACCTGGGCATGCCAACTTAACTTCTGAGAGTCTCAGGTTCCCATGTATAAAAGGTAGTTAGTAACAGCATCTACTGCACAGGGCTATTGTGAGGATTAAATAAGATAATAAAAGTAGAGTGCTTTATAAATGTCAACTTCTGTTTTTATCAGTGTCATGATACATCTTGTGTAAAGTCAAAACAAAATAAGGATTCCCTATGACTGATCATGATAACAATAGCTCCCATTTATAAATAGCTTTCAGGTTTGCAAAAATTTATAGATATAATTACTTTATTTGATCCTCATAACAACCCAGTATGGTTATCATCATTTTATAGTGTGAGATTTAAAATTGGATATTAGATCATAAATCTCCCCTACTTAACCTTTCCCTTAATTTATCTCCCAGACTAGTAAATGGAAGAAGCTTTTGGTTTTCTAGATAGACCTTTTATTGTTATTGTAGTCCCAAGGTGATGTTGATTAGAAGGATAGGAAAGTAGAAACACAATACAAATAGTCTCAAGTCTAAGCTTAGTCTATATTCCTTATAAAAACTCACCAAAAGAGAAGGCCACCTTTGGAGAGAGAGAGACCGTCTGTGCCGTGCAGTCAGGAGACCAGCAGCGCAGGAAAAAACCCCCACTTCCATTCTCTCCTTGCCTTTTCAGCTCACACCCCGGAAGTCAAGTGCATAGCAGGCAGTCTGACATGCGCAGCAGGCGCATTGGCGTGCGTAGCTCATGCCATTGGTCTCCTCCCCGAAAGGGTGGTCCTTCAGAAAAACTGGCGTCTTTCAGTTATCCTAACCAACTGTTAAAAAACTTTCATATTTTTTACCACAATAGATAAGGAAACAGAGGCTGAGATGGGTTAAGTTCCATTGCCCAGAGTCATATAGCCATTAAAGGTCTGAGGCAGGATTCAAATCCAGATCTTCCTGGCTCTAATTCCAGTGCCCTAGTCACTATGCTATAGTGAGGTACTCCAAAGCACTCAGCATAGAGCCAGGCACATAGTAGGTGCTTAATAAGTGTTTATTGACTGAATTATGCCATCTTATTAACTGAGGACCTCAGATGTTACTTATGAAGCTGACTTGGTGAAATCCAAAGCAATATGTAAGAAGAGCTGGGTCTAACCACCCACATGATAAAAATAAAATGCATGGAAACTACAAATTGAGCGCACTACCACATATAGCTAGGCCTGTGGAGTTAATTCATTAATGTGATTATTTCAAAAGATTAAATTAGATATTTTTTCTTTTAAATTTCAAAATATGATCGCTAAATTCCAGTTGTAATTTTTAAAAATCTTTTTATAAAGTATGGGGAATACATGGTTATAAACTTGTCAGTGCTTGAACAAACAATCCACATTGAATCTTGGAAAAAGGTACAGACAGGCCTTGCAGTTTGGACCATGTGACTGAGACACCACCACTACCACCTGGTGGCTGGAGATCAAGGTTGCAATGCCAGATTTTCTGAGGGGTTAATAAACCTCTTGCAAAAAGTTCTGCAATATCAGTGTTACAAAGTGACAGCAAACCTCGGTAGCCCCATAACACCTTTGAAAATAGAAGGGAATCCTCGCGGTTGGGGTCAGGGTTTTTCCCATAGTTCCAAGGACCTGGACAAGGGGAGAAGGTTAGGATCTAGAAACATTTCTCCAAATTGGGTTCAAAACTCACAGTTCAGGTTCTCAGGTTCTAATAAGAGTCAGAGCTGAAAAGTGAGTGGCTGGACCTCACACCACAGGTTCTACAATCTTATTTCTTAACACTCTAAGTTAAATACCTATAAGGATCTTGTGGAGATACAAAAACTGTAAGTCAAATGATAAATAATGCTGCACTTTTAGGGTGTACGTTACTGGGACAGAAGTGTTCCAACATTCCTGTCATAGCCCAGAATGGCACCTAGCATAAACTCTCTATTGAATTATATCAACTTTTATGTTATACATAATTTCTCCCTTCACCACCCCAAGGCAAGGAAGGAGAGAAGAAAAGAATTTATACCTATAGTACATCCAAATCAACCTAGGAAGGGTTTTATAGGCAAAGTACACCTGGCCCATTTATATTTAGCAAAGATAATTTCAGATTTGAGCCTAATTTAACAAATTGGTTTGACTATAGGAAACAGAAAGCAAAAGTGGAAAAAAAATGCTATTTGGGGAAAACACCCCAAACCACACCCACTATTATCCATCTACAAGAAAACCACCATACTTTTTGGATTATGTAGCTATTATGATGATTATATATTTGTATGAATAATAATATAATTATTCTTTTTTCTGAATGCTAGTTATTCCCAAATATCTACAGCAATATAGACAGAAAGCACCCAAACAGCCTTAGACAGAGGAGCAACAGATATACTTACATTTGAAATTTAATTACTATATAACCAAGAGTACAATTCAGTACATTGTGACACAGCTAAATGCTGAAATTAACTTACATAGTAGCATTTATGTTTTCTCAAAGTTTCAGAAATAACTCAAAAACGTATCTTTTTTTCATTTATTAAATGCTACCACCATAATTGGCAGTAAAAATTAAAGGGAGAGAGGAGCAGAGGAATGGGGTGCAATAAACAGTGCTGAGGAAACTAAATAAAGAAAAAAGCAGAGATTAAGTAAAATCAAGGACCCAAAGCAATAAAAGTCAGTAATTCCATGAAGTAAAATAGAATCAGAAAATGGCTTAATATTTTATACCACCTCTGGGGTGAAAAAACAACTACCTTGATACAATTGCTATGAAATCCTCTTGTACCCAATCCTAAGGCATATCATTATGAATAATTAGAGAAGTTAATACTAAAACTATTATTATAACTTAATATGCCCTGGGGAAAGCCTTGAGAAAATAGTTCTGAATCACTCCTTTCTTTCATGTAGGGGAAAAAATAAGAAGATTAAAAAAAAAGGAGTTCAAATCTAACCAAAGAAAAATGTGTCAGTATCTTTCACAAAGGTGCAATTCTCTAGTGTCTGGAATTATTTTGATAATCCTCAAAAGGTTAAACCGAATGAGTTAGAATTATGTCTAAGTACTTTAACTTCTCTTTAGCTTCTCATTAGGAGGAGACTTAGGAATTATAAGAGGAGGAAGAGTAGTAGGAAGAGGGCAGCTAGGTGGCACAGTGGATAGAGCACTGGTCCTGAAGTTAGGAGGATCTGAGTTCAAATCTCACCTCAGATACTTGCTAGCTGTGTGACCCTGGGCAAATCACTTAACCCTGATTGCCCCCAAAATCCGGGGCCATCTCTAGTTGCCTTGATATATATCTTGCCACTGGACCAAGATGACTCTGGAGGAGAGAGTAAGGTTGGTGACCTTGTATAGCCCTCCCTCACTTAAATCCATTTCACTGCAAGTCACCCCGATGTCATGGTCCTCTGAGAATGAAGGACAAACAACAACAAGAGTAGGAATAGGATGAGGAGGAATGCAAGTAAATGTAGTATTAGGAAGAAAAAGAACAGGAGGAGGAAGAGGAATAATAGACCTAAGAGTAGTAGGAATAATAGACCTAAGAGTAGTAGGAATAGTAGAATAGAATAGAATAGGAATAGGAGGAGAGAGGGATATTAGGAGGAAGAGGAAGAGGATTAGACTTATTAGTATTAAGGGCAGCGAGGTGGCGCAGTGGATAAAGCACCGGCCCTGTATTCAGGAGGACCTGAGTTCAAATCCAGCCTCAGACACTTGACACTTACTAGCTGTGTGACCCTGGGCAAGTCATTGAACCCTCACTGCCCCACCAAAAAAAAACCACTCCCCACCTAAAAAATATTAGTATTAGACTAAGCACTAAAAAGAGAGAGAGAGAGAGAGAGAGAGAGAGAGAGAGAGAGAGAGAGAGAGAAAGTATTAGAAGGAGGAGGAATAGGAGTAAAAGCAGTACAAGTAGTAAGAGCAGGGGTAATAGGAAGATGAGGACTAAGGGTAGTAGGAACAGGAGGAGTTACAAACTAACACCAAAAATGTCAACTTTTATTAAAGCACTAAATTAAACGTAACCAGGCATGCCAAAACGTATGATGTGGATAGTAAGTCTGATAGATAATCAAGACAGAAAGATGACAAAGTGGGCTGGGATTATTCAGGAAAACTTCATGAAATAAGTGAAGCTTTAGAAGCGCCTTGGAAGATGGCTGAGAACTGTATGGCACTGATGGGGAAAGAAGATTCCTGGCAAAAGGGAAAGCACAAGACCCCAGACATAGTAATGACCATGAAGCAGAGCCCAGAGGGGTGTGGCTCAAGAAATAAATGAGAACAAGCTATCTCCTTCAATAAGGAGGCAAAAGGAACCCAATCTTGCCCCTAGAGGGAAACATCACTTTTCTACTTTTAACACAGAGGGGAGGGGGGGATGAGAGAGGGAAGAAAGAAGGATGAAGAAAAGAAAGGAAGAGAGAATAACTCACGCAACAATTTCCTGTCTCATTTCCCCCCTTTAAGACAGTTCTTTATAGCCAAGAAAACATTATACGCAATGACTACAACAATGTAAATGGAAAAAACCAATCACCACAAAGCAATTGAAAATGAATGCTGCACAATTACAGAGAATAGACTTGGCCCCAAAGAGATATGAGATGTTTTCTTCCACTCCTTTGCAAAAGTGGGAGGTCTATGGGTGTGGAACATTGCATATATTTTCATATTTTTTTTCAATGTATGGGTCAATTTTGCTTGACTGTTTCTTCTTTTTCCTTTTTTTTTCTTTAAAAATATTCTTTGTTATAGGGGCTGGCTCTCTGGGAAAGAGGAGAGAGAAAGATACAGGGGAAACTGAAGTGATAAAATTAAAAAGATATACATATAAAAAGACAGTTCTTCGAAAAAGACTGTAGTTGTGATTGAAACCCTATTGCCTGAGGGAGAAAAAAGCAGAAAATATCAGTCAAGACTCTTTGAACAGCTGTCTAGGAAGAAAAAGAGTCAGCTCTTAGCTGACTGATAGCCCATATATGTACTTCAGGGTGCAGAAATAAAGTTATTTGACTTAGTCAAGTCAGTTCTAAGCTACATTAGTTCACTCCTCAAATCCAGAGCCAAAGGACATGAGAACAAGAACCTGGGCATTTCTGCTTGCCTGATGAGAACTGCCAAAATACCTGCTTCCCATACTATCCCCTACTACCACCCAGAAGCCAACAATGCACATGATAGATTTCAAAGAAATTAATAACTAAAATAATAAAACTTCATCACATTCTTTTCCCTCACATGAAGCCCATCTTGTCCAATGAAGTTTATTATTTCATGTAAAAAAAATTCAGGAATAACACTGTATCATTCTTGTTCAAGGAAGCAACTTTCATAACTGTCTCCTAACCCCAAATCCATTTCAGTCCTTCAAGGAATCAATGGACCCCCACTTCAGATCTCTCACAGTTGCATTAGTGGGAGCTTTTTCTCAAGAGTACTGGGAAGAAAACATGCCACTGTCATCAATATTTCAGTTTATTGGCTAGTATATCACTAAGCTTGATGTCCCTAAGTATATAAATCCAGAATATACTCATTTTTGAAATACTAACATAGTAGTAATTCCAAGGTTGTACAAATTCAAGTTTTCCAATGGCTTTCTACTAACTGCAAGTCAAAACCCCAACTTCTTGGCATGATATCCTAGACCTTTCACATTGTGCTCCCAAATTAACTTTCCATCCTCATCTTCCACTATTCTCCAGCACAAATATTCTTTTATGGTCAAGTTAATCCATTCCCTGACTACTGGATTTATTCTCCATCTTCTTAGCCCTTAGTAAGGATACTTACTACCTACATCTAATTAATTATGGTACCAATTCAAATCCTGCATAGACTGTAAGAATCAGATAATTTTAAGCCTATAAGGAATCTAATGGATCATCTACTCCCAACTCCCCCAATTATCTCCAAAGACTAAAACCTAAGCTTTTTGCTTCTTAGTCAGTAAAACTTTCAGCTAAACTGAAGAGGTGATATGGTATAGTGTGTAGGGCACTGGCCTCGAAGTCAGAAAGATGTGGGTTAGATGTGGGTCCAAATCAGACACTTGCTAGCTATGTGACCCTGGGAAAGTCATTTAACCACTTTGTGAGTCAGTTAACTCAACTGTAAGATGAGGAGAGATGGGATTAAATAGTGTGGCTCTGATTCTGTGAACTTCTCACATGTGTATATAACCTTTTCTTAAGAAGAATCTAAGTAAGTTATAATAGTATCTACCTCACAGGGTTGCTGTGAGGAGATGGGGGTGTGTGAGCAGGGAGAGAGTGGAAAGGAAAGGGGAGAGAAGAGAAAATTTTGCTAACCTTAAAAATCTATGTAAATGTTAGTTATAGCTATAAGCTCTTTGAGGGTGGAAATTTGGTCCTATAATTCTTGAATAATGCTATGAACATAGAAGTCATTGCATAAACATTTGTTGAATAAATGAATGTATGAATGCATTAATTTGATTTAATTTTTTTCAAAGTTTCATTGATACCTTTTTATTTTCACACCACAGTCATAGCATACAGATTTAAATCTGTAAGAAACTTTAGAAACCATCTAATTCGATCTCCTCATTTTACAGATGAGGAAACTGGGACCTAAAGGGGTTCAGGTGACTTGCCCAAGGTCACACAGGCAGGTTTGAACCTCAGTCACAGTATCATAAAGTGACCTTGGAGTCCCCAAGACTCTAAATCTAGTGATTATTAGACTGGATTGGACTGATACAACAATATAAGGCTGTGATTCCTTAGCAGAAGCAGGGTAGGGACACAAACAAGTAGAGCTAAGTAGGAAAAAGTATTCACCACCTCCCAGCCCCAGCTGCAGATGCTTAATAGGAAATGGAGCTGGTAGATAGTTTCTCTTACTTTGATGATCGATGGGCTCACCCCAGGTTTAAAAATTCGGTTCAACTCAATGTCATCAGAATTGGCTCAAAGAAGGACTAACATACATACTCAAGGAGGTATAGTAATATATTTTTGCCCTGAGGGGGGGAGGGAGGAAAGGGGAGGGAGGAAGAAGGGAAGGAGGAAAGGGCAGATTGGGGGAGAGAGCAGCAAAAAGCAAAACACTTTCAAGAAAGATGAAGATGTTCTGCATTACTGCACCAGGATGACATATTGAATTGCTTGATCTCATAGGGAGGGTTGAGGAGGGAGGAAGAAAAATTTAGAACAGAATTAGCTCAGGGACCCTGATCTCACTGGAGTGCGCTCATGGAGGAGATAGCTTTCATACCCAATTGGGAGGAGCAATCTATTTAACACTGCAGGAAAATAGGAGGGGAAGAGGATAAGGAAGGAAGTGTGAAAAAAGGGAGTGCAGAGTGAGGGAGAGGATAGTCAGAAGTAAAACACTTCTGAGGAGGAATAGGTAAAAAGAAGAGAGAGTAAATGTCATAGGAAGGGAGTGGGATGGAGGGAAATAGTTATGATGATTGATTATAATGGCAAAATGTATGGTACCTACTTTGCTGGGCTTTTATGAAGAAAATTCTCTGTCAAGCTTAAGGTACTATAAACAGGTTGTGATGAACAGGATACTATCAGAAAAACCTGGAAAGACCTACATGAACTGAAGCAGAGTGAAATGTGCTGTATACAAAATAACAGCAATAGTGGGGGATGATCTGCTGGAAAGCATGTGATTATTTTCAGCAAGGCAATGATCCAATATAACCCTGAAAGACTTAATGAAGATTGCAGCCCATCTGCAGAGAAAGAACTGATAGTATCTGAAAACAGATGGAAACACATTTAAAAAAAATTGTTTTTCTTTTACTCTTTGACAATTCCTTAATCTGAAGTTTTGGTTTTTTGGACTGTTTTCTCTCACAACTAGCTAATATGGGAATTTTCCCATGACTACTCATGTATAACTTATTTTGAATTGCTTGAGTTCTTGTGGGTGGGGGGTGCAAATGGAGGGGGGGGGGAAGAAAAGTTGGAACACAAAGCTTTTTAAAAATTGATGTTTGCTGTTGTTTTTTTTTCTATTTTGAAGTTTTGCATTACTGCTCTGATTTTTTCTCTTATAACAGGATTAATGCAGAAATAGGATTAATGTTATTATGGGTATATATATGTGAGTGTATATATATATATATATATATATCTGTATGTATATGTATATAGATATATAGATATAACCTATATCAGATTACCTGCTGTCTAGGGGAGGGGGGAGGGAGGGAAGGGAGGGAGAAAAATCTGAAATTGTAAAGCTTGTATAAACAAAAGTTGAGAACTATCTTTACATGTAACGGAAAAAATAAAATACCTTATATGTAAAAAAAAATTGATGTTAAAATTTTGTTTTTACAAAAATTTTGGAAAATAAAATTCTATTCAAAAAATAAAATAAAATTCAGTTCAAGTTACAACAGTCTTCCTTAGAGACAATAAGCCACATAAAACCTATGATTATTTACTGAGAATTCAAATAGCAAGATTTAAATTACCAGCATTTGGAAGGAGGTTGGGGGGAAAAGTACATTATACAAGAAAAAGATAAATATTAAGTTGATATCAAGGGTTAAACTTTGTAAAAAAAAAAAAAGGCATATTCTCATCCATAACAACAACTATGCATCGATAGATTGTATTCTCCTTGAGGGTATAGAATGTCTCATTTTTGTCCTCATATTCTCAGTGCCTGGCCCAGTGTTTGGCATCTAGTGGATATATAAGTGAACCATAAAAAATACTGTGATACTTTGTATGCTGAAATTAATTTAAATATAAATAGGTACTAAGCAAGTATAATCATTTACATTTGAGTTTGATATTGTTTCTAATGAAACTCATTAATTTAAAATAAATGAAAACTGTTTACATGGTTGCCATTTAAAAATTTATGGTTTCCCATTGCTTATAGACTAGATAAGGTCCACACTGCTCTTCTCATTGTCATTCAGGGCCTTCCATAACCTAGTTCCCTCCTTCCTATCTAAACTTATTTCTTTTTTTAAAAATTTTGATAGTATGTTATTATTTTCTAGTTACACGTAGAGATAGTTTTCAACATTTGTTTCTGTAAGATTTCTAGTTTCAAATCTTTCTCTGTTCCTACCCTCCCTACCTCCTTCCCAAAGTAGCAAGCAGTCTGGTATAGGTTATATATGTACAATCACATTAAACATATTTCTGCATTAGTCATGCTATGAAAGAAGAATCAGAGCAAAGGGGAAAAACTTCATATAAGGGAAACAAAAAAAGTAGAAATAGTATGGTGCAATCTGCATCTAGATTCCTCATTTCTTTTTTTTCTGGATTTGGAGATTATTTTCCCTCATGAGTCCTTTGAAACTCTCTTGGACCATTGTGTTGCTGAGAAGAGTCAAGTCTATCACAGTCTATCAACACACAATGTTGTTGAATGTTCTCCTGGTTCTGCTCATCTCACTCAGCATTAATTCACGTAAGTCCGTCCAGTTTTCTCTGAAATCCACCTGCTCATCATTTCTTCACATTGTTGTTTTTTTTTTTAAAACATTGTGTTCTAAATTTTTCTTCCTTTCCTCCCTCCTCAACCCTTCCTATGGAATCAAGCAATTCAATATAAGTCTTACATGCGCAGTTATGCCAAGCATCTTCACATTACTCAAGTTGTGAAAGAAAATAGAATAACTTTAGCAAGAGGAACTAACAAATAAAATTATACTTCAATCTGTACTCAAATACCATCAGTTCTTTCTCTGTTGATGGTTTGCATTTTTTATACATCCTTCTTATAGAATCCTGCTCATCATTTCTTTCAGTTACTATTCCTAACTATATTATCCTTCATCCTATTCCTTCCCCTTGATATTTACTCTATTTTTATCTTTTTTCACCCTATCCCTCCTCAAAAGTGTTTTGCTTTTTACTGCCCCCTCCCCCAATCTGCCCTCCCTTCCTTCACTTCTCCCGCACTTTTCCCTTTCCACTCTCACTTTCTCTCAGGGCAAAATATATTACTATACCCACTTGTGTGTTTATGTTATTCCCTGTTTGAGCCAATTCTAATGAAAGTAAGGCTCACTCACTCCCCCGCTCCTTCCCCATTTTCCCCTCCACTCCATAAGCTTTTTCTTGTTTCTTTTATTTGAGTTACTTTACACCCTTCCACCTCTCCCTTTCCCTTTTTTCCAGCGCATTCCTCTTATGCCTTAACTTTATTTTGAAGATGTCATCATAGGTCAAGTAGGTGACACAGTGGATAAAGCACCAGCCCTGGACCCAAGAGGCCCCGAGTCCAAATCCAACCCTAGACATAAGCCACCCCACCCTGTCTGCCCTTCAAAAAACAAGGATCAATGCTTTACGTATATCATCCCTTCATATTCAAATCACACCTGTGCCCTCTGTCTAAGTATATTCCTTTCAGCTGCCCTAATACTTAGAAAGTTCTTATGAGTTGGAAGTATTATGTTCTCATGTAAGAAAGTAAACAGTTTATCCTTTTAATGTCCCTCATGATTTCTTTTTCCTGTTTACCTTTTTATGCTTCTCTAGGGTCTTGTATTTGAAAGTCAAATTTTCTTTTTAGTTCAGGTCTTTTCATCACAAATGCCTGAAAATCCTATTTTTCGTTGAAGTCCCAATTTTTCCCCTGAAAGATTATACACTGTTTTGCTGGGTAAGTGATTTTATGTTTTAGTCCCAGTTCCTTTGCCCTGGAATATCATATTCCATGCCCTCTAGTCCTTTAATATAGAAGCTGCTAAATCTTGTGTTATCCTGACTGTGGCTCCACAGTATTTGAATTCATTATTTTCTAGCTGCTTGAAATATTTTCTCCCTCACCTGGGATCTCTGGAATTTGCCTATAATATTCCTGGAAGTTTTCCTTTTGGGATCACTTTCAGGACGTGATTGGTGGATTATTTCCATTTCTATTTTACCTTCTGCTTCTAGAATATCATGGCAATTTTCCCTGATAATCTCTTGGAAGATGGTGTCTAAGTTCTTATTTTGGTCAGGGTTTTTAGGTAGTCCAATGATTTTCAAATGATCTCTCCTGGATCTATTTTCCAGGTCAGCTGTTTTTCCAAGGAGATATTTCATATTGCCCTCTATTTTTTTATTCATTTGGATTTGCTTTACTGTGTCTTAGTTTCTCATAAAGTCACTAGCTTCGTTTGTTCAGTCCTAATTCTTTGGCAAACATTTTCTTCAGAGAGCTTTTTAATCTCCTCTTCTATTTGGCTTTTCAAGCTGTTGACTTTTTTCTCATGACTTTCCTGCATCACTCTCATTTCTCTTTCCATTCTTTCCTCTACCTCTCTAAGTCTTCCTTCTATCTCTCCTACTTTCTCTTCAAAGTCCCTTTTGAGCGCTTCCAAGGCCTGAGACCAATTCATATATTTTTTTGAAGGTTTGGATGCAGGAGCTTTAACTTTGTTATTATCTTCTTCTGGTCTAGCTTGCCCCCAAAGCAGCTTTTGATGGTCTGCTGTTTTTTCTGCTTACTCAACTTGATCCCCTTTTTACTCCTCCTTAAAGTGTAGGGTTGCTTCCAGGACACCCTGTTCTGAGCTACAGCTTGGCCCAGGGGGTGATTGGGCTTTTTCTCAGCCTGACACCAGCACTTTCAGGTCAGGCATTTAAAGGTCAGGACAAAACCCCTAAGGTGTGTCAGTACTGTGAAAATCAATGACACTCATTGAGAGAATGTAGAATTAGAAAGCAAGGACTCAGGTGGGCAGTAACTGAGGGTCTGGAATATTTTTTCAGGAGAAACCAGAATAATTATGGAAATTTTTACCAGAAAGGAAACAACCAAGATAATTACAGACCTTATTACAACCAGAATCAGTATAATCATAGACCCTATCAGGGAGGTACAGAAGGACAGAATCAAATTGGGGTAACTCTAGAATCCCTCAGAGGGAGACACAGGACTGACGGTGTCCAGGGAAGGAGTGGAAAATAAATACAGAAAGCTTTACTTTTCCAGATCCTGAATTTTTGAACCCTCTTGTACCAATCCATTCACCTCCCCAGAGTAATGAACCCCATGTGACCTTCAAAGTTGGGGACACGTATTATGATTGTCTGTTAGATACAGGAGCCTCTAAATCAGTCTTAGTGCGTAAACCAGACCCTAGATGCAATGCTACTGGATTTTTAAATGTGGTAGGAGTCTCAGGAAGGCCCAAAGAGTTGCAGAATTAACCCCTTGCATAGTATCTATGGGGCCGTTAACTGTAGAACATTCATTTTTACTTATGCTCGATGCCCCTGTAAATTTATTAGGTCATGATCTCCTTTATAAACTTAGAGCAACTATATCTTGTGCTCCAGATGGGGCTGTCTCTCTGCGGTTACCAGAGGATACTGTTCATTTATTACCAATTTTGATTGCAGATGCTCAAGGAGCAGTAGGGGATACATCCAAAATCCCCTCTGACATTCCTGAGTCCCTATGGGCCTCATCCTCTACTGAAGTGGGGCTCCTTAAATCTGCTATGCTTGTTACTATTAAAGTTAAAGGGGGACCAACTCCATCCATTCCACAGTATCCATTGTCTAAAGAAGCTATAGAAGGGATCACCCCTATAATTGAGGCTCTGAAAAGTCAGGGTATTATTGTCCCATGCCATCATTCTCCATGTAATACTCCCATTTTCCCAGTTAAAAAACCCAAGCCTGGCCCAGATGGTAAACCTATTTATCGTTTTGTACAAGATCTTAGAGGGATTAACAATTATGTTATTCCTAGACATGCTATAGTCCCTAATCCTGCCACCATAGTTTCTTCAATCCTAAAAGAGGCTACATGCTTCACAGTGGTAGACCTCTGCTCTGCCTTTTTCTCTATACCAGTGCATGAGGACTTCCAGTATTTATTTGCCTTTACCTGGAAAAATACACAGTGGACCTGGACTAGACCCCCACAGGGATTTGTGGACAGTCCTACATTATTTTCTCAAATTTTACAACAGGACCTGGCCTCTATTACTTTTAAAGGTTCCATTTTAGTGCAGTATGTTGATAATTTACTTTTAGCCTCCACTGATGCTGACACCTGTCAGGAAGACAGCCGCCATTTATTATTCGAACCATACAAGAGAGTACACAAGGTCTCCAAGTCAAAGGTGCAATGATGTTAAAAAAAAAAAAAGGTGCAATGGTGTTTACCTCAGGTAGAATATTTGGGCTTCATTCTGGCTGCTGGAACTCGCTCTGTCTCTCCTAAGCGAGTCCAGGCTATTCAACAACTCGCTGCTCCCTCTACTAAGAAGCACTTAAGGACCATTCTGGGAGCAGCTGGGCATTGCAGACAATGGATACCCTCTTTTGGCGAAATTACTAAGCCTCTTATAGCTCTAACCAAAAATTCTGTCCCAGAACCTTTACAGCTAGATTCCCAGCATCTCTCAGCTATAACAAAATTGAAGCAGGCATTGTTATTAGCACCTGCACTAGGACTCCCAGATTACAGTAAGCCTTTTACTCTTTTTGTGCATGAACAGAAGGGAGTGGCTTCTGGGCTCCTGACTCAATCATTAGGACCTGTCCGGCATCCAACAGCTTATTATTCCAGCCAACTAGATTCTGTGGCCTCAGGGCAGTGGCGGCTACAGCCCTTTTGGTAGAAAAAGCCTCTGATTTGGTCCTAGTTAATCCTCTTACAATATAATGTCCCCACAAAGTAGAGGCCCTTTTACTATGCCATAGAACACAAGCCTTTTCAGATCAAAGGCTGGCTAAGTATGAAGTAACCCTGCTGGGTCATGAAAATATCACTTTAAAACGCGGTACAGTCCTTAACCCAGCAACACTTCTCCCTAACTTACTACTCTTGCGGGAGCTGTTGCATGACTGTGCCTCTTTAGTTGATATGGCTGAGAAACCCCGTGATTACCTTTTGAATACACCTTTAGAGAGCCCTGATATTATCATCTATATGGATGGTTCTTCGTTTATGAAAGATGGCACCTATTTCACTGGGGCTGCTGTAGTTTCTGATTATGATATTATCTGGGAAGCTCCTCTGCCTTCACATTTTATTGCACAAGCTGCTGAACTTGTGGCACTTACTAGCCAAAGGGAAGAGTGCTACCATTTATACTGACTCCAGATATGCCTTCAGTGTATGCCATGCTGTAGGCATGCTTTGGCTACAGAGGGTCTTTCTAACATCCTCTGCCAAAGCTATTGCTAATGGAGACCTTATCAAGGACCTCCTATCTGCCCTGAAACTTCCCTCTGCTCTAGCAATTGTACATTGCCCTGCCCACACAGGGAATAGTGATCCTGTTTCAACGGGGAATGCACGAGCTGATTCAGCAGCTAAGCTTGCTGCTTTAGATGCCCCTGAACATGTATTTAACCTCTCACCTTCTGAGGATGTTTCTCTCCACCTAACTTATGATGATTCTGAAGTAGAAAGGTGGAAAAAGAGATTCAAGGCTAAACAGATCAATGGAGTTTGGATGTCTTCAGAGGGAAAACCACTTCTCCCCCGGAAATTCTATCACCAGGTATGCCTCTCTATTCACAAGAAAGGCCATTTTGGCACACAAAACATTGTGGACTCAGTTAGAAGGACCTCGTTAGCACCAGGTATAACTAACACAGCATCTCGAATCTGCTCGGGCTGTTCCACATATCAGTCTTACAATCAACATGCCTTCTGTGCTAAAGCATATGGAGGGCGCCCTTTGGCATATACACCTTTTGAACATCTACAAATTGACTTTATTTCTATGCCCAAAGCAAGACAATAAAAATTTGGCCTTGTTATTGTTGACCAGCTCACTCGATGGGTGGAGGTTTTTTCTGCCCCACGAGCAACTACTAGCTTTGTGACCAAAGCTCTCCTTAAAGAAATTGTTCCTCACTTTGGGCCACCAGCATACATTGACTCTAATAGAGGTACACATTTTACAGAATAAATTCTCCCCCAGATTTATTCTTTCTTGGGAGTAACTCCTAGATTTCATACTCCTTACCACCCTCAAAGCTCAGGCCAAGTTGAACGTATGAATAAAGAGCTTAAGAGCATGACTGGCAAATTATGTACCGAAACCCATTTAAAATGGCCTGATGTTCTACCCTTGGCATTATTCTATCTGTGCAGTAGACCAAGAGGTGAACTCCACATATCTCCTTATGAGATGCTTTTTGGTCACCCTCCTATCCAAGCTAAAACTTTTTCCCCAGTCTATACATCACTGGTGGGAGGTGATACTTCTGTTGCTTCCTATATACAGGAACTACAAACTAGGCTATGTAAACTCCATGAAGCAGGAGTTGCTGTACAAGCTGGTCCTTTGGACTTTTCCTTGCATGATTTAAGTCCTGGAGACAATGTATATATTAAGAATTTTCAGTGGACCAGTGGGACCCAGCCCGCTTGGGAAGGACCCTTTCAGGTATTATTGACAACTCCTACTGCTATTAAAACTGGAGAAAAAGAATATTGGATTCATTGTTCCCACGTGAAGCCCATACCACTTGTGGGTAAAGTAATTTCAGATAAAACTCAACCAGCTGCTAAAGAGCAAAGAAACCGAACAGAGCACAGGGGTAATAGTTCCAATTTGCAAGCATTATCACTCAATTGCAAACCCTGGGACTCAAACTCCGTAATGTATCAGGAGATGGAAATTGTCTTTTCAGAGCCCTCAGAGACCAGTTAGAAGGTCATTCCAAAAACCATCTCAAACACAGATAAGAAACTGCTAATTATAATCTCAGTCATAAAGAAGACTTTAGGTCTTTCATAGAAACAGATATTCCCTTTGAAGAATATGTTGCTGGGGCAGCTAGATGGCACAGTGGATAGAGCACTGGCCCTGGAGTCAGGAGTACCTGAGTTTAAATCTGGCCTCAGACACTTAACATTTACTAGCTGTGTGACCCTGGGCAAGTCACTTAACTCCAATAGCCTCACTTAAAAAAAAAGAAAAGAAAAAGAAAAGAATATGTTGCTGATTTGAAAAAAACTGGTACTTGTGCTGGGAATGACACCATTATAGCCTTTGCCAAACATAACCAACTGAATGTAATTGTTGACCAGCTAAATGAACCTCTATGGCAAATTTGTGGCACAGACAAAGTCGACGCTAAAGAACTCCATATTTTCTACCATAACGGTCATTATGACAGCATTAGAAGAATCAATGATGATTCAGAAACCCCTGCCACTTTGGCATGCAGAGAATTGTGGAACCAGTTTAAAAAATGTGGTGTACCCCAAATTCTAGCATTATAAGCTCTTACCTTAAACAAGCTTTTCCTCCTACAGGTAAAGAACTTCTCCACCAAGAGCACATGGCTCTGTTTTCTAGAAAGGGTTATTGAACCTTATTGCTTGATTTATAAGGCAATTAATGAACATATTGAGTCTCGCTGATGTTTTATTTCCTTTTGATATATTGTTTATCATTTCAAGTATCTGTTATTGTCATTGTACTAGATAGAGAATTCATGGACAAGATGATGTGGTTTACTTGCTTAATGAAGATTCTGTAATAATGTTTAATAATAGCCATTTACATTCACTTATCATTTGTATGTCATTGTGACTATGTATACTCTGGGTATGGTTTGGGATTATATATATATATTTCAAGTATATCCTAAGTTATGTAGTGTAGCATGCATTTTTACCATCAAATTGTCTTTGGTGAAATTAATATGAGGTTTATGATTTATGGAAACTTACCATTTCAGAGACTAATTGCTCTTACAATTAGCTTAATGGAGATGGTTCAACTCCATGTTGCAGGCCCTGGAGAGAATATATGTACAACAGGAGGAGAGACAGGTACATGTAAGATACCCTGATAGAGGCTCAGAGAACAGCCAAATACATTCAGGAAGTCCATAGTTTGCTTATGAGAGCAGCTATGTAGAGCACAATTGCTGGACATAGTCCAGTTTCTTCCTCTCTCACTCCAAAAATGTTCTAGTGTCATGTTAGCCCTAATGCATGCACCTGGTTTAACTTAACTTGGCTTCTTCACTCAATTTGGTGGCATGGTCAGAATCCATCCACCTGAGGCCTAGCACAATTATTAGATGTCTATGCACCACGAGATGTGGTATAGTAACTTCTCCATAACATTTTCAGGTGTCATCATGGACACATAACTAAATTTGGCCTTGATCCAGACATATAGTGGTAAAAAGTGTTAGTAATGTCATAACTGTCTCAATTTTGTATTTGTATAGATATGAGTATCCTCCAAATGGGGGACTCCAATATGCTGTATATATATCAAGTTTAAACTTGTTTTGTATATTTTGAAGAACTTCCATTGTTTAATTTTAACATTTTTGGACAATGCTATGCTAAAGATTAATGAAAATCCAGCAGTTCCAGAGACAACCAGAATCCAGAGACAGCCAGAATCCAGACCAGAGTCCAGTTCCCCTGATGACATCTCAACCCTCCTTCGAAGATAAGATTTTAAGGACTTTAAATGGATATTTTTGTTTTTCCTTCTGTTAGTATATACATCATCTGTAATATGTACTTTCCCTTTCCTATATTGTTATTAGTATATTGTTTATTAGCATTGGTTATGATATTCTGTTATTTTTAAAAATTTATTTATTGTTTATTGTTCCATCAAGGAAATACCCCGTGTTTCTTGATGAAACAAAGAGGGGAATGTAAAGAATTAATTGTTATTTGAGGTTTTTATGCCTCGGTGCACACTGGCCTGGGGCTCCGCAAACTGCACGGTGCTCCACCCACTGGTTGTAGCCATTGCCATGGCACTGGCACCTCACATCATCACCACTCGCTGACGCCTACATGGGCCTGGCAAAATTATAATGATTGGAAGTCTAGTGAGGGCAGTCATGTGACTGTCAGAGCGTCCATCCCATTGGCTGGGGCTGTGTGGGGTTTTTCTGGGATTGGAGGAGAAGAATTGGACATTCTAGCTGGACACTGGAAGGTGACAGGAGTTCTGCTGTGTATTCTCAGCTCATTCCTGGGCGGTGGTATTTTTTCAGGTTGTATAATTTCCCTTTCCCCATTTTATTTCCTTTCCCTTGATCCGACTGATCCTGTTTGTGGTTTTTCTTTTTTTTTTTTTTAAGTTCATTCTTGTTAAAATAAATCCTGTTCTGTTTTGAGGGAGTCTGCCGGTCTCCTTCCTTGCCCCAATATTGCAGCAAGCCGCTTAGCTAACACTTCCCAATTAAAAATTGGTCCCCACAGCACTCTGAAGAGAGGAACTGTTTCCTACTGTCTTTATAACTTCAGTGCCCAGCATGCTGTCTTGTGTGCACACAGCACACACTCACTGTTTGTTGAGATTTATTCATTTTATGCAATACTGAAAATTAAATTTTAAAGGAAAATTTAACAAGCATTTAATAAACACCTACCATGATATGCCAGGAACTGTGCTAAGTGCTTCACAAATATTATTTTGTTTCATTCTCACAACAACCCTGAAAAGAAGGCCCTTTTATTACCCCTATTTTACAGATAGGGAACCTGAGGCAGAAGTTAAGTGACTTCCCCAGGGTCACACAGCAAGTAAATATTTGGGGCAGAATTTGAACTCAGGTTTTCCTGACTCCATGTACAGGGCTCTATCCAGTGTGCCACACAGGCAATAATAAGTAAACACAGAGGAAGCACCAGGCCAAATATGTATTCTAAATACTTGGTATTTAGGCAAAATGATACTCTCACATCACAGGGCCTCCTCATCTACCTAAGACTCAGATCCATCTCATCAACAAGAATTCCAAATGTTACAAAAAACAGGTGAGAGAACAGTGATGGCCTAATGTAACCCTTTACCAGCACCCAACCAATGAAAGCATACACCTTGAGTTATCTTGATATATATGAAGGAAAGCATACAATCTATTATGACCCACTAATTTCCTTCCTAAAATTAAGTAATTTCTTATATGTCATCCCTTTCTACCTGCAGATTTCTAACTCAGTGCCAACACCCAATGACAGCTCAACTGAACTGAAGCATTCAGAAAAGCCCACACTGTTAATCACACTTCAGCAAATCTCTTTTCTTAACAGACTGAGAAGCCAGAAGCTCCCAATCAGCAAAAGCAAAAAATAACACTGCTGTAATAGCTTTTTACCACTTTAGGTAAGCTATTTCTCCTTTTAATCCAGGAACAGATGGAAGGAAGACTGGTTTCTGTTGTTTGGTCTTGTGTCTTTTCTCCCACTTTATCACTTCAAACTTTCTTTTCTCTCTTCAACAGTAACAACGTTCTCCCAATATAACTGACAATATAAAATACCAAGCGCATGAAGCTCTTCTTTCATAGATACTTAATGACACCCTCCCCAGCAAAGCAACCAGATGCTCCTACTATTAAATTCCATTTACTGTGTGGAGAAGCAGAGTCATTTCCAATCATGGGTATTAGCATGATTTTATATTATTAATGTCTCAACTATTCCTCAAAGGAGTGATCTTTTAACAAGTTCCATTATCTCAATGGCTTGGGAGCTTTCTCCACTAGTGCAACTTTGAAACATACCCGCTAATCCCCATCTTATCATAAACCCAATCATAAATCATTACAAGATGTAAGGGATGTTGGAAGTCACTGAATACAATCTCCTCATTTTATAGCTGAGGAAACCAGCCATGAGATGTTAAGTGACATAACCAAGGTCACACAGCTAATAAGAGGCGAGTTTTGAACTTGGGTCCTCTGACCTTTAATTAAGTTCTCTTTCTACATCGCCTCTATTCAACCTAATTTAACAAACTATGAAATCCTCCATAGAGGATCTGCCTATGACGCTGGAGACCTTTAAGTTTTTTGGTTCTTATAATTTTTTGTGGATTGTTCATCTGCAGTTCTCACTTGCTTTATTACTAGCCCAATTCCTTTCCTGGTCATACATGCCTTTTATATATCCCAACTCAAGGCATTCAGGGATGCCAAAGCCTAACAACACTATGGTTCTTTCCACTGCCCTTTGGGTCACCTGCAATTGTGATGCATCTGAAATGTGGTGCTCTACATTTCATGGTCATATAAATTGATAGAATATGGAATAAAAAGGAGCCAGGGGCAGGAAGCAGGTTAATAGCACTTAAATGCAGTACCATTTCTCAAATGTGACTTTTCCCAGTCTCCTCCAATAATTCTATTGTGGGCCTAGCTCAATGTCCACCTGTATCATCAGTCCAAGATATCCACACTGAGGCCCTGTGAGATTAAAATTGGATATTAGATCATAAATCTCCCCTACTTAACCTTTCCCTTAATCTATTTCCCAGACTAGTAAATGGAAGAAGCTTCTGGTTTTCTAGATAGAGCTTTTATTTTTATGGTAGTCACCAGGTGATGTTGATTAGAAGGATAGGAAAGTAGAAATACAATACAAATCGTCTTAAGTCTAGGTTTAGTCTATATTCCGTATAAAACTCACCAAAACCCAAGGCCACCTTTGGGGAGAGAGACCGAGTCAAGCGTGTGCTATTAACCGAGAGCCGGGCCGAGTCAAACTCCAGTCCGCGTCTGTCTGTGCAGCGCAGCCAGGAGACCAGTGGAGCAGGAAAAAAGGCCCCACTTCCGTTCTCTCCTTGCCTTTTAAGCTCGCACCCCGGAAGTCGAGTGCTCAGCAGGCAATCTGGCGTGCGTCACAGGCGGACTGGTGTGCGTAGCTCATGCTGTTGGTCTCCTCCCCAAAAGGGTGGTCCTAAAAAAAACTGGTGTCTCTCCATTATCTAACCGACTGTTAAAACTTTTTACCACAGCCCAAACCTCCATGGTTTTCATATCCCACTATATGTTTGTACCTAGCTACCCCTATGTACAAGAATTTAAAGGCAGGCTAAAAAAACTAAAGTATTTTTGAGCTTCTAGAATTTAAAAACATTAGAAAGTAGATATCAAAACTATTTGATGGGAGGCAAAAAAGAGAAATATGTAAAAGAACTGAGAATGAAACAAGCAACAAAAGATTAGCATGATAAACCTTCAGATAAAAATTTAGATGAGGTTAGTTTAGCAAATATACTTGGGAAAAGTTGCTAGCAATTTGATAGGAAATGAATTAAAACCCACATTTCATACCACATAACTGTGAATTCCAGAAAGCTTAACAGATTTAAACATAAAAAAATTAATAGTAAAAAAAATAGATGGAAGGAAATAGAAAAATATAGATATTTATCAAGATGCAAAAATATATACTTAATTACATAAAAATAAATTTCTGTACAACAAAAGCAATTGGGAACAATATCTACAGCAAACAAGAGGAAAAAAAAACTTGAGATGTAAAATATAGAAGGACCTATGCCTTGGTATCCTTTCACCCCTAATCTAATTCCTATTCATATTCTTTGACCTCTAATATACAGGAAAATAGCTTTTGGTCTAATGCTATTTGTTACATGTCTATATGTTTTGGGACATAAAACCCTTAGTTGAGATCTTTGATAGAAGCTGTTTTTCACATTTCCCACTTCTTATTCTAGATATGTTCATTTTGTTTGTCCAAAAGCTTTTCAACTTCTTACTCACTCTCATTCCCTCCCTTCCCATCACTTACTCATTCACTCTCACTCACACTCACTCACTCACTCACTCACTCAATTGGGGTTAAGTCACTTGCCCAGGGTCACACAGTTAGTAAATATCTGAGGCTGGATTTGAACTCAAGTCCTCTTGACTCCAGGGCTCATACTCTATCTATTGTGCCACTAGTTTCAATTTCATGTAATCAAAGTGTCAAAATTACCTATGTTATCTTTTGTCATATTCTCTATTATCTATTTAGTTAAGAATTCATACTCTATCCATAGCAGTGAAAGGAATATGGCCTGCTTCTCTCCTAATTTTTTTATGATAGGCTTTTAACTATTCAGGTCACATGCCAATTTTGAATTAATTATAGAATATAGTATAAGAAGTTGGCCTAAGTCTATTTTCTGTCACACTGCTTTCCAATTTTCCCAATAGTTCTTATCAAATAGTAGGTTCATTTCTAGGTAATATGTTTCCTGATTTATCATACATGAGGTTACTGAGTTTGGGTAATTCTGTTTCTTATTAGTCTAGTCAATTCCACTGATTTACTTTTCTTTGTTTTAAGGAGAACGCAAACAAATAATTTTCACAAGAAAAAATGCATTTTGTTAATAAACTTTTTAAATGTTCAAAAACATGTTTAATCTAATAATGAAAAGAAACATATTAAAACCTTGAGGTACTCCCTGTATACTTATCAAATTAATTTTATATAAAAAAAACCAACCCTACCCCCAAAACCTCCAAACTAATTAGGCTTCACTAGGCTCACAAGAATCAAATTAATATTTTTAAAAACTGTTTTTCCTCACTTAAAAATGTATTTATTTTACTCACCTAAGATGTAATTACTAATGAAATACAATAATTATCTGTGGCATTTTGCTTCTATACTACTTTTCTGGATTTTTCCACTACAAAGATTTCTTGCTTAGAGCTCTCCATAGTCATCAGTTATCTATAAAGCTTATGTTTTCCAAGAAGTCCTGTGACCAAGAAATGGACCTGAACTGGCACATTACATTATAATCACTCTGTAGGCTTTGCAATAGTAATTTAAAATTTCTTGGTAATTTCCTGCCTCCTAAGCTTCCCCAAAATTCTTTGCTCATTCTTTAAAATGATTTCCTTTTAATGTCATTTTCATGGCTTGTATTTCATCACTTCCCTTATTTGAAGGTCCACAAATTTCTCCTCTTTGATTCTGACCTCTCTGGTTCTTAGAATTTTATTTTCTTCAAATAAATAAAACCTAGATCTATTATGGTTTTACAAAATTTTTCAATAATGCAAGTTTAATGGATACATGTTTGGGGGGTAGGAAATCTTTTTTTAAAGGAGTAACTAGTGGCTGGATTACCAAATTGCTTGTCCCCCTGTAATTAATTCTTTGAGGTCAATGGTTTAAAAAAAAAAGTCTTTTTTTTTTGGCATGTTCATAAAGAAAGCAGTGGTATTTGTTAGACCCATGTTATAATCCCAGGAAAGAGCAATGCCTTTCAGATCCCCTCAGGTATACCAAGAATACTCTTCAAACTTAATGCTGTGAGAAAAGTTTTCTGTTTGTGGTTTATTTTAGTACTCTCATGTAAAAAATTTCATCCTTTTAATCTGGACACTTAAAGTTCATCTTGTTTTTTCATGTAAGTGAACATATGAAAAAGGTCATGTAGAAATGACTGAACTATTGAATGAGGATCTGAGGACAAAAAGGTTATTTCAAATGTGAAATCATGTTTGCTGATCCCATCAAATAGTAGAGCATTGGGCTTAGCTTCTGGGAAACACAGGATCAAATCTAGCCTCAGACAGTTAATAACTGTGAGATTCTAAGCATCCGAAGAGCTCTGTGACTCAGTTTCTTCATTTGACCAATGGGGAAGTTTGACTTGATGGTCTCTCAGGTTCTATGATCCAATGTTCCTCCCTTGTCTTTTTGAGTCGCATGACTATGATCTAAATCATCAGGTTAATGTTCTTCATTAAAATTCCAAGTTTCATGTGGTTTTGGTATAAATACGCCTTCAATATGTAAAATAAGTCTTATATCTGAAAGTAGATTTGAATATTATACAATATGTTTAGTCTTAAGATATGATCTCTGTTGTATTTACAAAGCAAAAATAGCAATCTTTTGAACATTCTTTTGGCTTGAGGATATTTTAAGTGCCACAGTATAATTTAGATGACCAAGCCCCCATCCTGATCACCTATTTTACAACCAAAATAGAGTAAGTATGCTTTCTTAACTAGATGGTTAAAGTTCTTTCTCTAAGATTTCAAAATCTGCTTACTATACACGAATCAAGAGATTTCTATGTCTACAAAGGATGCTGATAATTTAAGCAACCAGACAAATATTTACAAAGCACAAAACAACTGAGAACACAGGATTAGAAACACCTTTGTTGTCACTGACAGAGATTTTGCTCTGTCATCCTGTTAATCACCATAAAAGAATCTGCCTTCCTTCACTCTGGGTCTTTGACTACTGAGGAGTCACTGACCCCTCATTTATTGGATGTTGCTAGCCTAACTAATAAATGGATCGTGCTAGGATCTTTGCTGCCTCAGCCTACCTTTATTTCCATTGCAACTTGTAAAAAATATTTAATAAAATCCCATCAAAAAGACTACAATATGCAGCAAAACAACTATTCATTATGATTCACAATGGATTTATACCAAGTATACAAGGAAAATTCAACTTTAGGAAATCAATTAATATAAGGATCAAATTAAAAAAAAAAGTTTCACACCATTACATAAATGCTAAGCACTACTTTACAAATAAGAGCACTGTGGATCACAGAGGTTCCATGACTTGTTCAAAGGCGTGCAGCCAATAGATTCAGGAATAGAACCTAGATCAAGGCCTTCTGTCTTAAAACATAATAAGGTTCCTTCCCCCATCACACACTGCCTTTCTCAGTTTGGGGTGCAGAATTACAGCAGCACTTCTTATATACCCATACTTCTTCATGAAAATAAAGATGAATTATTACTATCCCTCTCTTCAAATTACTTCCTACTTATCTGAGTAGGTGTCCCTTACCCAAAACTCCTTCTAGAATATAAGCTCCCTAAGGGCAGGGACTGTTTCACCACTGCCTTTGCATCTCCACTATTTAGCATTTTCTATATAATATGTTGAACTGGGGGTGGGGGGAGGCGGGGACAGGGAGATAACTGGATAAACCTGGCTTCTCAACTGGCTAGTAAAAACTAAGCCAGGGAAGCTAAGCTGTAGGAAAGGAAGAGAGGCAGAAGACAAGTATTTAGTCAGTCAGGAGAATACAGGACAAAGAAATCAGAAGCACAGAGTTACCCCATTGAGTGTTCAGAAGATCATAAATATACCTGGGAGCAGCTAGGTGGCACCATAGTGCACAGAGTGCCTGGCCTGTAGTCAGTCATCCTCTCAAGTTCAAATATGGCCCCAGATGCTTTCTACCTGTTTGACCCTGGACAAGACTTAACCCTGTTTGCCTCAGTTTCCTCATCTGTAAAATGAGCTGGCGAGGGAAATTACTCCTGTATCTTTGCCAAGAAAACCCCAAATGGGGCCATGAAGAGTCAGACATGACTGAAAATGACTGAACAAGACATGACCTGAGGAGACATCTAGCTTAACTCCCTCCTTTTAGAAATGAGAAAACCAAAGCCCAGAAAAGGGACACAAATCCAAGTCCCTTTCAAAGTACTGTGCTCAAATGAATCTATCATCTCACTGATCCATGAGTTTCCTCCAACAATGCAGCTTGCAAGCTATCCATGCCTGCATCATTACCAAGCTAGCAAGTATCTGGGGCTACATTTGACCTCAGGTCTTACTGACCCTGGGGCACAGGGCTGTCTCTATTGTGAGACTGTCACTGTTTTCCCCCACAGTTTGCCAGGGGTGGGGGGTCCACTCAACATGGTGGAGGTGATCCTCACTCTCTCCTGAAATTGCTAAAGAACCAAAGGAGCACTTTGGCTATCTACCTGACATCCCTTGTGCTGCCAGATGACAAACACCTCTCCATCACACAACTGCTTGATGACACTGCTGACTCCTGTTCTTTTAGACAGATCCTCATGAGATATGTGCTGCAGCCCACTCACATCCACCATTCACCTCTCCATTGCCTTTTTTGTGATATTCATTTTTAGTTTGGCATTTCACTGCTATAAAGTAACCGAAAAGATGGGCCATGGCTTTCATAGTGCAGCAGGAGCAACATCTTAACTCCTCCCCCAAGCTAATTAGCCTAATTTTCTGAAAAGATGCTGAGATTCCTAGAAACTTCCTTGGCTCAGAGGACTAAGGACTCAGACTGTAGACTTCCTCATCTCCTGAATATAAAGCAGCCAGACGACCAGAAGGAGGGGAGGGATGCTTGGCTGGTGGACTGTGGTAGGAGCTTCCCCCAGATATTTCAATTCTATTGGTCTGGATATCTAGCCTTATCTTTTTGTGGCGAAGCAAATTCCTTTTTCTTAACTGCTGAATGACCTGTTGCATCGCATTGTGTTCCAATATCAAACCCAAACTGTCAACAGACTGGCATGGGGGGGAAACTTTTTGTAATAAACTTTATTGTAATAACCTCGTCCTGCGCAGTGAAAGAGCAGCTTGGTTTAGATCAGACTTGTTTACTACTTAACCCAGGATGTGCAGACAGGCAATATGCTGACCCTGGAGACCATCCTGGTCTAACAGTTAGCATGCCTTGCTTCTACATAGAAACTGCTTCAACGAATTACCTGCCCATAGCCATCTCAAGAACCTATGTGCCTTAGGGGCAGCTAGGTGGCGCAGTGGATAGAGCACCAGCCCTGGAGTCAGGAGTACCCGAGTTCAAATCCAGCCTCAGACACTTAACACTTACTAGCTGTGTGACCCTGGGCAAGTCACTTAACCCCAATTGCCTCACTTTAATTAAAAAAAAAAAAAAGAACCTATGTGCCTTATCTGGAAACTGCCTATGTGCTGGCTAATTCTCTGTTGTTTCCTTATTTCTTTGTTTGAACTCTATGTAATGTAAAACTTAAAGAGGTTAAGGAAAGTGGGCCATGTATTTTGACTTTCCTCTCTGCCAGATAACTTGATAAACTTCTTTCTAAAAAATTTTTCAGGTTTGGGTTTGTTTTCAACCAATAATTTGGTGTCAGAATTCAGATCCCTGACGGTCAACCCAAGAAACTGGAAGGCTCTCCAAGACCACAGATGCTGAGTAAGTCTCCTTATTCAAGGTGAGTAGAACCAACCTATACAGGATTAATTAGTTTCTTGAGAACCTAGTGAGTACCCTGGGATTTGGATCAAAAATGCCCATGGCCTTGGACTAGGTTTTAGGACTGAGGACTCTGGATGTCCAGTAAGCTAGGGGGTCTGTGCTTAGCCTTAGCCTAGGAAACTGCTGGAGTTTGCTCTGATCCACAAATGACTAGTTCTCTCAGACTGATCACCTGAAGGCTCTGGGCCTAGTAATGCAATTGACTCATCTTCTTTCACTCACTCTCTCTCTTTTTCTCTTCCTGTATTTCTCTCCTCAACCTTCTAGTGACTATTGTTCTTTTCTTTCTTTCTTGTTTTGTGAGGCAATGAGAGTTAAGTGACTTGGCCAGGGTCACATGGCTAGTAAGTATCAAGTGTCTGAGGCCACATTTGAACTCAGGTCCTCCTGAATCCAGGGCCGGTGCTTTAGCCACTGCACCACCCAGCTGCCCCCTAGTGACTATTGTTGTTGTTGTTCATCCTTTTTGTGCAAAGAAAACTACTGACATCAAAGGGTTATATCTTGTGAGTGAATTGGATTTAAGTGAGGTGGAGTTGTACAAAGTCACCAGCTTTGCTCTCTGTCTTCCAGAGTCATGGAAGTTCAGTGGCGGCACAACAGTCATAATGCCTGGCCTGGCGATGGCCAGGGATCCAGAGGATGACCAAGTGCTTTGGTTGTCTTCATGACTGTTGGAACAAATTGTTCTCTTCTGCCTATTTCACCAGGGGAAGTCTTCACAAGCTTGGAGTAGACATCCCTCTAACTCACTAATAGGTTTAAAGCCTGTTGGCTGCCCTCAACCTGACTTAGCTTGTGATGGTCTACTGGAGACTGGCTGCTGCACATGCTCCAGCTTCTTGGAGCCACAAGTGAGAGTTGGGTGACAGGAAGACACCAAAATGGATGGGCAGCCATGAAAGGGGATGGGCAAGCATCACACTAGAGGTGTTAGTCTTTCTTAAGCACCCCATATATCACCCCACCCTGACTATTAGAGATAAGGACAAGCCAATAAGGTTAGAAAGACAAGGCTTCCACTTCAGAATCTCTCCTGTGTGCACAAGGTTATATTTACCTTGTAGATTTTAATGGGAAAAACCTTGTTTTTTGTTGTTGTTGTTTGTCCTTCATTCTCAAAGAGGACCATGACAGATGTCATGACTTGCACTAAATTGGATACAAGTGAGGGAGGAATGTGCAAGGTCATCAACCTCACTCTCTCCTCTAAAACCATCTGGGTCCAGTGGCAAGATAGATATCAGGATGACTGGAGATGGCTCTGGATGTTTTAAGGCATTGGGGTAAAGTGACTTGCCCAGGGTCACACAGCCAATGAGTGTCTGAGGTGAGATTTGAACTCAAGTCCTCCCAACTTTGGGGGACAGTGCAATATCCACTGTTCCACCTAACTGCCCTAGCTAGCCAAGCCATAAAGACTCCCAGAAAGGGAGCTTACACTGGTGGGGAAGATTAATGAAGTTTTATACTTAAAATAGCTTTCCCAGGCATCTACAATATATTACAATTCAGATGCTACTTCCACTGACCTTCTGATTAGACTTTCCAGTAGGAAATAAGGTTTTAGAAATAGGCAGGAAAAACTGCAAGATACTATCTCTGTCTTTTCAACCCTTGCCAGCCAGATTGAGGTTGCAGAAATATAGACAAAAAAGAAAAGAAATCTTTTCCCTGATTTGTAAAAATTTATGGCATTATAAATTAATTATAGACAAAATTTGAAACTGAAATATAACATTTTGCTGCAAACTTCCAAATTCTGGTTTGAAGACTTTTATAAATCTTGAAATCATCCTAAGAGTTTTCAGACTTTGCAGTCTATTAGAATTTAAGTATATACAAGCAGCATATCCCTCAATTACTCTCTCCTTCCCCTGGAGAATGACAGATTTATTGTTTTAGTGTAAGGGAAGTGGTGATTTAACAACCTGGAGAATGCTAAGAAGGCCTTAAAGCAAAGAAAATAAAAGAATGGTTTGTAAGTTAAAGCCTTTTGGCCTTATCAAGTTAAAATGGTTGTTACACCTTAACACTTTTTCTTCTATGAATGATTCAACAGATTAGAAGCAAAGTAACCTAAAAGAATTTGAAATAGACTATACAACATGAAATGTAAACATTTTGCAATTACTTAGAACAACATAAGAAAATTTGTTCAGGAGTGATTACATGGAGTGTTAGAGGATATGACTGGGAAATAAAGATGAGATGGACTTAAGATAGTAGTGAATATGAGAAGTGTTGAATTAGAGTGCAATAAGAAAGATGCAGTTTTGAAATCTGTAGGGCTTTAATTAAAGTCCATTGGAAAAGAAAAAAAAAGAGAATGAGAAAGTTTAAACAGTAGAGATAAGAGGAAAAAGGGTAGAACTTTAAAGAAAATTGGAATACATTTGCACTGACAATGTGAATAGCAGGTTTGAAAGTAAAGGGTTTTGAATTAGAGAAAGTAAGGTTTGAAGAGGTTTTGATCTCATTAAGATAAAAAGGACATTAGAAACTTTCTATGCCTGTAAATTTGTGGAGAAATGCCCATTAACAATATAAGACAGACAACATTCTATTAAGTTAAATTGTTTACTAAGTGGAAAATATAGAAGTAAATCTGTAGGATGGAATAATTTGAATACAGCATACTAAAACTCTGTCTTTAAAGAATTATTAGAAGGGTGTGTTTCAATCTTCAGATTTTCATGGGCCCCAAAAGAGGGAGATGAGAACGTGAGACTGCCACCATAAATCTTTGGAACTAATTCAATTGAAAGCAGCAGGCTCTATAATTTGAGGTGTTGGCAGCTATTGGTCCTTAGGAAAAATGAAATTTTGAATACCATTTGTAATTGTAAATCCAGATTTGATTGAGTTTGTCCTAAATTGACATGTGGGGGGCAGCTAGGTGGCGCAGTGGATAGAGCACCGGCTCTGGAGTCAGGAGGACCTGAGTTCAAATCCAGCCTCAGACACTTAATACTTACTAGCTGTGTGACCCTGGGCAGGTCACTTAACCCCAATTGCCTCACTTAAAAAAAAAAAAAAGTGAGATGTATTCTCCTATTAGCACAACTGTGATATTTGACTCTCTATTGGTAGAACAGTCCTTAATGCAGAACACACCTGATACTTGGCATCAAGGCAATATGCTTGGAAACTGCACAAACAAAAATTTAAAGTGCTTCAAAATTACCCGATACTAGGGGCAGCTAGGTAGTGTAGTGGATAAAGTACTGGCCCTGAATTCATGAGTACCTGAGTTCAAATCCAGCCTCAGGCACTTGACCCTTACTAGCTGTGTGATCCTGGGCAAGTCACTTAACCCCCATTGCCCTGCCAAAAAAAAAAAAATCACCCTATACTGGTTTTTGAATGCAGTTAGTATAGATCACCAAACTGAGAGATGAATAAAGTTATTTTCTCAGATCATTCAGAAATGCAACCAACTGAACTGAGGTTATTTGACTGGCAATAAGTTTTGTTTTATGTTTTAAAAATTCATAGTATTATTTATATTATTGTTGTCTTCTAATTGTGATTTTGGGGAAATTGTATAAGAAATGCTGTTCAACTTTATGTTGAGCTACTAGTGATGTGTGTTAGATGACTAGGAAGGAATTGAAGTCTTATTAATTTTAATCTACATTGTTTTGGGACTTTCTCACTGTACTGATCAGTTGTGCTGACTCTTTTTGTTTGTTTGTTTTCTTTGCAGGGCAATGAGGGTTAAGTGACTTGCCCAGGGTCACACAGCTAGTAAGTGTCAAATGTCTGAGGGCAGATTTGAACTCAGGTCCTCCTGAACCCAGGACCGATTCTTTATCCACTGTGCCACCTAGCTGTCCCCCCTGACTTTTTTTTCTTCTCTAAAATAACCAAACCACTGTTTATCATATAGGATGGTTCCACAGGAGGGAAAGAGGGACAATTATGTGGGATACTATGGTGATGTAAGAAACACAAAACAAATAAAAATTATTTAAATTTTTTTTTTAAAATGAATGCTGTTAATTTGAGAAATGATACCCAGAGGGAGATGCAATTGTATTATTAGGAAATTAACTCTTCTTTTGATCAGAATGTTGTGAAATTATGAATTGGACTATCACTTGTTATTGCTGTTGTTTTTGAGCAGGGCAATGAGGGTTAAGTGACTTGCCCAGGGTCACACAGCTAGTAAGTGTCAAGTATCTGAGGCTGGATTTGAACACAGGTCCTCCTGAATCCAGGGCTGGTACTCTATCCACTGCGCCACCTAGCTGCCCCCTGGAGTATCACTTATTAAAGGCTATTTTTGCTATGGTTAAAAAACTGTCAAGTATTTAATTTGGTATATTTTTCTTTACAGTGGATAATAACTTACAGTTTGGGAAAAGTACAAAAGACTCTGTAAAGTTGCATTATTTGTTCTTCGGGGATTTGACAGATTTTCCATCCCCTGGATCTTTAGCCTTAGTGAGGTCATAAAAATCTTATCACCTCTGATAGAAGTTGTCTAAGAAATATTGTGAAGATAATAAGTAATTACAACCACTTATAGTTGAAGTAAGGGGGCTCACACATTTATTTTATGAAGAATAATTTTTACCTGATAGATTGTTTGACTTTTGCTTATGAAAATTATGAACTTGCACCTGGAATACTATGTATTGAAGTTACATCTTTAAACCAACTTAGTCTTAATAGTCCATAGATTTAAACATACTATTTTTACCTTGGGGGTTAACATGAAAAACCTTCAGATATGAATATTTGTTAGCCTAGAGGCTTGCAATAAGTAGCCAGTGGTTTTTTTTTTCCTTGGGTTTTGAGTGAACTATCATTTATTCACTATATGTATGAAATTCTAGAATGTGATTGTTCTTAATTTCTAATGACTGATTTCTGCTCCAGGATAGATTTAAACTAGAAAGGATGAATAGGATAAAGCCTTTTACATGTTTCCTGTTAAGTGTTATTGTTATTATTATTATTATTGTGGGGCAATGAGGGTTAAGTGACTTGCCCAGGGTCACACAGCCAATAAGTGTCAAGTGTCTGAGGCTGGATTTGAACTCAGGTCCTCCTGAATCCAGGGCTGGTGTTTTATCCACTGTACCACCTAGCTGTCCCTAAGTGTTATTATAACATGAGAAAAACAATAATAACTATACCTAGCCCTAAACTGTGATTAGTGGAACTTGTTATTTGAGGTAAAATCTCTTGGGGCTGTAATTTGGCATGTTCTGAATTTTGGTTTCAAGTATGATTGAATTGACTTTAAACTAATAATCTACCATTCAAAAGAAATGCCATGTGCTCCTCAAAGGGACTGTGATCTGAGAATATGTATATGTGTATGCCTGGGAAGGCTGAGGGGCCAACCTTGCTAAATATTCTCTTAAGCCAGTTTTCCCACTGTACTATTTCCTTTAGGAACAGGAAATTCTCCCACCTGGTTAATTCTGAGCCTGGCTACAGTAGCCTGTGAATAATGTGGAATTTTACTGCATCAATGGCTGTTCCAAAATAAAGGTTAACTATGACTCACTATAACGATGACTGGAATCAAACAGAACTAAAAAGGTTGTTCTCTATAAATGATTCATTGAGGAGGCCTTTTATTTATGTATAAAGCACCCAAAAGCATTTTGTATAGGTGGGTGAGTAGGCATATAAGGCCCTATTTATTCACATTGAGCAGCTTTGCCATTTCCTTCTCTCCAGCTCATTTTACAGATGAGAAATTGAGGCAAACAGGATAAAGTGGCTTGCCCAGGGTCATACAGCTAGTAAGTGTCTAAGGTCGGATTTAAGTCATTGAATTTGCCCTTGGCATATACCTGAATGAGGTCAAATACAGAGAAAAAATTACCATAACAAAATATTCATGCAGCATTTTTGTGGCCCAAAAATATAGGTATAATGGAATATTACTATTCTGGGTGATCTCTGATATTCCATATCTCTGATCCTATGTAAGAAATGGTTAAGTATGAGGAATTCAGAGTAACCTGGAAAGACCTGTATGAAATAACACTGAAAACACAGGAATTCAAATTAATGTAATGACCAATCTCTTCCAGAAAGCCAATGATGAAACATATTTATCTTTACCCTATAGTGGTGGCATAAGATGACCACCTGTGGATTTGCTTTGCTAGGAAGAAGGCTACTAGGAGGTGGGGGGAAAAAAGGATGTTACAGTGATTTTTTTTTAAAGCATCAAAAAATAAATTAAAATAGATTGGATTTATTTTTTTTTAACATACTGGGCTGTTTAGTAACTGTCCCATCTGCTCTGTACTTGTTTATATCAACACTCATTGCAATAGACTTTAATACTACTCAAACATGGGAAGGGCTAATAAATCTTTTGCCCATTTACAAAGCCAAGCTAAATAATTTCTCAGTAGAATGAATCTCACTTAGCCATACAAATGCAACAGTCCCCTACATAACTTTCCAAATTTATCATCCTGTGCTCATAATCAAAAGATTCAAAAACAAAATAAACTGTCTCTTTCAAAGACAACTTTCAACATCTTGTTGCCTAGTAAGCGCAATAAATAAATTTCATCAACTTTCTTTTCAAAAAAACTCTCTAAACTAAGGGTTCTCAGCCTTTTTTTGTACAACAGACCCCTCAAAGTCTACTCAATCACATGGACTCCCTGCTTCTGCTGCTCTGCCTAGTTTAAAAAAGATGCCGCTCCCAAGATAAGCTCATCACCGCTCTGCAGCTAACTGATACCACCCCCTTAGGTCTCCTCTTCCCTGGTTTGGAGGGCCGGAGGGTAGAGTACCCAATTCCTCCCAAAGCCTTCCTTTATAGAGAGCAGGAACTAGACCTCAGACCTCACTCTACTCACTCTTCAGCTCTGCCTCCTTTCAACAAAACAAAACAAGATACCAACACATATGGTAAATTCCTTCAGGGCAGAGACTAACTTTCTTTCAATTAATTGTATCCCTAGGGTTTAGCACATTGCCAGGCAGGTCAAAGGGACTCAATAAATGTTGATTGGATTGGATTGGATTAGAATAAGGTACTTAAATGCATAAAATAAAATACCAGAATTATAAAGGAAACCATTTACATTGAAATAATCATCTATCTATCTATATTTTTTTTTTGGTGAGGCAATTGGGGTTAAGTGACTTGTCCAGGGTCACACAGCTAGTAATAGTTAAGTGGCTGAGGCCGGATTTGAACTCAGGTCCTCCTGACTCCAGGGCCGGTGCTCTATCCACTGCGCCACCTAACTGGCCCATCAATATATTTTTTAAAAGCAAGCTCATGGATTCTGGGACTAAGAGGCTTTTCTATAAAATAAGAATTGGACATTTGTAATTGTGAGAGCCAGTGAGATATAGTGAAAACAACCCTACACCAGTATTTAGGAGGCTTGAGCTCAAATGTCTCTCCTGATCCTGCTAGTTTGACCACTGGTGAGTCACCTGGACTCTCCAAACCTCATTTAGAATATTTAAGAGTATAAAGTGATATGGGGCTTAATATAACTCAGAGGAAATTTCTTCTGTGAGAAGCAAAACCAGAGACAGCCAGATAACGGGACAGACATATGGAGGAATATCAACTAGATACCAGGACATACCTAAGAAGTAAGGGGAGATAAAATTCTATAGCAGGAAAGTCAATTAGGCATGGGTACTCTCTGACAGGAACTAAGAGACAGAGATAACCCCAAAGGTCAGGACCATCATTTCAAAAAAAAAAAAATCCCCCTGGACTCTCAGGAATATGACAAACATTCAGGCTTTCCCCACCCCAAAAAGGAACTTTCCATTTTCAGGTGGACACCCCATCTATCCTCTATAAAAAGCTTTTTCCTTCCTTCTGTTCTGGGAGGAGGATGTTTTTAAGCTTTCCTCCCCAGGGGTGAAGTCTTTCACTTCCCACTCAGTCACTTTCTCTAGCACCAAATAAAAAAACATTTTAATTCTAATTGGACTGTGTGAGAGAGTATAATTCTTTACTAAGGAATACCTAAGGATCCCTCCCTTCTTCTACCCTGACATACTTCTGCCATCCAACATAGGGCATGGGAAATTCCTGTTTCCTCTCACCACAAAACCCTGAGGTAAGAACTCCTTTTCGTTCATTCTCTCTCCCATGCCTGACTCTATCCCTTGTCAGTGCTCCCCAAGGGGTAGACATGGGGTCAACTTTTCCACTCAATGGGCAGGGCCAAAGCACGTTCAGCCCCTTGGATTCAATATCTCCATGGACAGGATGATATCCGGGTAAAGGCTTAAACAGCCTTATGCTGGAGGGACAGAGAGAGAACATTCTGAAGTGTTCCCCTTAGGATGCACTCTGAACAACTGGATTAAATTCGACTTTACAAACTAGGGAGCAATACAGGCACTAGGGAAAGCCCTCAAGGCCTTAAGCCAGATCAGGCCCTACCACCCCCTGAGTGGGCTATCTAGTAAGGTAGATCTCACAGCTGCTGGTTTGTTTGTGTGTCTGATGTGCATTTATGTGTCTCTCAAGCACCGTACTTGTGTGTCTGGACAGGATGTTTTTTAGCTTGTAACTGATAAAGTTAATTCTAAGATTTCTCTGCCTTCCCCATCTTGGTCAGACTGGGAAGGGGGGTGAAGGGAAGCATTTGACTGCAGAATGTCTTTACATTGTGAACTACTCATAATTTGAATCTAGCACTGGAATGTAAATTATCTGCTAGGCATTCATAGCCTTAGATAAACTTTATAGAAGCTGGTTTTTTTTAAGTAATTAATGTTGATGAAAGCTCCCTTAATCTGTAAATTAGCCCTTCTAATCTTACAAGTTTAATCACTGCAAGACCCCAGGAAGGGTGACTGTGTGGATTTTTTAAATTTCTAAAACTGTTATAGGGGGCGAGGATCAAAATGGAGGACACCAGGTATCCTAAGCTCCTCTCTTTCCACAAGAGAAATTTCATGTCAAAAGCAACAACAAAAAATGGAGAAAGACTCTTTTGTCTAGCTCAGTAAAGGACATGTGGGATCAAACCACATCTAGATAATGGACTTTGTCTTAAGCATCTTAAGTGAAGGTCTTTCCCTGATGTCATCTGTAGAGTTCATTTTAATGTAGACGCCTTCAAATCATGTCAACTAATGGAATTGAATGATGCTAACCAATTTGCTTTGATCAATGTATAATGACCTGCCTCTATCAGATGAGGATAAAAACCCTGGGAAGAGGCCAGGAACCTTTTTGGCTTGGCTCTCTGGTTTCTAGGTCTTCTGGGTCTTTGAGTACTTTTCTCCTGCTCCCAATAACTGGCATGCTGAATCTATCTTCCTGCTTTCTCTACCACTTAGTCTGAGACCATGAGAAGTTAGGGAGACACGTGGTCAATTCTTTACTGGTTTATAATATTAATAAATTAAAATATGCTTCCCCCAAAACTGATATAGCAATAGTAATTATTTTAAAAAACACACCTCTTCTCAATAAGAGTGGCTAGGTGCTGCAGTGAATAAGAGTGTCAGACCTGGAGTCAGTAAGACCTGAGTTCAAATCCAGCCTCAGATACTTCCTCACTGTGTGACTCTGGGCAAGTCACTTAACTATTTGCCTCACTCTCCTCATCTGTAAAATGAGCTAGAGAAGGAAATGGCAAAATATTCCAGTATTTTTATCAAGAAAACCCCAAATGCAGTCACAAGGAGTCAGACATGACTGAAACAACGGAACAACAACAGCAGAGTTGGTGAATTCCTGGTATGGAATGCTACATACACTGTCAGACATGGCTGGTACCTGCTTTTATTTTGGTTTAACTGTTTTTCTCTAGAGAATTGTAGGCATGATTTTGGGAGAGTGACTGAAAATAATCATTAAACCATTTAACATTTTTTTTTAAATAGTAGGGGAAAAGAAAGTAATTTGTCTCTCTGTGCCTAAATTTACTCATCTATACAAATCTGGAGTAGGAATAGATGATCTCTGGGCTCCCTCCTATTTCTAGCTGTATGATCCTATGAAGCATGGAATGAACTGGGGATTTTTGTCTAGGAGACTTTTTGTAGATCTCTAAACTCAATGCAATTACTGCAAGGTCATCCGTGAATAGGCACATTTCAATGCTAATCTGAATACTATACATAATGCATATGCTAATGTATACATTAGCATATCAAAACAAATCACTTTTCAATTACTCCAGCTCCAGGCAGATTTGTGGTTATCCTCAATCCATAAAGGATTAGGAGAGAAGTATTGGGTTTGGTGGGGATTTGGGGTTTTTTTGGTTGTTTTTTTTTTTGCTTGGTTGGTTTTTTTGTGATAGCTATATTCAAGGCAGACTGGATTGGGAGTGGGGGAAGGGAAAGAATACAGAGAATCAGAGAAAGAAAGGATCACACATTACTATTCTGCATTATACAGGGTTTGTTTTTTCTGTGTTGGTTGGAAATGCTGATGAAGTTATGAGTTTTTTATGAAATGTAATGTTCAGCTCTTGCTTTGTAAAGCAAGCAACAAAATGCTTATTAGGGTAAAGTTAGAATCTATAAAGCAATCAGCAGTGCAATCAGTAAGGGTGCTAGTAGCTACTACTATAATTAAAGAAGGCACATGATGAAAAAGAAGTCTGTACATATATATTAATCAGGACTATTTTCTTTGTTCAGCATTCAGTCTCTCCTTCTTCAGTTACTGTTACATAATTAGGTGAAAATGATCATTTTTGCCATTGTAAAATGAAGCAGGCTCAATTTACCTCGCACACCCCACTTCCAATGGGAAACTCTGGGAGGACACCCACAGATTCAGAAATGGGACATCAGGGATCATTTTATCTAGCCCTTTCATTCTATAGGAATTTTAAGAAACTGAGGCCCAAAGGGGTTTAGTTGTGATTTATTTTGTTAAAAAAAAAAAGGTATCATTTTAAGATCCATTTTGTATACTACTCAGTAGCTAACAGTTATCAGAGAATGAACCACAATAAATTACTATAGTTTCTTAAAATCAGTAGAGTAGCTGTTTATATGTTTAGACTCAAAGAGACTCAAAATGAAGTTTCCCTATATTTCTAGACAAAAAAAAATCGCTAGGGCAAGTCCTATAAATTAATAGCAAAAAGAATTAAAAAGAGCCCAAATCCATTTTCCGACAGTTCTTGCAAATGGGATGAAAGGAAAATGTTTTCCAGGATGAAAAGCTGAATGGAATTTTTTTTTTTAAGTATCCAGGGTCTGGCCAAGGGTAAAAAGAAATACCTAGAAAAGAGTGTAATGCTTGGAACTGACCCAATAAGGGAAAGAAAGGAGTTTGGATCCAGAAGACAAATGCTGACATCACTGCTAGGCAGCTAGGGTAGCAGAATCATAATCCGAATGTTCAGTTCAAGGTATTTAAAAATTCACAGGACATTTTTTTGGAAACAAATGGTAGTAGAGGGCTCCAAAGATGGCAGGCTCATTAAAAATAATTAGATGTGACAGAAAGAAACACTTCAGTAAATTTCTTGTGAGCTCCGAAATCAATGATAATGAAATTGGTTTAAATGATACTAATTGGCTGCAAATTTAGAGTTTTATATTGTGTTGCCAAGGCATTATATTAAAATAAATTTCTGTCTACCACTGGTCCATTAATACAAAGTTTGATTTAGTGCTAAACAATCTGAGATATTTGTCCAAGATAATAATTGGATTTTTTCCTCTATTTAAAGCATTTAACACTGAACATTTTGAACACTGAAAAGTCTTAGCTCTCACCTTCAAAAATAGCATGAAATTTAGAGATACAATTAGAAACAAATTCCTATTTTAGTTTCTGAGGATATTTCATAAATGGATGACATTCAGACGTAGATCCATTAACATTAGACTACTTCAAGAATGAAAATCAGAGCTAATGAAGAATAATGCTACTATTTATCGACAAGCTGGGTAATGATATGATACTAAATTTGTTAGCTAGGGGAAAAAGTCCAATAAGTTAAAAACCTTTCAGGTGCAGAGGGCTGGACTCATGCTCTCATAATCCTTTCACAGGAAGCCATCCTGATCCTGGTGGGCTTCCTCAGGATCTCTTGATATTTATTATCTGAGTATCAATGGGTTTAGCAATTTATTATAGTTCTTATGATATACTACAGGACTCTTCTCTTTATAATAATGGTGTCTAATGGATTTTTTACTATTAAAAAGGATTTTGGAAAAATAAGTCAAAAGAGTGTAAGAACTGGTTTGGGGGACCCCATCTTTGGCTAAAATTAGAAAGCCTCCCGTGTGCCCTACACAGCTTCCTCTGCATCTCACATGGCTCCCTCCGCCCAGCAGGGATATGCATGAAACCCCAAGATCCAGGGGCGCCCCACACAGCCCCAGCCGCCTTGGGCTCTGCCCCTAGAGGTGCCAATGAATTAGCTTGGGGTGTGTGGGTGGTCCACCGATTTCCTGTGAGATAAGGGTTTTTTATCCTGGAGTGGGGGTGGAAAAGCAGAGAAGAGAGGAGATGAGTAGAAGGGAGAGAGAGAGAACTGTTCACAGCCCCAAGCGAGAAAGTTAAACGCAGATGCACAGAGGATAGAGAAAGTTAAGTGAAGCAGCTGAGTAGGGTGGGCGAGTTTACAGGTCATATTTCCTGTTTTTCTTTGTCCTCATTTCTACATTTATTCCCATCAATAAACCCTGGCTTTTTGCTTTTACTGAAAAGAGGCTTTTTAATCTCGTTTGGGAGAAACAGTTGGGGAGGGGGCAGTGTGGAAGAGAGGGGAGGCTCAGGACCTAGAAGTCTCCCATTTGTTTTCTGAGTTCCAATATTGCAACTAGCCTCCCAATTAACTCTTCCCATATTAAATTTGGCTCTTACAGATTGGTAGCCCATACGAGGCTTAACGAACCTGGGGGATCTTTTAAAACCCCTCTTACAAGAGGAAACTCTAGACATAGAAATTCCCTCCACCAAGAGATCCAAAGGTGGTATAGTCTTTACCCAGAGTTACTTATAGGTAGTAATAGTCAGGGGTAGGATTTGAACTTAGGTCTTTCTGACACTGAGCCCAATATTCTAACTATTCCACCACTCGTTGCTATCACTGAAAGACATTTTTAAAAGCCTATTCTCCTTTCACAAAGAAAAGGTTTATATTTCCCCCTAACTCTTGCTTACCTGAGTTGACAATGTCTCCAGCTTTCGTTTCCTTAAATGTAATGCTTTGCTTGGAAAAGCCCAGAAATAATTAGAAGTCCCAATCCTCTCAGAGTCCACCATGCCATCATCGACTAGGCTTTGAAGGACTTCCTTCACTGACATAGCAGCTACCAGAAAGAAAAACAGTATTTAAACTTAAATCACAATCACACAAAGGTAAAACATGAATAGAAAATTCCATTAATAGCACTTATGGGGCAAAGGGTTAAAATGCCCCTAAAAAGAGATATATGTCTCAATTAATCTTCTTAGGGTCCGGATTTTATTCAAAAGAACCCAGAACCCCAAAGGACTGCAGCGAATACCAGGAGAGAGGATGGCCTAAGTCCATTTGCATGCATCTGTATTTAATGTGGGGAATGATAATATTACCTTTGACATTACTGCCTTTGATTTTCATGAGAGACAACATGGCACAGTGAATCGAGGCAGTCAGGAGGAACTGGGTTCAAGCCCAGACCCTGATACATGCCAGCTGTGTGATCCTGGGCAAGTCATTTAACCCCTAGGCAACTCTCTAAGAAAAATTACAGAAGCACTAGTCCAGGGAGTCTCTACTGTGGAGGTTCGTCACATCAATGAAACCATTAGTCTGGATCCAAAAAAAGAAAAAGAAATTGTATAAAGATGACCAGGCAAGATTTAGAAGATGCATGGGGAACAATCCGGTGAAATTATCCAGATCCTTTAGGTATGGGCCAGGGAAACATGCTGCTGAGTGTGCCAAACTTGACACACTGAGGATGTTGGCCACCTCCTCTCAAAGCAGATCTTTGCCCCAGTGCTATCACACAGTCACATTTATTTTCTCTAACTGGATTCTTGCTTTGAAGACATACGTATGTATGTATGTATGTATGTATGTATGTATGTACGTACGTATGTATAACCATAACTATATACACACATATGTGTATATCTATATCTATATAGACATATAGAGATATATAGATATGTATAAATCTCTTTTTATTTGTCTCGAAGTCTCTTTCTAGACATTTCTCAAAACTTGTGTTGGCCTGTCTAATTTACACCAGGCTGGCTAGTTTTTCAAAGTTATATAGCCCATTTATAGGTCAAAGGTGGCAATTTGAACCTGGATCTCCCTGGCTTTGAGTATGGCTCTTTATTCATTGTCCTCACTGCCTCAAAATGGTTGGAGATAGGGATGGGGATTATAGAGACTCCTTGGACTTCTAGAGAGTTGGCTAAGGGTTAAATGATCACACAACTAGCATGTATCAGGGGCTGGACTTGAACCCAGTTCCTCCTGACTTCCTTTATCTATTGTACCATGTCGTCTCTCATGAAAATCCAAGGCATTTGTAATAATGTCATTCCATTTTAAATACAGGCACATGCAAACTGACTTAGGTGTTTGAAATAAATAGAAAGAAAAGCCAACTCACAACAGGAGAGCCTAAACATCTTAATGGTAAAGAGGACATATAGTCAAATATGCTTATGGGGCCTCCATCCATTTTTTTTCTATTTTTATTTATTTATTCATTCATTCATTTATTCATTTTCTTTATTTTGCAGGGCAATGAGGGTTAAGTGACTTGTCCAGGGTCACGCTGGTAGTAAGTGTTAAGTGTCTGAGGCCGGATTTGAACTCAGGTCCTCCTGAATCCAGGACTGGTGCTTTATCCACTGCGCCGCCTAGCTGTCCCCCATCCATTTTTATAAATGACTATATGCTTATGAAAACAAAATGTTGAAATTAAATACTGGAATTTAAGCTTATAAAACAACGTACAACATAGTGAGCATTTCTCACATCTCTCACAAATACTCTAGTGGACCAGTGATCTCATCCATGTGGTAACGCCCTTCATCTGTGCAGACTATGACAGACCTATACTCACTCATCACAACAGACTTAAATGTTTCTAACTTTGAAAAGAAATTAGAGTCACCATGTAACTTACTTAATTGACCAGGGAAGTAAGAGTTCACCTGGATGCAATGATTTATTGAAAATATATAATTGTGAAAATGTTATGAAGCACTTAATTGGCACAACCAAAAGAAAGCTAGGCCTGGAGTAGGGAAGAGCTGAGTTCAGATCCAGCTTCAGATACTCACTGTGTTACCCTGGGTAAGTTACTTAAAAAAATCTCTATTTGCCTTAGTTTCTTCAAATGTAAAATTGGGGAATAATAACAGCCCCTACCTCATGGGGTTTCTGTGAGAATCAAACGACATGTTTATAAAGCACTAAGCAGACACAGTAGGCACACAGTAGGTGCTATATAAATACTTGCTATTGTTGTTGCTGTTTTTGTAAGGATCAAATAAATTAAAATTTGTAAAGTGCTTTGCAAACCTTAAAGTGTTGCACAAATGCTAGCCATTATTTATCAGTATATAATTCAGAACTAACTCTCCCTCTATAAATTTGGGGAACTAAGATCAATTTGTAACAATGATTTCAGTCATCAAGCTCTCTGTATCTTTGGCTAAATTCTGTTTAATTAGGAAATGTTGTTGTATGACAGGCAGTGTGCAGGACTTGTAGCTAGAAGATCTGGGTTCATAGCACTTCCCAGTTCTGTGACCATGGGTAAGTCACTTAATATCCCTTAGCCTCTGTCTCCTTAAAACTGGGATAATAATAGCTGGAGAATCTACTTCAGTGGGCTGTTCGGAGGCTCATAGGAGATAAAGGAGGTTTAAAAAATAGTTTCAACAATCTGACCAGGACAGTTTCCTGAACAAAAGACAAGACAGCCTCTGCAAACCAAGTCAGGCAAACCCCTGAAGCCCACACTGCATTAAAAACAGAGGAAGAAATCAAAGGAGAAACTATAATAAGTGACTTTTCCCACCCCAGAACTACACAAATTCAGCCAGCAGCCCACGAGCAATAGAAAAGGAGGCCTTGGGCCAGCAAAGTTTGCTCCAGCACAACCAGGCAGTGTGACTCTGTGTGCAGAGGAAGCAAGAGTGGAAGGCTCCCCTAAGAAAGCCCGGGGGGGGGGGAACCTTGGAAACCTAGGGGAGCAGTAGCAGCAACAGCAGCAGCAACAACAACCAGAACCTGACTACAGCCCTCAGACCAGGACACTCCAGGCCAGGAACTTGCAGGTTTCTAACATTCTGTTCTGAGATGCGGAGTGAGCCCAGACAGCACAGTTCTCTGAACCTCTAAGTAAGATGGATGAACCCTGAGAAGTCAAAGTTAGCTCAGCAACTAGCTCACTCAAGGAGAGACTAAGTAGTGCCTCACCCAAATTGAAGAGCAGGCAGAACCTGGCCTTAGCACATAGAGTCTCAATTCAGGAAGCAAAGCTGGAAAGAAGTAAATCAAAGAAAACACTCACCACGATGAAGAATTGTTTCAAATCTAGAGACTACACTCCCCCAAAGGAGTAAGTCTATAACAATCTCAAGCCTAGACTCAAAGGAAAAAAACGGGATTTTCTGTAAGGACTACATGAATACTTAGAACAAATGAAGCAAGAGAGAAAAAATGAAATAAGATCTCTGGAAAAAAGAATGGAAAGGATAATAAGTAACTTAGAAAAGAAAGTGGTAAACCTTAACCAGGAAATAGAATCTCTGAAAACTGGAAAACAACAACAAAAACAAAAATCAATGACTCTAGACAACAAGAAATACTAGAACAGAATCAATAGATTGAAAAAAAATAAAATTAAGATATTTGATATAAAAAAACAGTTGAACTGGAAAAGAAGTCAAAGAAAGAGAATTTATGAATCAATGAACTCCCTGATTAAAAAAAATCCTGGACACTATTATTTATTATTTCATTTATTATTTCGAGAAATAAATAAATTTCAAGAAATAATAAATGAAAACTGCCCAGATCTATTAAGCAAAATAAAGATAGAAAAAAAGCATCTGATCACCTCCTGGAATGAATCCTCAAAGGAAAATTCACAGGAATGGCAGAGCCAAAATCCAGAGTGTCTATGTGAAAGAAATAATACTATATACAACCAAAAAGAAGCTATTCAAGGATCAAGGAAATACAGTTAGGAATACATAAAATCATGGCAGCTTCAAATATAAATCAGAGGAGAGCTTGGAAAACAATATTCTAAAAGGCAAAAGCTATGGGATTACAACAGAGAATACTAACCAGCAAAGCTGAGTATAATCCAACAGGAGAAAACAAAAACTTTAATAGAATAAAGATCTTTCAAGCATTTCTAATGAAAAAATCCAGAGTTAATCAGGAACTTTGAAATACAAACATACATTTCTAGGTACAGAGTAACCTAGAAAGGTAAATTTATTTGAACAATTTAAAAGAGTTATCATGATATAGTATTACCATTCTATTAAGGGGCAAAGAAATATGCCTTTCAAAACCTTAATGTTTTTTAATATTTCTTTTTTTCTTAGTTTTCAACATTTACTTCTGTAAGATTTTGAGTTCCAAATTTTTCTACCTTCCTCCCTTTCCCTGCTCGCCCCACCCCAAGAGAGCAAGCATTCTGATATAGATTATATATGTACAATCTTGTTAAACCTATTTCCACATTAGTCATGTTCTGAAAGAAGAATGAGAACAAAAGGGAAAAACCACAAGAAAGAAAGAAAAAACAAAAAAAGTCTTTATTCAAACTCCATAGTTCTTTTTCTGGATATGTAGGCATTTTTCATCCTGAGTCTTTTGCAACTGTCTTAGATCATTGTATTGATGAGAAGAGCTAAGTCTATCACAGTTGATCATCACAAAATGTTGCAATTACTGTGTACAATGTTCTCCTGGTTCTGCTCACTTCATTCAGCATCAGTTCATATACATCTTTCCAGGTTTTTCTTCAATCTGACTACTCATCATTTCTTATAGCACAATAATATTCCATTATATTCATATACCACAACTTGTTTAGCCATTCCCAAGTTGATGGGCATTCACTCAATTTCAAATTATTTGCCACTACAAAAAGAGCAGCTATAAATATTTTTTTTAACATGTGGGTCCTTTTCCGTTTTTTATGGTCTCTTTGGGATTTAGACCTAGTAGTAGTATTGCTGGGTCAAAAGCTATATACAGTTTTATAGCCTTTTGGGTATGGTTCCAAATTGCTTTCCAAAATGGTTGGATCAGTTCACAACTTCACCAACAATGCATTAGTAGAACCTTAATGTCTTCATAGAATATTGATAGAGATAAACAATAAAAAGAATAATTTTGGGAATAAAATGATTTTGTTCTGAGGGTTTCTATAGGTTAGTATAGGGGGAAAAGGAGAAAAAGTTGGAACTTGCTATTTCTTACAATTGGGGTATTTAAGAAAAGTATACAAACATGGCACAAAGGAAGTAAGTGGGCATCGTTGTGTTTCATGAATTTTTTTTTTTTTTTGCAGGGCAATGGGGGTTAAGTGACTAGCCCAAGATCACACAGCTAGTAAGTGTCTGAAGCTGGGTTTGAACCCAGGTCCTCCAGAATCCAGGGTTGGTGCCTTATCCACTGCACCACCTAGCTGCCCCCATGAATTTTCTTATTGGCTTGACTACTTAATGCCAATAAGCCAACACAAATCAGAGAAACAGGTTTCATTACATCCAGAATGTGAAACACCCCATTAGTAGTTAATGGAGACTGTGTATCATTCACAATTCAGCCAGTAGTATTTATAGATTACAAAAAACAAATTTAAAAAAAGATGATTGTTTATTATAGTACAGCTGATTATTTTTTTTAAGTATGCTTGTTAGAGAGAATGTCTATCATTAGCTACAGGAGATAGATAAGGGATGGATCCTTTATAGTATAGCTAGTTTCACTAAATCAAAAGGAACCATCTGTCAGTTAGATAAGGGAAGGGGACATTACAGAGACTCTAAAATCCTCTTTAAAATTTTTTTAAGCAATTAAGTCTTTTTGTATAAAATAGAGGAGGAAAGAAGATAATGAAAGACACCAGCTATTCCAAATGGTCCTAAAATTCATGAAAGGGTCATACACAGAAAAATGGTGATTACAGAACAAAATAGAGTTATATTCTTCCGAAAATTCATATGCAATGAGATGAATCTCACTCTTAACTGAGATGACAAAGGAGGGTTGAACAAACATATATATATATATATATATATATATATATATATATATACACAAACACTCACAAAATCTGATGTAGAAATACATAAAGCTCAACAGGGAAATAAGCAGGGATTAAAAAGGAGGATAATATTGGGGAGAAATAGTCACAAGTAAAACAAGCTGAGGGGAAGGGGAAAAGGGAGGGGAGATTCATAGTCTCCTTTAAAATCCTTTTTGTGTTCCATATTATGGAAATGCTTCTTTTTGGTGTCAAAAAAACAACTCAAAAATAGCAGCATTGGCTTTAAACAATATATTTGAAAACATACATTTGATCAAGTTATAATAGCCATATCCTTCCATAAATCAAACAGAAAAGACAGCACCAAAAAACTGCTCTCACAGACAAATGCTGAGACACAAAGAAACTAAACAAATCTGTCACTGAAAAGCCTAAAGATACCATTTCATTGAGAAGCTGAGATGTCAGCTTTGAAGTAGAGTTTGGAAGATACCATTCAAATGCAAAACTGGAATTTTCAAATGTTTCATGAAAATTGTAGCTATTAATTTTACTTTGCATCTTTTGTAGCCATCATTATTTCCTTTTCCCTTTGGAATTTATTTTATCTTCTCTATATCAACTGTCAAGAGAACTAGTGTTGTAATGGACAGAGAGCCAACCCTGGTTTTCCAAAGACCAGGGCTTAATCCTGCCTCTGATACATACCACATGTGTGACCATGGACAGGTCACTCAGACACTCAGTGCTCCAGGTATCTCTCTTTGTCTCTGGTTTACAGAGGAGCTGCAGACCTATATCAGTGAAGGGTGTTCTCTGTTATGGAGACCTCCACATGATGGAATAACAAATCTGACAACATAGCTAGGATTTGATATTGCTTTAAGATTGGCAAAAGGCTTTACATACATTATCTTTTATTCTCACAACCTTGTGAGGTAAATGTTATCATTATGCCCATTTTAGATGAATAAACTGAGCCTCAAAAAGGTCAAGAGACTTGCCCAAGATCCTATAGCTAGTAAGTATAAAAAGAAAGATTTAAACAGTCTTGTCTAGTCTAATGCCCTTTGTACTCAAAAGAAAGGGAAACAAATACAATAACAGTTGCAGAAAAGAAAAAGGCCAGTATATCAAACAAAGAAACAAACAAAAACCAACAATAACCTCCTTGAATCTTTAAGGATACAAATAAATAAATAAAAGGTAATTCTGATACTTACTAATTCCTTTCTCTCTGGGAGCAATCTTCTCCATATCTTTCAACTGAAATACATCTTTCTGTTTAAAAGGTATAAATCAAAAGCACATAGTTACTCTCCGCTTGATCTTTACATTTATGAATCAATCAACAAGGATTTATTAAAGCCCTAATAAGTACAATGAAAGAAATAATCTCTATTTACAAGGGATTTACATTCTAGCATGAAATTCATTCTCTTATTGATTCATATGGCGACTCTCATGGATCACAGACAGAGCTGGAAGGGACCTCAAAGGTCATCCGGTCCACGCTCCTCATTTTACAGATGCAGACACTGAGGCCAAGAGAACTGTACTCATTTGCCCAAAGTCACAGGGTAGTAAATAGCAAAGCAAGAATCTGAACCCAAGTTCAATCAACAAGCATTAATTAGGCACTCACTCTCCCTTAGATACTGTGCTACAAGCTGGGGGTGCAGAGAAAGGCAAAACCAGCCTCCCCCCCTCAAGGAGCGCACATTCTTATGAAGACAACAACAAAAGACTGTACAAACAAGACACACGCAGAGTAAACTGGAGGGAGGGGAAGAGCATCAAGGGGCACCAGGAAAGGCTTCAGCTCTCCTTCTATAGAACCCTGTTGCTCTACTGGGATAGTGCATGGAGGGCTGGAGAACAATGTACAGGGTGATCACATTTCTTGAAAGGTCAAAAGATTTTTAAGAATATCTATACAATTGATAAGGATGGATGATATGAGCTGGATTTTTCTTTCCCTTTTGTCTTCTCACAGACTGTCAAGGACCGTCATCATTTTCTTGAGTCCAAGACCATATGGGAGGATGGTTACACGTATGAAATGAAGAAGTAATGGTGATCTAAGGAAATTAGCACAGTCTCCAAGAACTTTTAGGAATACTGAGCTATAAAGAATGTTTTTCATGTTAAAAAGGTAAAATAAATATATATTTTCTAATCACAGAACTTCAAATGAATAAAAAAAAGGCTTTTCAATCATACTAAATTATTTGTCATTTTTTTCAAATGTATTATCAGACATTTAAAAACAGATGTTTCATCATCTTGTCCTTTGATTTGCATAGATGGCATGATTTTTTAACAGACTGAAATTTCATTTTCTACTAATGAGAAGGCATGATTTGTCCATATCCACTGAATGAAGGATGCCAAAAAAAAGTTCAGAGAAACCATAAAAATTAGCCAAATGGCACCTGCTATTTAGGAAGCTTGTCAATTTGGTCTGAAAGACCTGGCTCCTTCCTGCCTGTATGACCTTGGGAAGTCATTTAACCTCTCTGGGCCCATGTACACTCACCTGTAAACTTACAACCTTTAAGGTCCCTAATAGCTGTAAATCTATGATGATCCTATATAAAAAAAATCTATTATTAACATTACTAATAATTGCCTGAATTATTACTAATAATTCCTCTCCTTTTGGGAGAGTAGGCCTTGGCAGAGAGTCCAGACCCTTGATTTCATCTATCTAAAGAATTCCCAGTGTGGAATAACTTCCCAGAGGTCTGAGAGGTCAGGCAACTTGCCCAGTCATACAGTCAGCGGATATAAGAAGGCAAGACAAGGACTCATGTTTTTCTGACTCCAAGGTCAGCCGTCTCATGGACTATGCCATTCTACCTCTCCCTACTTTACATCACATCTTTCCAACAGAAAATCTATTAAAAAGAATAAAAATGTGAAGAAAATGTACTTACTGTCTCAAAAAAGATCTCCATCATACGAGTTCTCTTCTCTTCTGCACTCAGTCCCTTTTTCTTTGACTAAAGAGAGAGTATACACTTCATTTTAAAACAATCTGACAAGTAGCCTTTTCTGAAATTTTACACTTTTTCACACACATATATTAATAGGTATATAGAGCATTCCTCTCCTTGCCAGTTATGGTCAAGATTGATGACTCTGAGAGTTAATAAACTTTTTGTTTGTTTGTTTGTTTTGGTGGGGCAATTGGGGTTAAGTGACTTGCCCAGGGTCACACAGCTAGCAAGTGTCAAGTATCTCAGGCTGGATTTGAACTTAGGTCCTCCTGAATCCAGGGTCAGTGCCTTTTCCACTGTACCACCTAGCTGTCCCCAATCAATAAACTTTTAATCAATGCCTACTATGTGCCAGACACTGTGATAGATACAAAGAAAGGAAAAAGACAGTCCCTGCTTTCAAGGAAGTCAGTCTAGCAGGAGAGAGGCCATGTACACAACAATGTACAAACAAGATACGTGCAGGATAAATAGGAAATTAAATAAACAGAGAGAAGGTGTTAGCATTAAGAGGGATTGGAAAGGCTTCCTGTTGAAGGTGGGATTTTGTCTGGGACTCGAAGGAATCCAGGGAAGTCAGGAGGGAGAGGATTCTGGGAATGGAGGGAAGCCCATGAAAATGGCCCAAGTCAGGAGAAGCAGTGTCTTTATTCAAGAAACAGAAGAAAGAGCAGAATATGTAGGGGTGGGGGAAGATTGTAAAGTGTAAGAAGACTGGAAGGTGATGAAGGGCTTTGATTGTCAAAAGAGGATTTTATATTTGACCCTGGAGGTGATAGGGAGCCACTGGAGTTCATCTGGTAGAGGGATGATATGGTCAAACCCTTTGCTTTAGGAAGGTCACTTTGGCAGGTGAATAGAAGATGGACTGGAATGAAGAGAAGCATGTGGCTGGTAGACCACTCAATAGGCTACTGCCACAGCCTATTCATGAAGGTCTGTATCAGGGTGGTGGTAATAGAAGAAGAGAAAAGGTGGTATATCCTAGAGATGTTGCAAAGGTAAAAATCAGTAGGTCTTGGCAACAGATTGGATACAGGGAATGAGAGGTGGCATATAGCTTTCAAACCTGGATAACTGGAAGGATGGGCACTCTCAAAAGCAATAGGAAAATTAGGAAATGGGGGGAATTTATGGGCAAAGATAAAGAGTTTGGTTTTAGACATGCTGATCTTAAGATACCTATAGGACATCCAGTTCCAGATGTCCAAAAGACAGAGCCAGTCTACTATAGACTCATCTTTTGAAGATCATTCTTCATAATCCAGTCAATTAATTTTCCATAGTGCAATTCTGACTATGTTATGGCCCTCCCCCATTCAAATTTCAGGGGCTCTCTGTTGTTACATTAAAAAATAGTAAGTATTAGTGACTCCATTTTGCCTTTATCCATCATTCTGTGAGCTAAATTTGATGGGCTTGTAAGTCATCTGAATTTGGAGAAGTCACAAGATTACTCCCCCTCCCAAAGGCCACCAGACTTAAAGACTTTCACAAAACTACTGCTCTCTCTCTCTCTCTCTCTCTCTCTCTCTCTCTCTCTCTCAAATCAGTGCCTCCCAATCCCCTCCACCAATCAGAATCCAGGTGTTTTAATACCTAATCCTGTTTTTCCTGTTTCTCACTCCCTCCAAATTGTATAATAACATTGCAGAAACCAATGGTCAAGGTCCTTGGCTTCCCAGAGCCTTGATCCCAGCTTGTTCTGCAGTGCTAAATAAATCCTTGTCCGGATGTAACTACTCAGTTTCTTTATTCCACCATAAATTATGGTGACCACGAAGGGATTGAGACTGCAAGTATCCATGTGACTATTGGTCCTTCCTAAAGGAACATCTTAATATGCTCTGGTGAGACTTCTATCAATGGCCCATCCCAAACTACATCCACATGGTTACTTCCGTAGAGGTGAAGGGTCCCCTGATGAAGGTACCATGGAAGTGGGCTCTAGGAAAGTTCTTACTGGCCTGAAAACATGGGAAGCTTCCCACTTAGAAGGGGGTAACTAAAGATATGGCTCTAAGAAGGCCTCAACAGAGGCATAATGGAAGGAGCAGGAGATGATGACCATAGCACTTTTAAGAAACCACTTTGTAGGGAAAAATCAGAGAAGGGCAGAGTTTCAAAACAGCTCTCCTAGTTAACAATAACATCAAACACAGATTACACTGATTTTTAAAATTAGACTTTCAGTGGGAGATATGAAGGAAAAACTTGATTAGCAAGTACATCTATGTGTCTGCCTTATTGTTTTATCTATATTTTGTGTCTTAGTAAATCAAAATAACTTCTTCCTGTGTCCAGATCAGCCAAAGGAAAAAAAGAGCAAAAAGTGACAACTTTTTCTGAGGAACTTTCACCAAAGTCTTCAGATAGTGTCTGTCTGTCTCTTTCAATCTTAACAAGTTGAGGAGACAGACAAGAGACACAGATAAGAAGGAAGGGAATCTCTGTTCCCAGTCTGCAGGAATTTATGACATTGTAAACTGATTAGAGACTAAATTTGTGACTGAAACTTTTCTACTGTGCATTTCCAAATTATGGTTTGAATGTTTCTATAAATGTTTTGGGGCATACTCTGTAGAATTTATTTTAAGGGAAAATAAGGATAAAACTCTGCAAAAGTTACATGGAAATAGCACTTAGATCTTTTATCACTCTTTCCTTGAAAAATGACAGATTTATTCTTTTAGTACAAGAAAGGAAGGTGATTTCATTGATTAGAGAAAAAAATGGATTTGCAGTTTAAATTTAAGAACTACTTATTATTAACTCTTTCTTGTCTCTGAAGAGGGAAAAGTTTGTTTAAATCAGGGAGCAGCTTAAAAGTAAACAAAATTTAATCTGGTTTGTGTTACCACTGTATTTTTTCTGTGAATGATAGAACTTAATTGTTTAGGTAAACTAGAAGCAAAGTCACCAAAAGATAGTGGAATAGACCATACATTTATAAGCTTTTAAGAACCCCCTAGGCAACAGTCTCACAATTAATTGGTTTTGTATAATAAAAACTTGTGCTAAATTGTAAAGAAAAAATTCAGTGAAGATTAGTTTTATAGAGACTCTGGATATTATTGGGAAATAAGGACTAAAGGAATTAAGCCACATAGGATTAGGTTAACCCAAAAGGAATTGATTTGGCTCACTGGGTGATTTTAAAGTAAAAGAAAGAAAAGTTATGGGAAGGAGGAAGTGCCACCACAATTTTTTTCTTCTTTGAACATAAAGTAATTAAAAACAGCAGTCCTGAAGTTTGAAATTCCAGCAGCTGGTGGCCCTTGGGGAAATTGAGATTTAAATGTTAATGGTGGCAGCTAGATGGCACTGTGGATAGAGCACGGGCCCTGGAGTCAGGAGTACCTGAGTTCAAATCCAGCCTCAGACACTTAATACCTAACTAGCTGTGTGACCCGGGCAAGTCACTTAACCCCAATTGCCTCACTAAAAAAAAAAATAATAATAATGGTAGTGATTAAAAATCTAGGTTTGATTTGGTTGAAATTTTGTTGAAACTAAAGCATAAAGTAGTCTCATTTACAGTGAGATATATACTATTAGGATAATTGTGGTAAAGAACTCAATGCAAAAATCTGTATGACATTAAACAAGTTGCTTCACCTCTGTTTACTTTAGTTTCCTAATCTGTAAAGGGGATAATAATAATTGTAGTCACCTCCCAGGGTTGTTGTGAGGATCACATGGTTATAAAGGGCTTAGCACAGAGCCTGGCCTTCAGTAAGCACTATATAAATGTTAATTATTATTATTATTATTGTTGTTGTTATTGTTATTGGTTTTTTTTTCTTTTTTCTTTTCTTTCTTTTTTTTTCAGGGCAATGAGGGTTAAGTGACTTGCCCAGGGCCACACAGCTAGTAAGTGTCAAGTGTCTGAGACTGGATTTGAATTCAGATCCTTCTGAATCAAGGGCCTGTGCTTTATCCATTGCGCCACCTAGCTATCCCTGTTATTGTTATTGTTATTAAATGCAATTACTCCATACTGGATTACTCTATACTGGGTTTAGATGTGACTGGCATAGAATGGCAAGAGTGATAACATGAATAATTGTCTATGTAAGATAATTTGGAAAAGCATTCAACTGAAATGATGCCACTATAATCCTGTTTTTCACTCCCTCCAAATCCTATATTAACTGTGTAGCAATCAATGATCAAGATCCTTGGCTACCCAAAGTCTTGGGCCCAGTTTATTTCTGCAACTCTTAAAGGATTAAAGAAATCCTTGTCTGTATGTAACTACTCCTTTTTTTATTCCACAGTAACACTCTTACCTCCATGATTAAACAAACTCCTTTGTTCCGCACTTAAAGCCTGTCACAAGCTGCCCCCTTCCTACCTTTCCAATCTTTTTTCTACACATCACTCTTCTTCGACCTTGATATTACTGGGGATGGCCTCGCCATACTGGCCTACTCCCTATTCTCCACTCAGAATACTCTCTCTTCCATCTCTGTGCCTTTTCAATGGCACGGTCTAGAATGTATTCCTTCCTTACTTCTCTTTCTTGGAATGTCTGCATTCATGCAAGACTTACCTCAAGGGGGCAGCTAGGTGGCGCAGTGGATAATGTACCAGCCCTGGAGTCAGGAGGACCTGAGTTCAAATCTGGCCTCAGACACTTGACACTTACTAGCTGTGTGACCCTGGGCAAGTCACTTAACCCTCATTGCCCCGCAAAAAACAAAAACAGAAAAGAAAAAAGAAGACTCACCTGAAGTACCATTTCTACATCAAAGTCTTTTTTAATTACTCTGGCTGCATGCCCTCCCATCTAAACTTTAGATTAATTTTGCATATAACATATATACACACACACACATAACGTGTAATATATATATATATATATATATATATATATATATATATATATATTACTTTCCACATTAAAGAATAAGCTCCTTGAGAGCACTATCTTGTCATTGTACCACCAATACCTAGCATGAGATCTGGCATATAGTGGTCATGTAATAAAAGGCTGCTGACTTATTATAAGGAAATACAATTAATCAGAAAAATTAACTTCGAGGTCAATCATCTACATTTTTTCTGGTTTTGTATTATTAATAAGTATCATTTATTGTTACAAAACAGATGAAAAACTATAAAAATATTTATTACATTAAAAAAAACATAGATGGGCAACAGGCCTGTCATAGGGCCCATAAACAGTTGCTGGGTATAGTGGTATATACCTGTAATAAGGAAAGAAAGAAATAAAGGAAGGAAGGAGGGAAAGAGGGAAGGGAGAAAGGAGGGAGGGAGGAAAGAAAGGAAAGGAAATAAATGTTATGCCTATCAAGGGCAGACCTGATTCAGGCTAGTCTGTTCAGGTTTGATACTGGAATTAACTGAGGCACTAAAAGGTCATTCGACAGTTAATAAAAGCAGATTAGCTATAGCATAGAATAGATATTCAAAAAAGATGCTCCAACACTTGTCTATAGAAGACAATGCTCTCCTCATCTCCATTTGGAAACATATCATCATCAGGCAAGAATTTCCAAGTCTTGGGCACCCACCAAGTCTGATGGGCCTTAACTCCATATAGGTGGGCCTTTTTCTGCTCTTAGATAACCAGGAAGCCATGTCGATATGGGCAGAGGTTACCAGGAAGCATAAAGAGAAAGGCATAGCCTTGGACTTGGGCCCTGGGCCAACTGAGTCTCAGGGGCAGCTTTTTTGACTTTCAGGGGAAAATGGGTATCCTTGTAGGGTAGTGGTCCTATCACAAGACCACAGTAACTCTTGGAGACCAACTATGAAGACGCTTAGTATGATTTGCATCAGTGAAGGGAGTACTAACACTTAAGGAAAAATAGGTCTTTGATGTATTGAAGTGTAATAAGAATATGCAGAAAAATTCAGTAACTAAGTAAAAATTAATTGATTTATTTAGTGCATCCTAAATGCCAGGCTCAAAAAGCTTATATTCTATTAGGGAAGATAACATGTACATAAATAGATACAAAATGGATATATAATGAATACAAGGTAATTTTTTTTGGAGAGGAAGATGCTTGCTTGTGGGTACAGCTCTGGAGGGCAGAGCAAAAAAAGTTTTCCCAAAGCCCCTATTTAAAGAGGACTCACAGTGCAGCCATTTCTAGCAGCTGGACTTGTTAGAGTCTAATCCACCATCATCAAGTAGCCTCAAAGTGTACCTTCTCTCCTCCATGCCCCATTTCAGTTTCCCTTTGTGTGTTGTCTTCCCCCATTAGATCGGAAGCTATTTGAGGGCAGGGGCTCTTTTTTTCTCTCATTTGCATCCCTAGCACTTAGTGCAGTGCTGACACATAGTAGGTACTTAACAGCTGTTTATTGATTTGAGGGGAATATCAGGAAAGGCTTCATGTGTTAGGTCGAATTTAACCTGAGTAACCTGAGAAAAAAAACAAGGGAGATTAAGAAGTAGTGTTAGGGAGGCAGCATATTTCAGGCATGAAGACACAAGATGGAATAGTCTATGTAACAGCAAGAAGGCCACTCTGGTTGGATAATCCATAAGTAATAAGGATAGAAAGGTAAATTGGGAGCAGGTTGTGAAGGGCCTTAAATGACAAGGAAGAATTTATGTTTGATCCAGAAGGCAACAGAGAACCAGTGGAATTTAGGCAATAAGGAGGTGTCATTTTTTGGGGGGGGTGTGAGGCAATTGGGGTTAAGTGACTTGCCCAGGGTCACACAGCTAGTAAGTGTTAAGTGTCTGAGGCCTGATTTGAACTCAGGTCCTCCTGAATCCAGGACCGGTGTTCTATCCACTGCGCCACCTAGCTGCCCCAGTGCCATTTTTTAAAATGAAAATAATGTTGATTGTAAAATCACAACAAAATCAGAAGAAACAAAATAAATGATGAGAACCTACTACATATAACCATATACTAAGAAAACTGAGAACACAAAAGAAATAGAGGAATACAAATATTATACCTTCAAAAGTATAAAATACTCAAACTAACAGAAGACCAAATAGGGATCTTAAATAATCTAATCTTAAAAAGGAAACAGAATTAATTGTAAAGGAACTAAAGGAAAGAAATTCTTGTCCTGATGAGAATTCATTATATCAAATTTTTAAAGCTTAATTAGTAACTATACTATACAAATTATTCTCAAAAATCAAAAAAGCATTCTACCATAATCTTTTTATGAGACAAATTAGTTCTAATACTTAAAGCATGGAAGAATAAAGCACAGAACTATGTACTAATATCATTAATGAATATTTGATTAAATTAAAAAAAAATAAAATTCTATCAAACAGTATATGGAGACTTAACAAAGAACTGATCCATTATGACCAAGGTAGATTTAAACCAGGGATGCAAGTATGGTTCAACATTAGCAAAATAATTAACAAAATCATATTAAAAACAAAACATCAAAAATTACATGATTATCTCAAAAGATGTAGAAAAAGCTTTTGACAAGGTACAACATTCATTTGAACTAACAAAAAATCCTACAAAATCTAGGCATAGAGACTTTGTTTTAATATCATAAAAAGCATTTATCTAAAACAAAACAAAATCCATACAAATTAAGGCTACAAGTAGAACCTTTCTCAATAAATACAAGAGCAAAGTAAAGACATTCATTTTTGTTATTATTTGATATAATTCTGGAAATGCTAGCAATAGCAATATGAGAAAGAAATTAAAGATGTAAAGATAGGTAAAGAGGAGTTGAAACTACTCCCATTTGCCAAAGACATGATATGATGGTTTACTTTAAAAACTCTACAGAATTAACAAAGATATTGATTCAGATAATTAGTAGCTTCAGGAAAGTTGTAGGCTACAAAATAAACCCCCCAAAATCAACAACATTTCTATATAACAACAAAAGCCAAGAAGCAATAATAGAAAGGTAAATGCTATCCAATTAACCATAAAATAATTGAGGATCAATCTATCAAAGCATGCAGGCACACACAAGAAACCAAAAGCCATTCCCTAATAGATATGATCAAACAATGTAAAAAAAAAAGTTCTCAAAAGAACAATTGCAAACTATTAACAAACATGAAAGAAAGTTCTAAATCGAGAAATGCAAATCAAGGCAATCCAGAGATTTCATTTCTCACCCTGCAAATTGGCAACAATGACAAAAGATGGGCACTAGTACATTGTCGGTGAAGTTGTGAATCAGTACAATCATTTTGGAAAGCAATTTGGAATCATGGAAATAAAATGACCAAATGTCCATTCCCTTATACTCTGAGACTCTACCACAAGGTTTATAACCTCAAATAAGCCATTGATAGGAAGAAAGTCTCCATATATATCAAAATATTTATAACAGCACTTTTTGTGAGAGCAGAGAACTGGAAACAATGTAGATGTTCATTGACTGGAGAATGGTTTAATACATTGTGGTACATGAATGTAATGGAACATTACTAAGCCTTAAGAAATAATGAATATGATCATTACAGAGAAGCATGGAAAGATCTCTAAGAATAAATGCAGAGCAAAGTAAGCAGAACCAAGAAAACAATATGCACAATGATTATTAACAATGTAAACAGAAAGAACCACAACAAATTTAAAATGTTCTAAAATTACAAAGTAAGCTTCAAAGAAGAAATATGAGAAGACACCTTCACCTAACGCCTTTGCAAAGATGGGAAATCCATAAATGTGTTACACCAACTATATTTTCAAATTATTTTCAATGTATTGATCAGTTATGCTAATTTTCCCCTCTTCCCCTTTATTTTTATTTCTTAAAAAAAAACATTACTTGGAGACATATGGAATGGCTCTCTGGAAGAAGGAAGGATGCTGAGGGTAATTATAATGATGTAAAAAAATAAAACAAAAAATTTTTAAAAAGAAAATATTTTTGACAGTTGTGCAGAGGATGGATTAGAGAGGCATGGTCAAATAGGATGCTTAGTATAGCAGTGCTGATGAAAGGTAAAAAGAGCTAGAATTAGGAAACAGGGGAGATCTGGAGAAAGAAACAAGATTCGCCAACTGATTGGACATGTAGGGTGAAGCACCTAGAAGGATGATGGTGCCCTCAACAGAAATAGGAAATTCAGAAAGATGGGTTTTTGGGGGGAAGGATAACGAGTTTCTGTTTTAGTCATGCCTGATTTGAGAAGCATATGGGATCTTCCAGTTTCACGTCCAGGAATTTGGTGATGAGAGAAAAGAGCTTGAGAGCTGGACATGTCAATCTGTGAGTGATCTGCATAGAGGTAATAACTTGTGGAAGCTTGATGAGGTCAACAAGTGAGAGGGCATAGAGAAGAGTACCCAAAATAGAGCCTTTGGGACGACCCTCATTTAGGAGGCATTCTATGGATGAGGGACAGCAAAGGAAACTGAGAAGACACAGCCAGACACGTAGGAGAACCAAAAGACAGACAATGTAACAAAAACTCAGAGAAGAAAGAATATCCAGGAGGAGAGAGACAGTGTCAACCCCTGAAGATCAATCAGAAATGAGAAAAAAATATTGGATTGGTAATTTAAAAAAAAATTCTTTAAAAAAAATATCAACTTTCACCCCATTTTATTGGTTTTTCTCCCTCTTAACCCCTAAACTGGGAAAAAAGAAAAAGAAAAACAAACACTTTAATAAACATTGATAGTCAAACAAGATAAATTCTCTAATTAGCCAAGTCCAAAAATCTATGTCTCATTCTGCATATTGAGTCTGTCACCTCTGTCAGGAGGTAGGTAGAATTCCAAGCTAGCAATTAAAATAGAACTGATAAGTCTGGAGAGAACAGTTTCAGTGATGAGGCCAGAAACCAGACTGACAAAAGTTGAGGCAACAATTATAGCTAGCTTTTTCTAATAATAAATGATCAATATAAAATCAATATAAAATGATACCAAGTGAATAACCTTCATTAAAAATCTCTCAAGGAGGCATAAAAGGCCAACTCATTTTACTTGTGAGAGGAAAAACTGTCTCTATAAAATAGAAATAGGGGCAAATGTGGCTGATGAGTAAGAAATGAAGGGGCACATTTTATTGAGACTTTCAAAGTTTCCTACTTGGATAATTTCTTTTAAAGGTGGCTTCATTTAAAAAATAAAATAAAATCAGGAACTCTGATAAATGAAGTTCCATCATAGGTTAAAGACTATCTAGGAACAACTCTATATACCATTAAATCTCAACGCAAGACTGAAACGTACAAAAGTTACAGAGATAACTTTTACTGTTCTTCATGTAAATATATGCTTAGCTTTAGGAAAAATGTTTCTATGACAACCCCTGCTACTTCAAATTAAACAGCCATTAATTAGCTCACAATCTGGTAAGCTTTGCCTAGATCAAAAATACACTAAGATGATTTAGAGTTTCATATTTCCAACCCCCACCATCATGAGAAAATATTTTAGAAAAAACAATCCCCATTCATCCTGTAATATCAGAGATAACAATCAAAACAGTTTTAATACTGGATTTAACTTCCATAAAGGCCTCAGGTGTGAGGAACAGACTTCTTCCCACCTCAAAGGAAAAGCAAAAGCTTTAAACCTGTGCTAGACAGAGTTGGGCTATCAGTTAACTCAGGACTATAACTACCAAATCACTAAGAAAGGGGAATAGTATCAACGTGCATTAGTGACAAATTTTTTTTAAGTTTATTTGAGCATGAGGGTGGTTCATTCACACCAATTTATTTATACCCAGGTGGCTGGGTTAGCCTAACCACAAAGAAGCCGTTATCAGTTAAAATTACATCTGGAGCATCAGTAATGTCACACCTAAGTACCCTGGGCTGCCTGTCTGCACCATAATTTCAGCTAAAATACTGACCAATCATTTTAAAAACAAAAGGCCTCAAATTACAGTTAATATGAACAATCTAAATAAATAGAATTTTAAAAATATTCAAGTGAAGTTCATTGGAAATAGTTTGATGGGTAGTAAGAATGCACAAGAAAACAGAATGAAGTTTGAAATTCTACCTGGGTTGAGTTGCTCTGCCCTGAACCCACCACTAACCCACTATGACAGGCACTATTTCTCTCTAAAAAAATAATCTCCTCAACAGGAAGCAAGCCAGAGAAGCAGCTTGGAAAGCGATAGGCTGGACTTATTATATACTTAAGAAGAAAAGAAAGCTATGCTTAATAGAAAATACAGTTTGTAACACAATCCTTTTTCTGTTCTAGGTATATGCAAAAAACAAATAAATAAAAATGGTATCTCCCCCCTCCCTCTCACAATAGAAGAGAATCAAGTGGTGGTTGACTTCTCCACTTTTGCTTTATGCTGGCTTAAATATTTCATAAATGCTTACAAAACACAAAAGCTACTAAATAAACAAAATAAATGCCATTCCTCCCTTTGCCCTTTTGAATGGTGAATTTTACTTGCTTGCTAATTCTTCAACAGTGTCCAGTCCATAGCTGGTTTTTCACCAGGGCGACTGCAGCCCCAGCCCACCATTTATTCCCTCAAAGATTATTTATTAAGCACCTACTATTTGCCAAGCACATTGCTAGGGAGAGTAAATTATTTTTAATAATAGTATTTGTGGGGCAGCTAGGTGGCGAAGTGGATGGAGCACCGGCCCTGGAGTCAGGAGGACCTGAGTTCAAATATGGCCTCAGACACTTGACACTTACCAGCTGTGTGATCCTGGGCAAGTCACTTAACCCCAACTGCCTCACCAAAAAGCCCCACAAAAAACAAACAAAAAAATAGTATTTGTAGGAAACTTTTGTAGTCCTTCATTATAGCAGTTACTCAGCACTTCTTCACCCTTCACACAACTACCAAGATAATCTCCTAACCCTCACGTCTCACCAAACCCCTTATCCCTGCTCAGAAAACCTCAGCATCTGGATAAAAGTACGAGTTCTTTAGCCTAGCATTTAAGTCCCCCTATTTTCTGGGGGGAAAAAAACATATGTGAGAATTTACATGAGTATCTGCCCTGATGTCCTAGGATGCACTTCTTTTTCTCTGCCTTTCAAGGACAGAAGATCAGGTATCCCCTCCACCTTTCAGTCTCTCCCATCTCCTTGTCCCCCCAAAAAAGTGCTCTCCCTCCTCAGTGTGTAATTTAAGATTCTAAATGTGGATTCTAATCTGTTCCCCCAGTTTGGGGGAAACTGACTAAAAATCACTGATAAAACGAGTTTAGGTTTTTAAGGGTTTATTGGAAAATAGAAAGAAAAAGATTGAGAACAGAATTCTAACAGCCTGGCATTCCTATCTTTCCTCAAATTTCCTGTGAAGTCCTCTGCCGCCATCAAGTCAGGAAGCCAAAAGGCCCCAGTGCTCTCTGCGCAGGCTCCCTTTCCTCCTTCCTGTCTCCTCCCAGACCATAGGAGGCTCCTCAAGTTGATTGGCTGGTAGCCTTGATAGACAGCACCCATGAGCAAACGTCATTTCCTGCCGCCAAGGAAAAGCCACAATGCCTCTGAGGCATTTTCCTCATGGTGGAGCTTTCCCACAGCAAGTCTCCAGTAGGTGGCGTCATTCCAATCATTACATCAGAAAGTTCCAAGGCAGGACTTTTTTTGTGTGTTTTGGATCCATGTGACCAGTCTAATGAAGCCTATAGACCCCTTCCTGGAATAGTTTTAAAAACTGATTACAATGAAATATAGCTATAAAAGTATTTTTAACAAGCAAGTTCATAGATCCTAAGTTCCTAGAGTATTTTGAGCAGATCTCTCCATTGCCCCATCCCACCCAATCTTGCATTATATGTATATGCAAACTATAGTCTTTTTCTTTTTTCTTGAGGCACTAGAGGTTAAATGACTTGTCCAGGATCACACAACTAAACTGAGCCTGGATTATCCTGACTCCAGGGCTGGTGCTCTATCCACTGAGCCACCTAGCAGCCCCTTTACCAGAAGGATAAATCAACAAACATTTATTAAGCACCTACTATGTGCTAACAGGTATGGTATGAGATTTTCCTTACCCCTTAGTTATAAGAGATTTAATATAGTTATAAGTGATTTAATTATTATAATAATCAGCATATTAACTGAAAATTTATGATTTATTATATTTAGATATCTTATTTTAATTGTATTAGTAGGTTAAGTTTCTATACTATTTTTAAGAAACCACAAGTGATATGCTTGACTCAAGGGGGTCATGCAGTTCACTAGTGATATGCTTGACTAGAAGGGGTCATGCAGCAGAATTATGACCCTGTTGCCACAAGAAGGATAAGAGTATTGGAAAATGCTGACATTTGTCACGTAGACAGTTTCAATATTTCCTAAGAAGATGCTTTAATTTTAGATACTTTTAATTAGTATGATATATACAAGCAGAGCATACAAGCTCTGCAAGAGTATAAAAACCCCTGGATTCTATGGCTTGGGGGTCTTTCAGGCCCAACCCCCGACTGACCAGCTTTATTGTGAGATAGGCTGTCCCTCAATAAGCCTATGTTCCACGGCTTGGAGATTCTGCTGTATCTTTTCCTTCCTCAGACTTAGAAATTTTTGCGACCATGGTGAACCAAAACACAATAAATGAAAAAAATACCTACCCTCAAGCTTACATTCTTAAATTTTTGTCCACTTCTGGAGTGTAAACTCCTTAAGAGCAAACCGTGTCCCTTTTCATCTTTGTATCTTTAGCATCTTGTACATAGCACATAGTAGATACTTTAATAAATATTTGTTGTGTCCAATTTTAAATGATTTAACTAATCCTTCCAAGTTTGCAAGTATTCAGTGGAACTTAAGAAAGCATGTTAAGTAAGGAGGTAGGAAAAACCATGTCGCCCTGGTATAAGGGCAAGGGGCCTGGCATTGTTAGGATAGATGTATTCAAATCCAGCATGTCTACACTTACTTGAGTCTTAATTTAATTATATGTAAAACGGAAGTGGCAGGCACTTAATAAAAGCTAGCTGACTAACTGTACGTAGCGCCTGGCAGTTTTGTTGTGAAAAACAAATGAGACAAAATACTGCCCAAAAAAGATTTTTTTGTGGCGGAGTGGGGGAAGACCAGGGGAAGAAGGTAGAGGAGAGGACGAAGGGAAAGGGAAGGACAGAGAGCAGAGGAAGAGGAATAGAAGGGGGCAAGAGGTGGAGCGGGGGAGAAGGAAATGAGGGAGGAAGGAGAGAGGGAGGAGGAAGAGCAAGGGATGGGGGAAGAGAAAGCAAGGAGGAGAAGATGGAGAGAAGGGGAAGGTAAAAGAAGGGGAGAGAGAGAGAGAGGGAAGGAGGAAGAGGACAATGAAGTAAGGCAGGGGGAGGAGGAAGGAGAATGAGGGAGAGGAAGTGGAGCAGGAGACGGGGAGAAGGGAGAGGAAGAGGAGGAAGAGAAGGAGAAGGAGAAGGAGAAGGAGGAGGAGGAGGAAGGGGAGGAGATAGAAGGGGGGGAGCAGCAGCAGGAGGAAGGGGAGGGGACAAGAGGGGAGCAGCGGGGCGGGGCCGCAGTAGGGGGAGGAAGGGGAGGGGATAGAGGGGAGGGCAGGGGCTGGGGTGGGGGTGGGGGTGGGGGGCGCCGCTGGAGCGGCCGCAGGAGCTGGGGGAGGGGGTGCGGCGGCTGCCGAAGGAGGCGGGGCAGAGGCTGGCGCAGAGAGGGGCCGGGAGAAGCTGGCGAGGAGCCGCAGCCCCGGGGGAGGCCCTCCCCGGGGGGCGCAGCTGGGAGCCATGCACGTGGCCCCGCTCCCCGCCGCGGCGCTTACCATGGCTCGGTGCAGGGGCGCTCCGGGCGGGAGAAGCGGCAGGCGGAGGCGGAGGCGCGGGTTTGATTTTGGCGCCGGCGCCGCCCTCACCCCCGCCGCGGAAACGCCCCGAGGAGGGCGGGGGGAGGCCCGGGACGGGGAGGAGCAGCGCCCCCTGGTGGCCTTCGGGCGAGAGAGCGAGCAAGGGGAGCCGGGGGAAGAGAGGAGGGGAGGGGCCCCTCCTCGCCTCTCCCGCTGCTCGGCCTGACCCCCGCCCCTTGGAATTGTCCTGGATCCTTGCATTGATCAGAATAGCGAAGTCTTCCGTAGTTCATTTTCGTTACCGTGTTGCTGTCACCTGGTTCCCCCTGCTGTTTTTCTTCTTTCCATCTCTCAGGTTAAACAGCCTCCAGTGTCAGCTGCCTTTCCTTATCTCTTTCATCTCTGTTACTTTTAAATGTCTCAAATCAGAACCTTAAATCAAACAGGACTCACCTTTCACTTAAGCTACAATACGACGCCCCCAATTTCACCAAAGATATCAATAGTCCTTCTAAAATTATGCCTGTTTCCAAATACGTATATTTAATTTCTTTAGTTATAAAAGAATTGAGGGGGGCAGCTGGGTGGCGCAGTGGATAGAGCACCAACCCAGGATTCAGGAAGGATCTGAGTTCAAATCCGACCTCAGACACTTAACATTTACTAGCTGTGTGACCCTGGGCAAGTCACTTAACCCCAATTGCCTCACCAAAACCAAAAAATAAAAAAAGAATTGAGGGACATAGTATTCTGTATTTACCCTTTGTCTCGAAGAGGACCGTGACATCGGGGTGATGTCTTGACTTCCAGTGAATTGGATTTAAGTGAGATAGAATTGTGCAAAGTCACCAACCTCACTCTCTGGTCCAGAGCCATCTGGGTCCAGTGACAAGATATATATCAGGACAATTAGAGATGGCCCCAGATATATTTATTTTATTTTGTTGGTGAGGCAATTGGGGTTAAGTGACTTGCCTAGGGTCACAAAGCTAGTAAGTGTTAAGTGTCTGAGGCTGGATTTGAACTCAGGTCCTCCTGACTCCAGGGCCGGTGCTCTATCCACTGTGCCACCTAGCTGCCCCGGCCCCAGATATTTTTAATGCAATTGGGGTTAAGAGACTTGTACAGGGTCACACAGCTAGTAGGTGTCTGAAGTGAGATTTGTATTCAGGTCCTTCCAACTTCAGGATCAGTGCTCTATCCAACTGCCCTGCTCTGTATTTTTTTTTTTTGGTGGGGCAATGAGGATCAAGTGACTTGCCCAGGGTCACACAGCTAGTAAGTGTCAAGTGTCTGAGGTCTGATTTGAATTCAGGTCTTCCTGAATCCAGGGTAGGTGCTTTATCCACTGGGTCACCTAGCTGCACCCCCTGCTCTGTATTTCTAAAGTCCTTAACAAGCCAAATGTCTGCCATGTTTTAGGTGTAGTATCCCTGCTGGGCCACCTCCCCAGAGAGTGGCTTATACTCTCAGTTTTCTTACTTCTTGTGATGGCTAGGTCAAGGACCAGTTCCCTACTCCTCTACACCACGCAAAATGACAAAACAACAACAAAAAAAGTACAACTACTTTCTCTGTAAATATGGGTGGGAAGATCTTCTACTAGGACAAAGAGGAATAACCACTCAACTACCTGAGTGACTTTCATTAAGCTTACTTCCAATCTTTGGTCCTGTTTCCTTATCTGTGAGAGTTTTGAAAGCCTTTGATAACCTGGCCCCTCCCTACCGTACAACCTACTCCTCTCTCTATGTAGTCTACAATCTAATCATTCTGGCTTTCTGGCCATGCCTCAGACAATACACTTTATCTCCCATGCCTAAAATTCTTTGCCTCCTTATTCCTTCTCTTGTCCTAGGCTTACTTTGAATTTTAGTTCAAATCCTACCTTCTACAAGATGGACCATTTTCCAGTCCTTAATATTAGCACCTTCCCTCATATGACCTGTAATTTGTCCTCTGTAAATCTTGTTTGTACACAGTTATTTGAATGTTTTCTTTCTCTTCTCCCCCATTAGATTGTGAGCTTCCTCATGAAGTCAGGGACTTTCTCCACCCTTTCTTTATATCCCTAGAGTTTAGCACAGTGCTTGCCACATTGTAAGTGCTTAATCAATGCTTGACTTGACATGCCTTGAATTAGATGAACTCTAAGATTTCTCCCAGCTTTAAATGATCCTATGAAAGAAACAATAACAATAATTGTTTATGAGAAACAAGCACAGTCTTAACTATGAAACATTTTAAAGTTTGCAAGGCACTTTACTTACATTATATAAGAGTTTGAACTTCACAACAACCCTGAAACGTAGGGAAGACAGGTGCGATTATCTTCATTTTACAGGTGAGTAACCTGAGGTTTACAGATGAATGTATGTGCCCGGTGTAAGAAGCAGCTAAACTGAGGCAGGCCCCCCAGTCTGGTGCAAAGCAGGAAGGCCTTTATTACGGTCTTGCAAGAAAGGGCACACACCTCAAAGAAGTTGTGCAAAGCATGCTTGTCTCATCGAGTTTATATAGGTCCCTAATTCAAGGATTCCTTACCCCCTTTTGCTGTTTATCTGGCTACTTCAGATGCACATTCTTCGAGACAGTTCCCCCCCCCCCCCCGCCCTCCCCCCCCACAACTGGACAGAGATTTCTCGATTCTCCTGTTATCTAACTTTAGATAACTACCTGCAAGCTCAGCAGGAAAAGGAAGGGAGTGGTGGGGAGGGGGAGAAGCCCCTGGGACTTGAACAATGAGGAGAATAAATTTAATTCTCTCACCTGGATTCTGTAGCTACTGTCAGTAGTGGGAATGAGACCCAGTTTTTCCTAATTCTAAGTTTAGCTCACTACCTACTATACAGCACTTCCCTGATATGAAAAGAGACCCAGGCTGTTAGTCTCTAGTAAAGTACTGTGACCTCATCATGGGATGGAGGTGATGCTGAGCTCTTAAAAGTCATGTGTGTCCAGGAAAGGGGAAGGACTCCAAACCCTGCCCGTGTATCTGTTTTCTGAGAACCAGCCCTAGCTAAGTTTAGAAAGGCATTTTATTAGGGCTCTCTGCAAGATGAATTTTTTTTAGCCCTGAAGCTCATAAAAGGCAAATGGACTGTCATTCTGATGAAGGGAGAACTTCCTTCCTCTAAGGAAATTATAGAGCTTTGAAGTTGGGAGGTTGAACTTTGCACCTGGGGGCAAAGGGAATGGTGTCTGCTATGATATAATTAATTTTCGATGTGATTGGTGACATCATTTATTCACTAATTCGTTCCATAAATTACAATATATTTGTTGTCTATAAAAGAGCAGCTAGGTGGTACAGTGGATAGAGCGCTGGACCTGGATTCAGGAAGACCTGAGTTCAAATTTGACCTCAAACACTTAGTAGCTGTGTGACCCTGGGCAAGTCACTTAACCCTGTTTGTCTCAGTTTCCACATCTGTCAAATGAGCTGGAGAAGAGAATGGCAAATCACTCCAGTATCATTGCCAAGGAAATCCCAAATAGGGTCACAAAGAGTTGGCCAGGACTGAAACAACTGAACAACATTGTCTACAAAACAAAACAATTGATGAACACTGATTTTTAATTAAGTATTATGAAACATAGAAAATATGTATCTATATTAGCATGGAACAAGTTGATGTTTCCAAAATCCTAGAGCACTGTATTTGTATTCTGAAGACCTGCTCTCCAGCTCTAGATACCTACTTTAGGGAAGTTACTTGTCCTATCCTGGCCTCAGTTTCCTTCTTTATTATATGCAAACCCACAGACCCTGAGGCCTAAGTGTTGTGAGAGTTAGGGATTGGTGTCTTTAAAGCAGTAGATTTAGAGTGGTATCCTGGATCACCAGAAGGGCATAACTTGATGAGCAGATCAATCGATCTTTCTTTCTTTTTTTGGTAGGGCAATGAGGGTTAAGTGACTTGCCCAGGGTCACACAACTGGTAAGTGTCAAGTGTCTGAGGTCATATTTGAACTCAGGTTCTCCTGAATCCAAGGCAGCTGCTTTATCCACTGCGCCACCTAGCTGCCGCCCTGAGCAGATAGATCTTTCCAAGCAAAGGACTACATTATCTTTCTTCACTTTGTGTTGATTATTACAAGACTAACAAAACTGCAGCACTTTTGTTATTTGGTTGGCTATTTTTTCTTTATCCTTCATTCAAGGTTATTATGAACATATAAATATTATTTGGAAATTACTTTAAGGGGAGCCCCGGCCTGACAGAAACTCCTATCCCTCTCCCCAAAATCATTTGTAACCTGAATAAAAGTGACTGACAGAATGCAGGGTGAAGCTTATTTCTCCCACAGATAAAATGGGGGATGGGTTAATAAATAATTTCTGAGGTCCCCTTCATCTCTAAACCCTTTGATCTATTCTTTGAAGAAAAAAATTATTTATATTTCAAAAGGTCCTCCCTTAAGAAGGGTGAAGCCTCATTTCTTCATAATGTATACTGTTGCCTTGTATCCTACATGCCTAGAGGCCAGGAATCTCTGATGGCAAATGTCCAGATTTGCTGGTTGAAGCAACCAAATTGGGCCAGAGTTTTGAACTGCAATGTTGGGAAATCTATGATATGCCCAACTTTTTTCGAGGTGTGGATTTCCTTGAAGATGTAGGATTTCACCAAAGTTTGGTAGTGCTTGGAACTCTTAATTTTGGGTTCCCAATCAATTCCATACAAAACAGTTGAGAATCAGAAGTCTCAGAGAGAGAACCAGCAATTTTTACACACAAAGCCAGTGGCAAAAAAATATACCCTTAGTTCAACTGAGAAATGGGCAGGATTCAGAACATTGAAAAGCTGCTGCTTGGCAGGACAGTGGGAGGGTCAAGCAGGGTGGGCTGAGTAGGGAAAGAATTCCCCTAGTAGGGTGAGGCCATGGCAGCTGAGGGGAGGAATGAGATTTGGAAGCCATTTGCCAGCTTCTTATTTTAACTAATTAGTGTTGCTAAACTCAGTTGTTTATGCTGCTGAAGTACTGAAAATACCCAGTGTCCCTCTAAATGTTGGCACCCTAGAGAAAAAGTCTCTCAGTTGTCTTGCCCTAATTATATCTCAAAGGGTACCTCACTGGGTCTCAGTGTCCTCGTCTACAAAATGACTGGTCTCTATGATCACCACATTTCCTTTCTTTCAGCTCTAAAATTCTATGATTGTGCTCTAGGTTCTCAGGGATGGCACAAATCCATATTCTTCCTCCCTTCTGGTAATAACGGGTGTTGTACAAAGCAACCCTCTAGGGCAGGAGTCAGCAACCTTTGAATGGGAAGGAGCCAGTGTTTCTTATACTCTTAAAATAACATAACCCATGTCTATATTTAAACCCAAGGTTTAGAAAGAGAACATTTTGAAAGGCTTAATTATGTTTTGTCAACCGATGCCAGAGAAAGTTTATACCAACCTCATTTGTGCTGGGTTATGTATTTTTATTATTTTATCTAATTTAAACCAGTTGGATACAATATAACAGAAAGATCAGATAATAATTATTTGTCTCCAGAAAGCTTCAAAAGGGGAGAAGGGAAGGGGAGGAAAGGAGGGACAGAAAAGGTAATGTGTTGTTAGTGCTTTGGCCATGAATGGGTGGAACGTGAACAGTAAGAATCTTAAATTCTAGGCCTGAGCTCAACTCTCTTCTAAGGTGAGTGAGCTGCAGTTCAGAGGTTCATAGATTTAGAACTGGGAGGGAACTTAGAGCTCATCAAGACCGACCCCTTTACTTTTAGATGAGAAAATGGAGGGTGAATGGTGAAGTGCCTTACCCAAAATTCTATCATCTCCACATATAATTGGGTAACGCTGCTCACGTTGCTGGTCCATCAGCTCTCCCTTACTTTTTTTTTTTTTGCAGGGCACTGAGGGTTAAATGACTTGCCCAGGGTCACACAGCTAGTAAGTGTCAAGTGTCTGAGGCGGATTAGAATTCAGGGCTGGTGCTTTATCCACTGCGCCGCCTAGCTGCCCCCTCTCCCTTACTTTTTCCAAATAATCTTCCTAAAGCACCCTCTGTTTAAAAAAATGTCCCAGGACACCTTATTCTTCACATAAGATCCAAAACCCTGGCATAAGATTCAAGGGCCTCAGTAGCATACCTGTAACCTACCTTTGCAGCCTTGTTTCCAATTTCCCCTCTTTGTATACTCTGTGTTCCAGCCAAAGTGGATTACTAGTTATTCCCTGAGTTCAACGGTCCATCCATCACCCACTTCAATGAATAAAATCAGTTCTGTCCTCCATGCTTGGAATGTACTCACTCCTCCCCTCCCCCCCCATCCTTTCTCAATTTTTAGCTTTGAAAAGACAAAAATTATTATTACCATTAGTTTCTACTGTATTGATGCTACAATGTAATTGATTTTATGCTGTACTGGTTTTTAAAATTAAGTTTGCATCTACCTAAAGCCACCTCTCTACATCCTTGAGTTGAGCTCAGGAATTTAGCTTTCCCTTTGAGTTAGTTTAAAAGAAAAGTTATTATTCTAATGTTGATATCCCCTGGGATACTCCCTAGATATCTGTTTGTTAAGCCCCACAGATTACCATCCCCCAAATATTTGTTGTCTGTCCTTGCCTGTCTTTCTGTAGTTAGGGGAATTTTGTTTTTTTGGTGAGGCAGTTGGGGTTAAGTGACTTGCCCAGGGTCACACAGCTAGTAAGTGTTAAGAGTCTGAGGCCAGATTTGAACTCAGGTACTCCTGAATCAAGGGCCAGTGCTTTATCCACTGCACCATCTAGCTACCCCGTTAGGGGAGTTTTTAATCTCTTCCAAGGAGACAGCAAGTCTGGCAATTGTGATTCCCCCTAGCAAAGACTACAAGATGCAGAGGGGTCCAATAAAACAATTAACATTACCTAATTTTTAGAGAGGGGTGTGATTAGCTTCACCTGAATGCCAGTCCACCTTTCTCAGTATAGCCAATCATAATGTTTCTGCCCCAACATTACAATCTATCACCTTTCCTCCATGCTTGCCAAGATCCCTTCTTTGTTGGGTGTCAATAAAGAGGAGGGTCCCCTCCTTCTCCTGCAGTCCCTGGCTTTGCTAAGGTTGTCAATCTGACTGGTACAGTTAACTGTTATACACATCACTGTTAATAATCTGATCTTGCTCTGAGTCTGTACCTCAGTCTATCTCTATTAAATTTATTTGAGACAGTTCTTTCCAGGAAGGTACAACTTGGCTGGGGCTTCACTGAACATTCTTTCTCAATTCCTCCACTAGTTACTGCTCTTCCCCTCCTCAGTTTACCTGATGCTTATTTATCTGTGTAACCTGTGTTTATGTGGCATGATATCTAACATGGCACCCACTGCATCCTCTACTCTGTGTATGAGGTAGCCTTCTTTGATTCCCTGCCTTCATCTTTAAAATTGGCAAGGCCAAGGGGCAGCTAGATGGTGCAGTGGATAGAGCACCAGCCCTGGAGTCAGGAGTACCTGAGTTCAAATCCGGCCTCAGACACTTAACACTTACTAGCTGTGTGACCCTGGGCAAGTCACTTAACCCCAATTGCCTCACTAAAAAAAAAAAAATTGGCAAGGCCAAGCCAATCCCTATTTTCCACTACTTGCTGCAGCCCTCTTTTTTCTTTATTATAAATGTATTTTATTATATTCTAGTTACATGTAAAGTTTTCAACATTTGTTTTTATAAAATTTTTAGCTCCAAATTTTTCTCCCTTCCTCCCTTCTCTCCCCCCTCCCCAAGACAGAAAGCAATCTCATATAAGTTATATATGTACAATCACATTAAACATATTTCTGCCTTAGTCATGCTGTGAAAGAAGAATCAGAACAAAAGAGAAAAACCTCAAAAAAGAAAAAAAAAAGGTAGAAACAGTATGGTTCGATCTGCATCTGGATTCCATAGTTCTTTTTTCTGGATGTGGAGAGCATTTTCCATTATGAGTCCTTTTGGAATTATCTTGGATCATTGTATTGCTGAGAAGAGTTAAGCCTATCACACTTGATCATCATACAGTGTTGCTGATACTGTGTACAATGTTCTGCTGGTTCTGCTCATTTCACTCTTATTAACTGTACCCATGAACTGAACTGGTGAGAGACCTTCCTTCCTTGCTCCTTCTCTGTTCCCTGGCTCTGAGAAATGAGCCTGGGGGGTGTTTGCTTCTGTTCTGTGTTGTTTGTCCTCCTCAGTTTCAGGTGCCAGAGGTGATCATCATGGGCAGGGAGTGAAGCCACGGCAACCTCAGAGTGAGGATTGCAGAAGGGATGGTGCTGCCAGCCAGCTGGACATAGAAGCCCTGAGTAGTCAAGGTACCTGAACTTGAGCTCCAGAGGGTTTGGGACTTGTGTTTGTGATCTATGGGAACTGAGCTAAAACATGAGTCCAGTCCCCTTCCCCTCTTTTTTTTTTTTATTTTTTATTTTTTATTTTTTTTTTTGGTGAGGCAATTGGGGTTAAGTGACTTGCCCAGGGTCACACAGCTAGTAAGTGTTAAGTGTCTGAGGCCGGATTTGAACTCAAGTACTCCTGACTCCAGGGCCGGTGCTCTATCCACTGTGCCACCTAGCTGCCCCCCCTTCCCCTCTTCAGAGACTGAGATAGTACAAGAAGGGGAGGGGATAATGCCTCTCTTGTTTGGGGAGCATCTGTGCACTTGTGGTTATGCCTTCTGAAGAAAATGTTTCTTTGTAAAAGCTAATTTGACTGTTGGGGGCTAATAGAACTGGGCTGCATCTACTACACTTAGGGGAGCTCTATTGGTGGGGGCTGAAGTCATTGACAAGAGAACTTAAACCTCTAATCCCCTTGAGGGGACCGAGAATCCTGGGGTGGGTAAAGTCTACCACCCCTAGCTTTCAGGGCACTAGAGGCAAGGGTAACCTGTGTTACATGTGCAACACTTGAATTCCCCACTGCAGAAAATGTTTTTCCTCAACCAGGGCCTTGTGAACAGTAAGTGGCAAATAAACATTTGTTGAATCGAGTTAAATTTCCCCCTTTTGCCCCCATTCTACAGAAGGGAAAACTAAAGCAGAGAGAGGTTAAGTGATTGGCTCAGGGTCACAGTTAGTAAGTGTCCGAGGCTATATTTGAACCTGGCTCTTCCAGATTCCAGGCAGGCCTAGCACTTTTTTTTTTTGGTGAGGCAATTGGGGTTAAGTGACTTGCCCAGGGTCACACAGCTGGTAAGTGTTAAGTGTCTGAGGCTGGATTTGAACTCAGGTTCTCCTGACTCCAGGGCCAGTGTGCTATCTACTGCGCCACCTAGCTGCCCCAAGGTCTAGCACTTTTATCCACTTCTCCTTCCTAATTTAGTAAAGGGCCATGTTTCCAGCTCTTTTGGTCATTAAGAGAGAATATATAGGGGCAGCTAGGTGGCGCAGTGGATAGAGCACTGGCCCTGGAGTCAGGAGTACCTGAGTTCAAATCTGGCCTCAGACACTTAACACTTACTAGCTGTGTGACCCTGGGCAAGTCACTTAACCCCAATTGCCTCACTAAAAAAAAAAAAGAGAGAGAGAGAGAGAGAGAATATATAGTACTCAACTGAAGGCTCCATTCCAGGGAAATAGGCTTTCAATCAGAGTGAGGGTTACTGAGTAAAAAGCAGGGCTGGCTCCCATCTCTGGAATGAACCCAATAAAAAGATGACTGAGTGAAAATGCCACTCTATTTTGGCAGGGGAGGGACATTTGAAAAATGTCTTCAGTAAGACGTTCAACTGGTTAGTTTTCTTTTGTATTTTTTAAAAATCCATTAGGAACACTAAGGACATTTCAAGGTCAATTTCTGTATTGTCCTATTTTAAAAGCTTAATTTCTAGGGCCCTGATCAGCAGGGAACTTGATCAGGAGACCATTCAGGAGCAGAGAAGAAATTGGACTGGCTTACAATGGCCTTGGAGCCTGGCAAATCCCTATTTTGTAAGTCACCAATTTCTAAAAGTTCTAAAATAGCTCTGTTAATCTAATGGCTATAAGAAGCCAAAACTATCCTACCCCAATCTAAGACAAGGAGAATGAAGCCATAAGATCACAGATTTCGTGCTAAAGGGGATTTCTGGAAAGACCTTGCTCAGGTGGCACAACAGACAGAAGACTTGCAGCTGGAGTCAGTAAGACCTGAATTCAAATGTGACCAAAGATACTAGCTGCATGACCCTGGCCAAGTCACTTAACTTCTGCCAGCCTCAGTTTTCTCATCTTTAAAATGGGGATCATAATAATAGTTAAATAGAGATAGTAATAATATCTCAAGGGTTTGTTGTGGGGATAAAATTAGATATTTGTAAAGTGCTTTGTAAATGTTAAATGCTTTCTCTCCATATATACACACACAGTACAGTACACATACATATACACATATGTATATACATACACATACATATACATGCTAGCTATAATTATTGCCAGTTTATGGATGAGAAAACTGGGGAGTGGCCCAAGATTCTATAAAAGCCAAGACCTATATGGAAATGTATTGAATTAATTCTACCTAAAGGTGAATTTTGTCTTCTAGATTCTTAATTGTTGATTAATCACGTTTCTAGAATGACACCATTAGGCGATATCATAGTTCTCTAAAAGCCAATGCATTTTACCCCACGATGGAATGGACAAAGCACATTTAGTTTTATGTGAAAAGTGCTTTCTGGTGGAAATCCTGAGTTGTGTTAGAACTGTAGGAAAGGGTTTGAAGCCACCTCTTATCTCCACTTCCAGCTGGGAAAGTGATGGATGCTTTCAGGGCCTCAAAGGAGCCCCAGCAGGCATTGGTCTTTGCTGCTTGGCTGGGGGCCAGAGGGGTGGGGATGCAGAGTCTTGTGGAAAGGACAGGCTGCTGGAAGAACACATTTTTTTAATTGTCTTTTACAAATTAAGAGTGTGGAAATGCAGCTAATAAAGGAGAACTAAAGAAGATGCCCACAGCAGGCACTGTTTTTAATTAGACTCATTTTGTCCTCCCCCCCCCTTTTTTCATTTTTGTTATTTCACCACACCTTACAGCCTTACATTCACTAGGGTGAAGCAGCTGGGGCTTTGTCCCAGGGTGAGAAACCAAAAGGGCAGGATCATCCCTTCCTGGGGACACTTCATCCTCTTTCCCACCCTCCCTGGGTGGCAGTTGGACCAGTCTTTTCCATCAGCAGCCTCCTTTCCTCAGAGGCTGCATTTTCAGCAAGAAAGAAACCTTGGGGTGCCCAGAGTATGCTTTCTCCCCTCACTAGCCACAGCCCAAGGGAGCCTTTGCACCTTCAGTCTAGTAATAAGAAACTACACAAACTGAAAACTGACTAACCAGGTTTGAAAAAAATCAAATCCTCATTTAAAATAACTTTGGTGGGGGGGGTATAGCTAGGTGGTACAGTGGATAAAGCACTGGCCTTGGATTCAGGAGGACCTGAGTTCAAATCTGGTTTCAGACACTTGACACTTACTAGCTGTGTGACCTTGGACAAGTTACTACTTAACCCTCACTGTCCTGCAAAAGAAAAGAAAAGAACTTTTTTAAAAAAAGTAGATAATAGCAATTAGCCATGAATTTGCACAGATTGCATCAAAGTCCATTAGAATGACACCAGGAAACTGAAAATTATTTTGGTGTATGAAACAAGCCTTGAAACAAGTGAGGCATCATGGGAACTAGACCTGTAAAGAAATTTAATTCAAACCCCTATCTTCTGACTGCAAATTCTGTGTCCTCTTAATTACACCTGGCTCCTCCCCTCAAATTTATGTAAAAGAAGAAACCAGGTGATCTCTAATGTTCTTACCTGCTGCAGAATTCTAGAATTGCATAGACTGAACTTCAAAGGCACCTCAAAGACCCTTTAATCCAACCCTTCCTTATTGACATATGTGAGAGCAGAAGCCTGAAGGAGGCAACTCCCCTAAAATTAGACAGCCTTGGTTGTAGGACAGTGATACCAATCTTCGATAGAAATGGGGCCACTAACCTATACATAAGGATCCCTGCAGGCTGCACACTGACTTAGAAAAACCACATATTAACATTATCTATGGCCTGTTGCATTTTTATTTATCTTGTTTAGTATTTCCCAATTATATTTTAATCTGGTTCAGCTGTGTTTGTCAGCTATAGGGTACTATATAGGGCACTAGACTTGGAATCAGGAAGAACTGAGTTTCCATCCTGCCTTAGAGGTACTCACTAGCTATGTGACCATGGACAAATCTCTTGAACTCTTTCAGACTGTTTTCTCACCTATAACACGGGGATAATAATATCACCTACCTCATATTGTTGTGAGGATTAGACGAGGTAATTTCTATAAAAGGTCTTTATCAACCTTAAATGCACTATAAAAATGTTAGCTACTGTTACTGTTGTTAATAATACAAATCTTTTCTTTTTGCAGGCAATGGGGGTTAAGTGACTTGCCCAGGGTCACACAGCTAGTAAGTGTCAAGTGTCTGAGGCCGGATTTGAACTCAGGTACTCCTGAATCCAGGGTTGGTGCTTTAACCACTGTGCCATCTAGCTGCCCCCGAACAAGCAAATCAATAAATGAATAGATAAAAAACAGCAGAGCCAGGATTCAAATTCAGGTCCCTTGATCCTATGTTTCCCCCCTCCATTGTTCCATGCTGCTTCATTATCCTGGTATTTGTTGTTTTGAGTGCCTTGGTCTCCAACTGGCATCCTAGATTGAAGTACTAGGTCTGAGAAGTATTTTGTAATCAGGTTCCTCTGCATCAAGCAGTCATAACTAGTAAATTTTACTCCCAGGGCAAAGACCACAATCTTTGTCTGTGAAAGTGGGGTGAAGTAGACTTTTTTTTGGTGGGGGCAATAAGACTTAAGTGTCTTGTCCAGGGTCACACAACTAGTAAGTGTCAAGTGACTGAGGTCAGATTGGAACTCAGGTCCTCCCGAATCCAGGGCCGGTGCTTTATCTACTGTGCCACCTGGCTGCCCATGAAGTAGACTTTTAACTAAGATGCGGGCCAATGGGGAACTGGCAGAGAGCCCAGGACATCATTGTTAGGACAATGAAGGATGGTGCTTTGCGGTAGTGGGTTTTGGAGGGTGGGAAGAACCCCACTGGGGTTGTCATCTGGTAGCTTCCAATTTTACTTACTCATTCTTGCTAACTAGGTATAATTGGGGAAAAATAAAATATTAAATTAAAAATATATACATGATATATATACATATATCTATACATATGTATGTATATATGTATGTGCCTATATGCATATACACTGCTGGAGCCATCACTGACCTAGATGTTGCCTGTGTTACAACTTCAGTATGGCCCCCTGTATGGACACTCTTGAGCTGCTGAAAGAACTGGACAGATTGGGTGGCAGTCGCATCCTCTGTTTCTAAGTTCTGCCAGTAAAAGCCCCAGTCAGTTATTTGTATTCCCCCATCTACTCAGAGCTTCTGATTCTGCTGATCACTTGTCACAGATGTATTCTAAATGTTAAAAATCTTATCTTTTTATAACATACTAGGAATTCCTAGACTCACACTGGGATATACATTGAGTACTGCCCACCACAAACTCCAGGTGGCGCAGTAGATAAAGTGTTTTGACAGAGTCAAGGAGACCTGAGTTTGAATCCTGTCTCAGATAGGAGCTGCCTGATCCTAGGCAAATAGCCTGGACTTTGTCACCCTCAGTTTCCTCATCTGTAAAATGGGGGTAACAGTAGCACCTACTTCCCAGTGTTGTTGGGAAGATCAAACCAGACAATATTTCTAAAGTGCTATATAAATGCTAGCTATTATAAGTTCTCCTTTCTTTTAGTCAATGGAACAAGACTATAAGTTGAAATGAACAGTGTTACAACAAGCATTTATTAAGCACCTAATTGTGTCCAGCGCACTGTGCCACATAGGAACAGTCGAAATACACAGCTTTAGGTACAAAGAAAAAGAAACCTTCACCCTGAAACCAACCGAGGAAACGAGCTTTATTATAACATTTTGAGAGTTTGCGCATGGTCAAGATATACATTTAAATCTTGTTTCTCTTATATTTCATGACAATAAATTTAAAGTTTTTATTTGTAGACTAAAGCATCCGTGATGCTACACACACATACACACTCACACACTCACACAAACACTTTTGATACAAGCTTTCATCCTTGACCTGAAACAAGCAGTCAGTATTTTGTTTTGTTAGAGAACCAATGAGAATATTTCAGTATCAACTTCAGAGAGTGCAAGACATTATATGTTCTGTACATAAAACATGAAATGGACTTATAATGATGGAATGTACAAACACGTCCCCCCACCCCCCAAAAAATCATACTTGCACGCACTCACACACACGCACAATCCCCCCAGGAGTAGGTGTGGAAGGGTCCAAAGTGGAGAATGAGCTAGCACTCTGGCACAGGTTTCCGCTAATGGTGCTGATGAGAGAACATTCCCACGTCATAAAGCAAGAGCAGAAGCACTGAGAATAAGGCCGTGTTGCTTTTTACAAACATTGAGTGCTGTACATTCATTTGAACATAGCCCATTGATCCGTCTACTCTAGGGTGCTAATATCTTCCATATTATCTTCACATGCAGACCACGCAAGCAGTGCACACCAGCTTCAGAATGTGTTGGGGGTTAGTTACATTATTATAATGGGTAGTTTGCTGTCATTTAGAAGCTAAGCAAAAAAAAAAGTTTCTTTATAATAAACACATCTTTAATGGGCACTTCATTTCCATTATGGCAACGCTAGATCCTTTGTTATAAAAAATATTAACAAAAATATAAAATTTAAAGCCCTGCAAATGGTATCGACAGCATCATGTTTTGAAGTAACATCGGATCTTTACAACCAGTGTTTAACATGAAACATTTGCAGCAAAATAGCTGAAATTTTAACCTATGTAAAATGCATTAATGTCTGTATGATTGAAAAAATGTGCATTTTCCCTTCATTTTCTTCTTTTATTTTTTATTTTTTAGAAACTAGGGTGATATGGGATCCCAACTGCTTCTCCTATTTAGATTCTCCCCAGTACAGCCCTCAGAGCCCTTTAAAACTTCCATATTAAAGCCTTGAACTGTTGATGCTCCACCAGTATCATCTACTCATCTGTTCTGGTTAACTCTACATCATCTACTGTTCTGGTTAGCTCTTACGATTACACATACCCTGTGAATTCAACAGCATTAGAACAGGAACTTTTGACAGCTGTCTAGTGGCTAACAAAAGGAATCAACTAAATGTAGGTGACTGGAGGGATTTGTTTAGCTACACAAAAACATTTGGGCAAAAATACCAAGCTTCTTAAAGGGGAAAAAAATACAGATTTTTCACACCCTGATCTTCAAACATTTGTCTTTGGAAGCTTTTAATCCAAGAATTTCTGGCTAATTTAATCAAGTGACAGCTTGGGTCTTCCTGTGTCAAGCAGGGTTGGTCTGTAGTGTGGCTGTGGTAGAATGCTTTATTCACTGACTTCTCAACAGTTATTGGCAGGGTTTTATTCAAGGTGCCCTGGGGTGATCTAAATTAGTGGCTCTTAAGTGCTCCCCCTCATCATCATGTGACAGGTTCTGTACACTTGACAATGAAAATAACAAAGAACTCCAGGGCAGAAAAGAAGGCCTCTTCTCTCTTGTTCTTTCTCTTAGCATACCCAAAATAGTTCAATTTCATTAGGATGTGACAGCTTTACATTTAAATCTTATTCATTAATGTCTCATCAGAAGCACTTCTAAAATGTTCCAGGGAAAAGGGATACAGTAAATGTGCACATATATACTCAAGGAGGAAATGATATCTATATTTCAACATACAAGTATAAATATATATATATTTTGAAAACTTAGTGTTTACTGGAGTGCCCAAAAGATATGTTTTGTTTTTTAAGCAATATTTAGATAGTGGGACAGGTCAGAATTACAGTTTCTAGTAAATTCTATTCCAGTTTGCACTATTATTGCAATTAAATATAAACAAAGCCAACGGACCTAAACAAGCATTTAGGTTCTTCTGGGTAGTATTAAGCCAGGTAAAAAGCATTGCTTAAATCCAGGATTAGTACTCCATATCAGAAGTGAAATGGAAAGTTAGATTCAATGTTTTTTTCTTCATTCATGAACATAATTCAAATCTTATGCAAGTAGAAAATTCTCTTTAAGTAAAATATTCCTAAGATTGAAAGCCTGTGAAAAATGCTTAATATAAAGGCTTTGTTTTTCTTTTAGATTCTGGGATAAACCAAAGTTAATTTAACTGTACCCATTTCTGAGGCTTAAAAACAATATGATAAGTGTGGTGAGTCTGTCCTCCCTGTCCTGCAGAGTAATGGGACAAACCAAAGTCAAAGTTGTAGGCTTGCTGCCCTTATTCTGGAAAAGAGTGTGGTGGTTGAACATTCTGAAAAGTGTTATTGAATTTTACAACTACCTTGTAGGCTCAAAACAAAGACAAAGTTTAGAAATTCCACCTAAACAAGAGGTACCAAACCTCAAAGTACATCTCCCTTTAAAAAAAAAATTGTTGAGTCTTTACTAAGCTCAGGGGTTGTTTGGAGTAGAAAGGTTCTTAACAGTCAACTAGAAATGATACACTGATTTACTCTATAAAAAAAGAAAGAAAAATCCTTTATAAAACAATTATTAGTTCTTAAAACAAAGAAAAAAACTGAAAACATTATTAAAGAGTTGCACAGATGGGAGAACTTTTAAAAAATTCTAAGGTGCTTAAAAAACAAATATTCTTTCAAATTGACACCATTTTGATTTCAACTGAACATAAAATTAAATGGGGAGAGAAGATAACAATATTATTTTAACAGTAATAGCGATACTTATAACCATTGAGCTAATTATGCTGAAAATATTGCTTAAAGTAGATTAACCTTGGTTTGAACTGTTTCACATATGTTGCAAAAATCGTAAAACTTATCTTTTTAACTGAAAGGTGGCTATCACCACCATCAGGGGAAAATGGCCCAAATTGGTCTTCTAAAGAATTTTCCCACAGAGGGATCATGTTCATATGATTGAATTAAGTTGGGAAGTAAAGGAATGTACCAAAATGTTGACATGAGGATGGTCTCCTCTTTCAGGGTGCTGCCTATTTCAATACATCATCAAATGCTTGGCTATATATATATATATGTATATATGTATATATATATAATACACTCTACCTTATCCTATAACCATGTTTACAGAATCCCTTAACCTTTCTATTCATCAGACAGTGATAAATAACCATAACATGCTCTTACCTGTAATGTTCTTAAGGTAACACAACTTTGGTAACACTTGCTTTTAATGCTGAAACCATTCATCGATCACTTACATACCTTTGGCTGACCACCCCATGTCTTCCAAGGGCTACTTGTATGGCTCTCTGTCCTAGGCGATACTGTGTGTCCTACCATTTGTGCTGATGGGTTGCGGAAGGCAGAGCTTACACTTTTGTGGAGGGACCAAAGGACGAATGTGGGAGCATGGCACATGTGGAAGAACTGGCTTTTTTTCTTATTACAACCCAATATGTTCATTTTGTGTTAATGGGATTATTTGTTTATTGAAAGGTAGCATTAACTACTATAGTGTGACAATGATTTCAAAGCCTTAGGAATATCAGGTGCCCCCCCTGCAAGCATACTTTGTGTTTTGCTACCAGGTGAGCAAAAGAAGGTAAAAAGAACACACAGAAAAGGTCTTTGATCTATTCCCAAATAAATGGGAAATTTGCATTGATTCTTATAGTGCTAATGTCAAGGCATCCTGGGCCTGACAATCAGAGCAATAAGGATTTTGCAAGGCAGCCTTACTTTGTAAAAGGAACCTAAATATTTAGTTATAGTTGCCGATGACAATGACGGAAGAATGCCACGAGTAATACATACCATGAAAGCTGAGGTCTAGAACACTCCCAGATCTTATACCTGGGTTAAATAACATATACCTACAGTAAGTAAGTTTTGTATGTGGAAGCTCTGAGCAAAAGCTACCATTCACAGGCTCAATAAATGTCTTCAAATGTTTGAGCTTTTCCAAAATGTTGGTTTGTTGATTCGCAAAATGAGTCATCAGCTATGCAAATTCCTGTTCTACTAGTCAAAGTTCGCAGGTTTGAGATTCTGCCATTTTAAAGGATTCGGGAGAAGAGTTTTCTGTTTTAAATGCTAACGATGAGTTATGGAAATCAGAGGTGCAGTCTTATAGTCTTAAGTAAACAGTTATGTTTGGAAACCACCATGAACAAATCCAATGGAGATTCCTTCAGACATGAAAATGAACTCAGTCTTGTTATAGTTAGCTTCTGCATGGAGCAATCCAGTCCAGGTTATAGCACATGACAGTGACTTAGGGATACTCAGATACCTGGTGTTATTGCAAGTATCGGTAGACCTTGAAACAGTGATTTCCAGAGTCTGCCACTACAACATGACCATCCGAAGTTAAAGCCAACCCTTGCGGACCATAAAGTGGATCAGCAGATGTGTTAATGTAGGATAAAAATGATCCACTTCCATCGAAAACCTTAAGAAATATAAAATTATTTGTTGTGTCAGAGAGAACTAGTAATGCTACTAATCCTAAATAAGAACTCCTCTTAACTTTATTAAATTTACCACACTTTCAAGTTCAGCTCGCCCACACAGATCCCACCTTAAAACATCTTGTTTTTTACCTTCTCCCTCCACAGTTGTCACCTGATGCATGAATCTTGGTCAAGAAGAAACTCGATTTGGGATGGGAGAAAGAATAGGGAAGGGAAGGAACAGATAATGAAAAGTAGCTCTCTTTGTATTTATTCTCCCTGACTCTTCTTCAGCTCTCTACTTTCTAGATAATTGGGGACGAATGGGAGAAAATATAAAATTAAGAGTCAGGCAATGAAAGGATTGGCCTTAATGCACTAGTCTGGAAGAATTACTATATGCAGTTTAAAAAATAGCATTTATAATTCTATTCCCTTAGTTTCCCTACTTAGAGGGGAACAATACTTTTTTTTTTTTTAAAGAAAGCTAAATATAAGATGATTTTCTGATCTGTACATCTTAGTGACTTAGCCTTCTTTCATTTCCCTATTTTTGCTGTAATAACTTGCAGGGATAATTATATGGAAGAAACAGATTTGGGGCCTTTTTTACTTTCTGCACATGGGTCTAATATAATTTTTATTAGATAATTGCCTCCTTCATATGTAGATGCCTAAGGGGAAATTAAGCAGTCTCTCAAATATGGTACACTTAATGTATTTTTAGGATCTCAATTTGGTTTCTTTTGGGCAAATGCTCTATAACGGCGGGGAAGGGTGTTCAAATTTTTGTGTATCATAGACCCCTTCAAGAGTTTAGTGAAGCCTAATGGTTTGTTGCCTATATTCATAATTAAAGGAAATGCTAAATTTCAAATAGAGGTTATTGAAAAATAGAAAGTATTTTTTTTCTCATCTGAGTTCAAAATTCCTCTGAATCATACCTATGTTTTCCTTAGAAGTCCACAGACCCTGGTTTAGAAATTTTGATCAAGGGGGCAATTAGGTGGGGGGCAACTCGGTGGCACAGTGGATAAAGCACCAACCCTGGATTCAGGAGGACCTGAGTTCAAATCTGGCCTCAGATACTTAACACTTACTACCTGTGTGACCCTGGGCAAGTCATTTAATCCTCATTGCCCCACAAAAAGGAAAAAAAAAAGAAATCGTGATCTTCTAGGATGCCAATTAGTGTCCATTTCATTGTGAGAGAGACATTTCAAAGGTCATATTGATTTGGGTCAAAAAGACTGATTTGGTGCTTCCTAGACTTCAGAGTAAAGTTAGTCTGAACAAAATTTGTACTGGCGGACATGACCCTATCTCTGTATGACCATCCTTCTTGGTAAGACCCATTGCATTCAATGTGCATGTGCATACATGATGTGCAAGGACAATAAGACAGGTTTTTCTATAATTAGGATGTATCAGAGACTCTTTATGAATTCAAGAGGGTTCTCTGTGATCATTTCTCCATCACAGTGATTTCTATATTTCCCCATCATCCTGACTTATGCTTTGTTGGCATAATAGTGACCTTATAATGTTCTAAACTGACCCATTAATAATGCAGAAGAATGTAATATCCATGCCCATCTATCCTCTGTTTTTCACCAAGTGCTTTCAACAAATATATCCATAAGTCAACATTTTTAGTTACCTGGATTCTACTATTTCCCCAGTCTGCCACAATGATATTTCCATTTGAATCCACTGCTACCCCTGTTGGGGCATTAAACTGTCCATTGCCTTCTCCATTAGAACCAAACTTCAACATGAATTCTCCTTCTTGATTAAATACCTGTGTGGGAATATTTTTAAAAAATATTTTATGTGGATAATAAAGAGAGCTGGAGTTGTGGTGAGAGGATGGTGATAAAAGTGGTAGTAGTTTACAGTACCTTGACTGAATGATTATGAAAATCTGTAACAATAATTTCATTGTTGCTGTTAACAGCTGCAAAATGAGGACCTATAAAAGATGAAAAAGAACAACATGTGATGATAAAGTCAATATTATTAACAACAACAATATAAAGTAGCCACATTACTTAAAAAAACCCCTCAATATGTTAAATTCAATCATTTAAGGGGAAAAAACCAAGAATCAGAGCCAGAAGGGACCTTGAGAGGTCATTTGATCATTGCTCTGACTCTAAATCAAAGGATCCCTATGACTTTCTAGACTTATGGTTCCCAAGAGATCATCTAGTCCAATCCCCTCATTTCATAGGCAAAGCCTTGAGAAGTTAAATGACTTGCCCAAGGTCATACATATTCTAGTCACCAGGATTTGAACTTGTGTTTTTGTATACCAAATTTTGGTCTATTCTGCCTTTTTAAGGTCAAGGTTTAGATTTCTAGTAGTTCTAGTGAAGTGGAACAAGCAATAAGCAGTGAGAATCCATCCTTCATGCCATCATCTGAAAGTCACGTCTATCGGCTTCATTGAGTTCCTATGGATTGTTTACAAGAGCATCTCTTTTTGAGGAAAGACGCCATATCTCTTCATTCTGAGTGAAAGGCCTTACGTCAATAATATCTTCAAATGTGCCAGAAAACCCACACTTGAGAATTTGGGGTGACAATCAGAACTTGGCAGAACTGGAGATAAAGCACAAACCAAGGTCAGGCACCAAGTGCTACAATGTATGAAAAAGTCATTAAAGAAAACTTATGAAAATACTTTCAGCCGCTTATTGCAGATGTGAACACCTAGATGAAGTGGCAGACCTAACATGGTGCTATCAGGAGAAATGATATAAGATGCCTCCCTCATTCTTGGGAAGTACTCCTAAGCTGACGGTCTCTAAAAAAAAATCAATCACCTGAAAAGAGGACAAGGACTTTTGTTGTTGTTGTTGTTTGTTTTTTTGTTTGTTTGTTTGGTTGTTTTTTTTTTTTTTGCAGGGCAATGGGGTTTAAGTGACTTGCCCAGGGTCACACAGCTGGTAAGTGTCTGAGGCTGGGTTTGAACTCAGGTCCTCCTGAATCCAAGGCTAGTGCCTTATCCGTTGCGCCACCTGGCTGTCCCCGACAAGGACTTTTGAGGTGGTTCCCTTGGGATTCTTTAAATGGTGTCACAATTGGGCTGGGTACTTGTTTCATTTGTTCTTCAAGGTCATGCTCATGGACTAGAGTTCTACAGAGCAGACCTCTGCCATAGCCTCAACTGCTAAAAAAAAAACCATAACAGGTTTCTGTCCAACTTACATCCTTCTTTCTGTCCTTGTGGTTAACTGAGAAGCACTGAACATGCCTTGGCATGACCTCAATCCCCAGCATCTTTCCAATCTCAAGGAAACATGCTAGGGATGTGGCCTCTTCAACATGCTCCATCATCATGCATATGTGAGCAGAAGAAGCATAAAAAAGGGGATTTACATATTACCATCGAGTGTACCTGCAAACTGCCTGTCCCCATTTCCTCGGCTACCAAACCTGGTCACGATTTTCCCATTGGGCTGGAAGATGAAGACACAGCATGCTTTGTTGTCCACCACTATGATGTGTCCGTTGCGGTCCACAGACACACCTTTTGGTCCCATCAACTTTCCTGATCCAATTTTTGTCTGTAAGGGACAAAAAGGATGGTGATCAGGTTGCAACTAGCGTTTTAAATAATCTAGTGTGTGGAAGTAATGGAAACAAGAAATATTCTTGGAAAATGAAAAGATACAGTTCTGGGTTTCCAAGGTGTCATAGAATCTATTTTGTTCAAATAAATTAAGTAAATAAACAGCCACACAAATAAACAAACGAACAAATAAATGAATGAATGAGCGAACAAATGAAAAAAATAAATGAATGAATGAATGAAAGCCCTCTGCTAAAATTGTTACTTTCCTTTCCAGAAGTCATAATTGCCTTTCTATAGGAAGAGAAACAATTAAAGGAACAATTCAAAGATCCATCATTCAAAATCTCATTTCCAAAGCTCTGATATTATATTGCTAATTCACTAGCTTGCAGGCAGTATGGTAAAACCTTAACTGTACTATTACTTTATATTTCTGAAACATTTGAGATCAAGTTGGAGTAGACTGAATTCCATCCAGAGTCTGCAATTATTAGATGGCCACCATAATGGTTAAATAATCCAAGTATTTTACCATATTATAACAAGAGAGAAGCATCCAATTTTTGTAAGCTAAGGATAAAATATCAAGTAAATATTAATGTTTTCTCTTTTCTGAATAGGTTGGATCTGACGAGATGCTTTTACAATCAACTGGGAGGCTCACTCAATGGTTCAGGTGTTCAGACAAAGGTGGATGTTGATAAGCATGGATTCCATCCTCACTTTTGGTATTCAGTGGATCTCTGTTCACATCCTAATTGAGTAATGATAGAAATGAAGGTAAGACCTATACAGCACATTTACTTTTTTTGTCCTATTTCACCATCCCCTAGGATGCTTGGGAGCAAGCACTTATCACAAAACGGGACATTTATATCCCCCAATTCTTTTTTTTTTTTTTTTTGCGGGGCAATGGGGGTTAAGTGACTTGCCCAGGGTCACATAGTAAGTTTCAAGTGTCTGAGGCCGGATTTGAACTCAGGTACTCCTGAATCCAGGGCCGGTGCTTTATCCACTGCACCACCTAGCCGCCCCCTATATCCCCCAATTCTTAAGAGAAATTGAATACAGAGAAAGTAGGATGGACTCTTACTGTAAACAGCTTCTAAAACTGGACAAGTCCATGACCAATACCCTTGTTCCTGTCTTCCAAGGGAGTAACTTCCTTTCTCTTTGTTTTAAAAAGACATTTAAGGATAAAGCACCAGCCCTGGATTCAGGAGGACCTGGATTCAAATGTACCCTAAGACACTTGACACTTACTAGCTGTGTGACCTTGGGCAAGTCGCTTAACCCTCATTGCCTCACCAAAAAAAAAAAAGACATTTAAAGGGCAGCTAGGTGACACAGTGAATAAAGTACCAGCCCTGGATTCAGGAGGACCTGAGTTCAAGTCCGGTCTCAGACACTTGACTTTTTTTTTTTTTTTTGCGGGGCAATGGGGGTTAAGTGACTTGCCCAGGGTCACACAGCTACTAAGTGTTAAGTGTCTGAGGCTGGATTTGAACTCAGGTACTCCTGAATCCAGGGCCGGTGCTTTAACCACTGCGCCATCCAGCTGCCCCGACACTTGACTCTTATTAGCTATGTAACCCTGGGCAAGTCACTTAACCCTCATTGTCCTGCTCCCCCAAAAGACATTTATCCAATTAAATTTAATATAAGTATTAAACATTATACAACAATAAGTGCTTACTACATGCCAAGCACTGTGAGCAGGAGTACAAAAGTGCTGGAGATAAAACAAAACAAAAATTAAGTGGTTTTAGCTCATTAAAAGCTTACATTTTACAGGGAAGAAAGCAATACATGCACAACTAAGCAAATACAAAGTTTATATACTGAGGAATCAGAAAGGTCTCTCATGGGTGACAATTGAGCTAAGACAAATAAAGCTCAGGTGTCCAGGAGGCAGAAGTGAGGAAGAACAATATCTGATTGTGGAGGTATGGTCTTTACAAAGGCCTGGAGGAAGGAGATGAGATGTGATTTAATGGGGAATAGCCAATAGGCTAATTTAATTTATTGAACGAAGTGAAGAAATGTGAAACCGGGCTAGAAAGGTTCAAGCCAGATTAAAAGACTTTTAAGGCCAAATAGAAGAATTTGTATTGTAGGGGAGCCAGCCTGGTATGAAGGAAAAATACACTGGCTTTGGCGTGGACACCAGGACTTAAATCTAGCCTCTACCACTTAAATGCCCATGTGACCCTGGGCAAGTCGCTTAATCTATTTGCTTCATCTATAAAATGGGAATAATAATAGCGCTCACATTCTAGGGTTGTTGTAAGGATACGATTGGATAATATTTGTAAAGTGCTTAGCACATTGACTGGCACACAGTAGGTGCTTTAATAAATGCTTGCTTTCTTCCTTATATTAAACTTTAAGATTGGCAAGGCATTGAAATGCATAATTATCTCATTTGATCTTTAAAACAACCCCATGAAGGTAACAGTGTTCTTGTTGAAAATATGAGGAAACTGAGGCTGAGATAGGTAAAGTAGAATCAGTAAGTATCTGGCAAAGGTTTCAAACTCCAAGTCCAATGCTGTGTCATGCTTCTGTTCCCCAATTCAGAACCCTGAGGAGTAACCAACAGTCATGTTCTCAGGTTCTATCTCTGGCCCTCATCTCTTCTCCGTCCCTTGGCTCTATTATTCCTTTCCAGGATTTCAACCATCACCTTTAGGCAAACAACTGTCAAATCTCTATTTCTCTTTCCAATCGCTTTTGAAAGCTCTACCTCCTCGTTTTCTACTGCCTGCTAGACATTGTCACATAAATGCGCGGCTGCAGCCTCACACTCAATGCGGCGAATAGATGATATTCTCCTGTGAAGCACCCCCTCCTCCAAATGTCCCTGCAATACACACCCCTCCCTCCAAAGTGCTAATTCCAGTTCTTGGTGCCTCCCAAGTACGGAACCTCAAATCATCATTGGCGTTCACAGTCAGTCAGTTACCACTTGTGTGTTCCTTCACCAAAAGGGTTTTGCCTCAGTCCCTTGTTTTCCTTTTACGCTACAGACAGGGTCCAGGCTCTTGTCATCTCCAGCCCGAACTACAGCAGATACCTCTCCTAACTGGTCTCTCCGCCTGAAGGTCCTGCCCTTCCCAATCCATCTTACACACCGCTATCACATTCCAAAACCACCAATGATTGGGTTACTATCCTGTTCAAAAAACTTCAGTAATTGCCCATTGGCAGCTAAATAAAATCTAAACTCTGGAACCTGATCTTTAGGACCCTCGACAGTCTGTCTCTCTCTTCCTCAGGTCCCCCTACTCCCTCCCCATACGATGGCCAAGTATGGGTTAAAGCAAGATGGCACAATTTGTGCTTCTTCCCTTCCATCACTCTGCTCATACTTTCTATGCAGAATGCTCTCCAACTACTTCTCACTGTGGATACCATATCCATTCTTTTTTTGGGGGTGGGGGGGAGGATGGGGGAGAGGAGAGAGGGGGAGGCAACTGAGGTTAAGTGACTTGCCCAGGGCCGCACAGCTACTAAGAATCTGAGACCGGATGTGAACTCGGGTCTTCCTGGCTCCAGGGACCTGTTCTCTATCCACTGCACCACCTACCTGCTCTCATTCTTTAACTCTCAACTTGAACACATCCATCTCCACGATGCCTTCCTTCCCTGACCACCATAGCTAAAAGTAACTCTTCCCTCTGGATGTCTACAAACTTAGTGTGTTCTATTCATAACTTACTTATCATTTCTTTCTTATAATTGTGTGTGTGTGTGTGTGTCCTGGTTAAACAAACCTCTCCTTACTAAATGGGAAATTCCTCAAGAACAGGGACTATGTGTGTATGTATACACATACATACACACATATACACATACATACACATACCACTTTAGAGTTTACAAAACACTCCCCTCATACCAATTCTGTAGGTTAGGTGGCAATTATAATCATCCTCCATTTGACACATGAGGAAACTGACCTTCAGATAAAGTATATTGATCACACAGTCAGTAGGTGTTTGTGCCAGGACATGAACCAAAGTCTTTTGACCCCCTAGACTGGTGCTTTTCCCACTACATCACCTCTCATTGTGTCCAAACTCATGAACAGTCAAACAGGGGGAGAGTTGATAATTAGTTTCTGTAGAGCTAGAAGATGAAACTAAATGAATATACCTTGTGATTTGCCAAACATTCAATTAGAAAATGATGGTTTTTAAAAGAACAATTAATGACGCTGAGTGGGATGTTTACATCTGTAGTTCTAATAATTCCATTAGAACTAGGATCACCAGGGCAGCTAGGTGGCGCAGTGGATAGAGCACCAGCCCTGGAGTCAAGAGTACCTGAGTTCAAATCCGGCCTCAGACACTTGACACTTAGTAGCTGTGTGACCCTGGGCAAGTCACTTAACCCCAATTGCCTCACTTAAAAAAAAAAAAAAAAAGAACTAGGATCACCGAATCAAAGCCAGAGCTAGAAGGAACCTTAGAGATCATGTAGCCTAATCGCCACATTTTACAGATGTGGAAACTGAGGCACAGAGATGCTAAGTAAATGGCTTAATCTTCTTAAAGAAAACTTTTATTTTTAATTAACAAATATTTATTATCTCCTGTTACCAACCTTTCCCCATCTTCCTCCACCATGAAAAGAAAAAAACCCTCTTAATAAATATGCACAGTCAAGCAAAGCAAATTCCCCCATTGGGGGAATTTCAAATTTCAAAAATGTATGTCTCATTAAAAATTTTGGCGACTGGCTCACCCACTCTTACACATCTAGTATTTTTCAGGGCTGGTGGTCAAAGCTGGGTCCTTTGATTCCAAATCTGGTGGTCTTTTCATTACTAAAATATCGAAGGCCCATGATGGGTTAAATGGGCTTCTGCGTGATGGCCTGGGAATTCATAGCCAAGTGGGAAAAGAAAAGGCATTCTAAGTTCCAAAGAACTAAGTCATAAACAAACTTTTTGGAACAAAAGCTCTTCCTAAGTTAGGAACTGGCCTGAGCCACATTGTGCAGCTGCAAATAGGATGTCACTGCCTTGACTCCATCTCCTGGCCTTAAGCACTCTCTCTGGTGGCCAAGTAGACCAGCTGCATTGCATTCTTTGTATTTACATCCCAGGGCTTAGCATGGTATAGGCACATAATAGGTTCTTGCTGATTGATCATTTCTTCCTACAGTTCCCTTCTCTAGGATCCACCTGGATAAATGAAGCTTTCTTATAGAGTTACATGATCCTATTACTCTTACTTTAAGTAACAGTTCATAAATAATGGCCGTGGGGGTGGGGGGAGGGGGAGAGCAGCTAGCTAGTGCAGAAGATAGGGCTTTGGGCTTGGAATCAGGAAGACTCATCTTCACGAGTTCAAATCCAGCCTCAGACACATCCTAGCTGTGTGACCCTGGGCAAGTCGCTTAACCTTCTTTGCCTCAGTTCCTCATCTGTCAAATGAACTGGAGAAGGACATGGCAAACCACTCCATTATCTTTGTGGGGTTTTTGTTGGTGGGTTTTTTTTTTTTTTGTGGTGAGGCAATTGGGGTTAAGTGACTTGCCCAGGGTCACACAGCTAGTAAGCGTCAAGGGTCTGAAGCTGTATTTGAACTCAGGTCCTCCTGAATCCAGGGCCGATGCTCTATCCACTGTGCCATCTAGTTGCCCCACACTCCATTATCGTTGCCAAGAAAACCCCCAAAACGGCGTTATGGAGAGTTGGATATAACTGAAATGACTGAACAACAACAACAACAAATAATAAGATATGATTTGGTTTGGTGTTTGGGTTTTTTGTTTGTTTGTTTGTTTTGATATTGGGTCTCTCTATCTTGCACAGGCTGGAAGCACAGTGGCCACTTCTGGGCCCTATCCCAATATGATAATGATAGAAGCTGTGACTTGCTCTGTTTTTCTATAGGGCAGCATTCTGGTCCTCTGTTCTCATGGTTCACTATACTGGTGTTGGATGCTGTGTGTACACTTACTTGGCTTTCACAATATTATAGCTCAAAACTCCTAAGCTCAAGCAATCCAGTAGCCTCAGTCTCCCCCGGTAGCAGGGATACCAGGCCATCATTTCTGGACTAAAATAATTTTATATTAAGTTGAGGCATGCATTTTATGCTAAACTTTACTGAAGCAAACTATCTTCTAAAACCAATCCAATGGAGACATAGTAAGCCAGGTTACCGAAATGTTCTTTATATATCATACTGATATAAATAGGCTAATTATGGTAACATCCAGAACCATAACTAGCAATTTTGGTGCTCAGGGCAAGTACACAAAGCATCGCCTGCCCACACTGGCATATGGGGAATATCTTGCTTGGCTTCCCTGGCTATGACAAGGAGAAAGAGATCATAGGAAATCAACCACCATGGGGAGAGAGACTAGGACACCATGAGACCATTATGTTGGTTTTTTTTGTTGTTGTTGTTTTGTTTTGGCAGGGCAATGGGGATTAAGTGACTTGCCCAGGGTCACACAGCTAGTAAGTGTCAAGTGTCTGAGGCTGGCTTTGAACTCAGGTCCTTCTGAATCCAGGGCCAGTGCTTTATCCACTGCGCCACCTAGCTGCCCCCGAGATCATTATTTTGGAAGGAGCAGGGTAAGGCCCAAAGCTCACTTGGTTTAAATTTTTTTGGTGCCTTCTAACTTTTGATGCCCTTGCAAAGTCATTGTAACCCCATCCTAATTATAGCACTGTCTACATTCCCACCATACTCCTACTGCCCCCCCCCATCCAAAATTTGGTTTATAAAAGAACCTGAGTCCAGATTATAATAGTATTCTTACCAGAAGATGAAGAGACCAATAATGATGAAAATAAATAAAATGCATCTTTAAACTTAAACATTTTTTAAATTAATTTTTTTAAAAGCTAAAGCATTCACATTATGATTTTAATATGGTGATTCTGGGTAGCTTTCATTATATATTTCTGTTTATTTTCCCTTCAAAGAGAACTCAATTTAGGGGTATGTTCAGGAGGAGATTAGATTCAAAACAATATGACACTGGTGTTATAAAGAACAAACCAAAATGTATAAGGGACTCATTCCACTGACAACTGAAATTTTGTTAACCACTCCCCCCAACTTAAATATTTGAATTAAAAGAAAGCAAACTTTCTGGGGGAAAAAAGGGGGGGGGGAAGGGAGAATCTCATTTCATTAATATGCAATATTTTTTTATTTTATTTTATTTTATTTATTTATTTATTTTTTTTGGTGAGGCAATTGGGGTGAAGTGACTTGCCCAGGGTCACACAGCTAGTAAGTGTCAAGTGTCTGAGGCTGGATTTGAACTCAGGTCCTCCTGAATCCAGGGCCAGTGCTCTCTCCACTGCACCACCTAGCTGCCCCAATATGCAATATTTTAATTAAGAGATCAATATCTTCAAATATCATCAAAATAATGATGGGGAAATTATTCAAGAGAGTCATTTGGCTCATCATTCAGTTCAATTAAAAAAAATTTATTGGGCATCTGCCATGTTTGAAGACTTGCGCTAAATCCCAAATGAGTTGTATGCAATTAATTAGTTAGCTGTATATAACTCTCTGTTAGTAAATTAGATGTCTGGGGAGGCACATTAACTCTTTGTGTCCACAGTAAGGAGTCACTTAGCATGTTATAATGGTCATATACTGTGTTATTTGAGTAGCCTGAAAGAATGCCAAGTAGTAAACTGGGCACTGGGAAAACAAGTAAAAGCTGAGTATAGCAGTGAAGAATGCAGGCCACTAGGGCTTGTGGTTTCAATTGGTTCAGGTGTTCATAAACCAACATACCCTGGCACAGCCAGCATGTGGAATTGTTGAAGAAATTCCTTTTTCTCCTTATCCTATATAACATATGGCTGAAACAGCCATTCCAGCTAAAGAACAGGATGATAGGCTGTGAGCAGTTACCACCTAGACTAGGCAGTCCCTGAGATATTTACTCAGGCTGTCTCTGTGTGTATGTAGGGCTTTCCTCAAAACATGCAAAATGGATGCCAAGGGAAAGTCCTTCTGTGTTAGTTCTATGGTATCCTTCTTCCAAGTCAGGAATGAGCCTGGGTACATGGAAGAACCTGGGAAAAGGGAGAATGAAGACTCCCCTCCCATCATATACTCCACTGCTTAATGAATTTCTCATGGAGGGCATATTGAAGCTATAACAATGGTCCTGAAGGGAACCTAACAATAGAGTTGGTTGCAGATAGTGATGTGAAGGATAGAGAAGGTAGGAAAGGGATGGCAGAACTTTCTTAAAGATCATGTCATTATATTGTAGGTGGAGTTGTGAACTGACCCAATAATTCTGCAAAACAATTTGGAACTATGCCCAAAGGTCAATCAAACTGTTCATACCCTTTGATCTAGCAATATAACTACTAGATATGTATCCCAAAGAAATCATAAAAAAGGGAAAAGGACCTACGTCTACAAAAATATTTATAGCACCATTTTTTGTGGTAGCAAAGGATTGGAAATTGAGGGGATGACCATCAATTGGGGAATGGCTGAACAAATTATAGTATATGAATGTAATAGAATACTATTGTGCTATAAGAAATTATGAACAGGCAGATTTCAGAAAAACCTGGAAAGACTTACATGAACTGATGCCAAGTGAAGTGTGAGCAGAAACAGGAAAACATTATACACAGTAACAGAAACATTGTGATACAATAAACTATGATAGACTTAGCTCTTCTCAGCAATACTATGATCCAAGATAATTCCAAAAGACCCATGATGGAAAATGCTATCCACATCCAGAGAAAGAACTGATGGAGTTTGAATGCAGATTGAAGCTATGCTTAAATAGTATCTATTTTTGCTTTCTTTGGTAGTCTTTTTTTTTTGGCTTTTTCTTATTGTTCTGTTTCTTCTTTTATAACATTACTAACTTGGAAATATATTTTACATGATTGCACATGTATAACTTATATTGGATTACCATCTTAAGGAGGGGAGAGGGGGAAAAATTTGGAACTCAAAATCTTTCAAAAAATGAATTTTGAAAATTGTCTTTACATGTAATTGGGAATAAGATACTATTAAAAAAAAGACCATATCACTATTTTCCTCCCTAGAGAATGGCATCTTCCCATTTGTATGACCATAGACCTTCCTTTTAATTCTATGATTAGCATGAATACATATAATCTATGAACTGAGTAAACCAAGCTCTATTACCAATGAAAAAAAGAATGAAAATAAACCATGGCAAGCAAAGTTGTTTAAGATCTATCAGTTTATGTACTTTATGGGCCATAATCTGGCAGGGGACCACAGATCTTGGATCCTTAGGTTACACCCAGAGGACCATAGGTATTGTGGGTACTTAGATTGCACCCAGGTAAAGTAAACACATTTTAAGTAGTTGTTTCAGGACACTACTTAGAGCAGAACTTCTTAACCTCATTGTGTCATGGACACCCTGAGCAATCTGACGAAACTTTTAAAATGTATATACAGGGGCAGCTAGGTGGTGCAGTGGATAGAGCACGGGCCCTGGATTCAGGAGGACCTGAGTTCAAATCCAGCCTCAGACACTTAATACTAGCTGTGTGACCCTGGGCAAGTCACTTAACCCCAGTTGCCTCACCAAAACAAAACAAAAAAATGTATATACGATTAAAAATGAAACCAATGATCCTGAAATACAGTTCAGGTACTCTCCAACCCCCTACCCCCAATTTTTTATAAAGTTCAGGGACCTCTTAGATGTGGTCATGTTCCCTAAAAACAGATTTTACTGTTAAATTTATAGCTAGTTTAGAAAAAATGTAGCACTCTGCAGAACATCAATGTATTCTAAGAAAGTTCTAATGGAACTTAAAGGAAGAGAATGCCATGGTGGATGGATAATTGTTCTTAGAACCAGGAAGGCAAGAGTTCAGTGGCTTCCTTTGACACATACTGGTTGGCTGACTTTAGCAAAATGACTGGATAAGTCCTAACTTCTCACTGTTCTAGGCTAAAAATCCTAAATCACAGAGAAGGTACAAACTACATGTTTAGAAGTTTTTTTCACCCAGTATTCCCCTATACTAATGAGATTGCAAGTCCAGTCCCAATCCCTTAATGGACACGCATAATGGGAAGGTCTATCTTCATTAGATGGCTAAATATTTTCAGATGTCCACTGCTCACCTTTTTTTTTTTCTATGACTGAGTTAGACAACAGATTTCTGCAAATATAAAAAAACTAAATAGAAACACACAAATTGAAAGCCAGAAGCAGAGTCAGGTTTGGGAGGTGGGGTTTAAATCCTCTCCCTCTTCCAGTCACTCTTCCTAAAGACTGATTTAAGAGAAGGCTCGGAAATGAGCATGTCTGAAATGGTCTGTCATTTTGTCACATGCATAAGAAAATGAGAAGTGGCAAATATGTGCCCCTTCAGCCTAAATACACTGGTCAAATTGCAGAGGTGGCAGGTGCCAGGCTGAATACATTTAATTGAGGAGTTTCTGATCCCAGGCCAGAGATTTTTCAAAATGATAAGATAATATAGTACCTGGTCCTAGAGTAATAAGTTCTAGTCTCATCTCTGAAGCATACTGGCTGTGTGACTCTGGGCAAGTCACTTAACCTCTCAGCCTCTGTTTCCTCATCTGTAAAATGAGGGAAATAATAGCACCTACTTTGTTGTAAGAATCAAGAGATAATATTTGTAAAGGGCTTTGCAAACCACAGAAAACTCATAAAAAAACCACTTTAGATCTTGATTATTGTAATTTTGGGGGTGGGGGGTACAGGTCAGGGAGGAGAAAAGTTGATGTATGTTTCTAGGAGACCAGTAGGGTTTGAGACCCGAGTTGAGCATCAAATAGGTACAGTACGTGTGACATAGAGTTGACTGTAATATGTCAGTGGAAGGGAAATGTTTGTTCAAAAGAATTAGGCAACATAATGTAATGTAAACAAATCATGCCAATCTGGGATTTCTAGTCATGACTTCCTATTTGACCTTCGGACAGTCATGGCCTCTCCAGAACTCAAGATTCTTCGGGTATAAAACAAGCAGTTTTGATGAAATGTTCTCTAAAGTTTTCTTCTAGCATACTATTCTTTTAGTCTATTGGGTATAACAGAAGGGATATGAAGAGTTTTCTTTGTCATTGGCAGCAGGGCTGATCCATGATTCTAGGACTAAAGGGTTGAAGGATGGGCTGATACTCCAGGCTAAGGGCTTGTGTCATAGGGCACCCACTAGAGTCTATGAACCAGAAGGGGAGGTAGGGAAGTAGAGGCAAGAAATGACATGTGACCATCATGCTTTGTCTAATCAAATCATGCCTCAAAAACAGGACAAATGTTTTTGGTGCTGTAATTGCTAAGGATTTCTGAGCCTGGAGCCAATGATACTTTATTCCTTTCCTAAGTGTGGCACAGCAGACAGAGTGCTGGGCCTGGAGTCAGGAAGACTTGAGTTTAAATCAAGCCGCAGATACTTAGCTAGCTGTGCCAGCCTGGTTAAGTTACTTGAATCACTGTCTACCTCAGTTTCTGCAGTTGTAAAATGGGGATAATAATAACCAGCTGTGTCATTTTGGGTAAGTCACTGAACCACTGTCTGCCTCAGTTTCCTCAATTGTAAAATGGAGATAATAATAGCACTTACCTCCCAGGGTTGTTGTGAAGATCAAATGAGATAATATTTGTAAAGAGCTTAGTATAGTGCCTGGTTGCATATAGTAAGTGTTTAATAAATGATTGTTTCCTTTATGAGTCTGATGCCTTTCTTGGATGTAGGAGGTTTATCCTTAATTCCTTAAACTTTTGATTTTTATGCCAGCAATCATGATAAAGGCTATTAACTACGGCATTGTCCATGTTTAGTGGAGAGGGACAATTGGGAAATGTACTGGACAAGATAGATTTAGAAGCTGTAGGATTTCTGCCAGTAATCTATTTGATTGTGCCTCTGAGTTGGAGGAAAAAAGGGAATTATTTACTCAATTTTACAATGTCCCAGGACATAGAGGGAACACATAAAGGCATCCTGACTTTTAGGTGAGAGGTTATTAATCTTTTTCTTATTATTAACCCTTCTGGCAGTCACATGAAGCCTCTGTATCCCATCTCTGAAAAATAAATTTAAATGCTTAAAACAAAATACATAGGAAGTCAACTATAATGGAATATAGTTATCAAAATATTTTAAAAAAACAAGCTCACAGACCTTAAATTGAGAATCCCTACTCTAGGGAATGAATGAATGAATCAGCAGTAGCTGGGGGTTGTGACTAGCTGAGCTAATAAGTAGTTAGAATTCTTTCCAGAGTGTGTTTTGAAAAGAGCCACCTTTCCAAAAGAAATGGAGTCAAGAGATTGGTTAGAGGCAGTTGTTCCCAAGGTAAGGAGTTTCCTGGTCCACCCGAAGGTAGGAAGAATGTGTAAGAATAACTGACAACCCTTCTTACCAGCACATAGCCATTACCACACAAGCATTAGAAGTCTTTTTTTCAGGAGAGGGAGGGAAACACAAAACTTAGCTTTTGTCTCTATTTTGGTCAGGACCTGTGATTTCACTGGCGTAAAGAACTTCCAGTAAGGAAAATCCCTCTATGAATACAAAAAGTCAGCCAATGGATCCGTGGCTTATAGCCTGAGAGAGTTGCCTGGGACACAGGCAGAAGATTAGCAAGCTGCCCAGGGTCACGGAATGAGAAATCTCAAGGAGAAAATAGAAAAATACGATCATTATATCAAACCTGGGACTTTACAAAACGAGGAGCCGAAATTTGGACTCAAGTTCTGATTGTTTGAAGTCTGACATGTACTATTATTCACCTGACTAGCTCAAATACCACTTAAACAGAGAAAACAGAAGCTTTCTGCTATACAGATATAATCTCCACACTCTGAACAATGGCTATTTCAGTAAGTAAAGAGTAGCTTCTCCTTGTTCCTTTTAAGTGAAGTTTTTTTTGTTTTGTTTTGTTTTGTGGGGCAATGAGGGTGAAGTGACTTGCCCAAAGTCACACAGCTTGTAAGTGTCAAGTGTCTGATGCTGGATTTGAACTCAGATCCTCCTGAATCCAGGGCCGGTGCTTTATCCAGTGCGCCACCTAGCTGCCCTTCCTTGTTCCTTTTAGACCTTGGATTTCGACTTTTTATCAAAAGGTATTGTTGAAACTATGCTGTATAGCATCCTTCAATCCTCTAGGGGGTGAAAGTGTTCTTTAGTGCATTTTCTTTTGCTATACAATATTATTAAATATTGTTAAATCATTAAATATTATTAAGTACTATACAATATTATCAAATGAATTTTCATTTTATTTAATGTGTGCTTTATTCCCCCCCCCCCATCTAGAATATTGGGCATCTGAATGAAAGCCTTAACTTAGGAAGTTCTAGATACAAAACTCCTCTTCCTTAATAAGTGAATTCCATTTCAGCATATTTTTTAAAAGTCATTTCCAATTGATTTTTTAAATATTTCCACAATTTTCCCTAGTATCCTTCCAGTTCTCCCTCCCAGAAAACCATTTTGCAAAACAAATAGCATTTTAAAGCCATCGTTTTTTATTCAGTTTCTATGAAGAACAAATAGTTTCCTCTTCTGAGAACTCGACTGCCTATTATTGAAAGCGTTGATTAACAAATACAGATCAACACACACACATACACATAAACACCCCCCCCCAACAAATACTGTACTACCATCTAGCATGGAAACTGAATCTAATTCCTTGTAATTAGTTGAGGAAAGAGTTCCTCAAGCCATTTTGTGCAATGTTATACTAATCAACTTTCCTAGAGTAAATCTATGATTCTAGAAATTGAGCCAGAATCTCATTAACAACAGCAACAACAACAACTAGTATACATACATCATATGCTGAGGAGAAAGGAGAAATTTTCTATTAAAATCTACCCTGTTCAAAAGAAATGTAAAAGATTTATTTAAACCTAAATCCTCTGACTCCCCAATTTGATGTCCTTTCCAGTATACCAAAAGACATAAGCAACTGAATAATTCACATTAAAAATTCTTTTTAGAATTTTGCTTTTTCCTTAATTACAAGTAAAAAAAAATTTGGGGCATTCATTTAAAAAATTCGTATTCCAAATTCTCTCTTCTTCCCTCCCCCCTCATTGAGAAGGCAAGCAATTTCATATAGGTTATACATATGGAGTCATGCAAAACACATTTCCCTATTAGTCATGGTATGAAAGAATACACGGACCAAGAAAAATAAAGTTAAAAAAAAGGTTTGCTTTGATCTGCAATTTAGATCCAATTCAGACTCCAATAATATACCTTTAAAAACCTAAACATGCATAGTCAATCTCTGTTTCTTGATCTGCTTTATTACAATAATATAGCATTGCTCTCAGTCATTTAAAATGAACTCTGGGGCAGCTAGATGGCGCAGTGGATAAAGCACTGGCCCTGGATTCAGGAGTACCTGAGTTCAAATCCGGTTTCAGACACTTGACACTTACTAGCTGTGTGACCCTGGGCAAGTCACTTAACCCCCATTGCCCCACCAAAAAAAAAAAAAAAAAGAACTCTGAGGATGAGAGAGTGGATTGCTACTGAAAACAATGATTATTTTCTTAAATTTTTAATGATCTTTCCTTTGTCCTCTTACCTTCTACCTAAGGTCAAAATGTATGTTATTAAACTTACCTTAAATTTCCCATCTGAAGAGAAAATGCTAACCCATTTATTATCATAGTCTGCAATGATTATATCCCCACAGGGATGAACGGCAACTCCTGTTGGCCGTTGCAGCTGGCCAGGAGACCGTCCTCGGATGCCAAAACGACTTTTGAACTGGCCATCATTGGAAAATATCTGTTAAAAAAAAAAAAAAAAGCATGAGATGTAGCACAAGAATTACTGGAGGGCAACATAAACAATACCATCTGTTACAATAACTACATTCAGTCACATAGAACAGGAACGTGTTTCTGTCCCTTGAGAAACATCCTGTTAACTCATTATCTAAGCTAGTTTCAGACCATATTGCCTGGGTGTTTTAGACCCTTAAGTAATAAACATTGGAATCACATCCATTCTCTCAGAATAATCATTGAAATTTTTAAGTTCATTTTGTTTTCTTTTGTTTTCTTTCTTTCTTTTTTTTTTTTTTGCTGAGGCAATTGGGATTAAGTGACTTGCCCGGGGTCACACAGCTAGTAAGTGTAAAAGGTCTGAGGCCAAATTTGAACTCAGGTCCTCCTGAATCCCGGGCTGGTGCTCTAACCACTGGGACACCTAGCTGCCCCTAGTTCATTTTCTATTATGAAGATGCTAGGTGACCCAGTGGATAGAGGATTAGATGTGGAGTCAGAAAATCCTGAGTGCATCTAGCCTCAGAAACTTATTCAATGTGTGATCCTGGGCTTGTTGTTAACTTGTTGTTTGTCCTTCATTCTCAAAGAAGACAAATGTCATGACTTGCACTGAATTGGATTTAAATGAGGGAGGGCTGTGCAAAGTCAACAGCCTCACTCTCTCCTCCAGAGCCATCTGGGTCTAGTGGCAAAATCTGTTATCAGGATAACAGGAGATGGCCCAGAATGTTTGAGGCAATTGGGCTTAAGTGACTTAGCCAGGGTCATACAGCTAGTAAGTGTCTAGGTGAGCTTTGAACTCAGTTCCTCCCACCTTTAGGGCCAGTGCTCTATTCACTGTGCCACCTAGCTGCCCCATACTTAACTTGTAAAATGGAGATAATAATAGTACTTACCTCTCAGGTTCATTGTGAGGATCAAGTGAGTTAGTCTTTGTAAAGCACTTTGCAAATCTTAAAAGGATTACATGAATGCAAACTGTTATTTTCAAATCTTACCTGCACACATTGGTTGTTACTGTCTGCAATTAATATCTTTCCCGTTGTAGATGCAGCTACCCCCTGAAGATTTGTAAACTCTCCTTTATTTCTTCCTTTGGTACCTGAAAACAATCACAGATCAGTAGATGTTAAGAACTAAATAATTAGATCTTTCAGTTCTGGCAGGAAGAGTGATCAGGTTTCTTTCCACAGGTGGCCTGCATTTACTTTATCATGATTTTTACTTCTCACCAGCCTTTTTATAATCAAGAATGGAACAGAACAAAATCTGTCATATATAACTACACTTTTCTGAAAGTAATAAATACTTCTTTCAATGTTTATATGGTTGAACATCAAGTCTGTATTGGGATTCTTCATCTAGAATTCGAAGGGACCTAAAAACCATCGAGTCCAATCCTCTTGTGGTAGAAATTAGGAAAATGTGGCCCAGTGGCATTGACTTGACCACAGTCATACAGCCTCTAAGCATCAGAAGTGCAATTTGATGCCTTATCCTAGTAACAGCTTCTACTCTGGATTCTAACACTGGGAAGCTCTTTCAGCCCAGTCCTGGTAATTTGGTCCCTAACAAGCTTTCCTGCCTTGATGGTCTTCCTCTTATTTTGTTCTGTTAGCATTTTCCTGTTATTCTTTCATTCTTTGGACAGAGGACACTAGGTAGAACAAGAGATAGAGTACTAGGTGTGGAGTCAGGAAGACCTGAGTTCAAATCCAGCCTCGGACAGATGCTTACTAGCTGTAGAACCTAGGCAAGTCATTTTTTTTTTTGTCTGCCCCAGTTTTCTCAACTACAAAATGGGGATAATAACAGCACCTACTTCCCAATGTTGTTGTGAGGGTCAAATGAGATAATAATTGTAAAGGGCACTTAATAAATTCTTGTTTCTTTCCTTCCTTCCTTCTTTTAACATGGATAGGATTTACATATGATCATGATTTCAACAGGATTTAGTTCCACAGATATTTCAGCAAATAAAGCCCAACCATAAGCATTTTTGTACATGCATGGATTATGTATACATGTTTTCTGTACATGAAAACACAGAAGGTCACTCCTGGTGTGGAAACTCCCTCTACCCATGCAGATTGCAATTCATCTGTGGCTTAATATATAAGTTCTAGAGAGTTGGCTTAAGTATACAGGGTTTAAATCATTTGCTCACATCACACAACTGATAAATGTTGAACATAGTTTTGAATTAAGGCTTTCTTTGCCAATATCCCACTCTCTATCTGCTACACCAAAGCTTCTTCTTCTTTTTTTTTTTTTAAGTGAGGCAATTGGGGTTAAGTGACTTGCCCAGGGTCACACAGCTAGTAAGTGTTAAGTGTCTGAGGCCGGATTTGAACTCAGGTACTCCTGACTCCAGGGCTGGCGCTTTATCCACTGCGCCACCTAGCTGCCCCTACACCAAAGCTTCTTAAACTATGGATCACAACCCCATATAGGGTCATGTAACTGAATGTGGAGGTCATGAAAAATTTGGTAACAGTAAAAGTACCTATTTTATACACTTATATACCTAGGGTTGCATAAAAATTTCTCGAGTGAAAGGTGGTTACAAAAGAAAAAATTTTAAGAAGCCCTGCACTACCACCATGCTGTCTTTATGGGAAAAAAGGGGATTTTGGATGCTTGTAAGAAAATCCTACTGATAGCCACAAATGCCGGTTCTGCCTGAATGCAGAAGGACAACACTTTCTCTCTTTCCTGCCTTTTTAGGAATCAGATTTTTTTCTCTGTGGTTTCACTTTACAGGGTGCTGAACTCACGATGGCTTACTTTTTTCATTTGTCTGTGAGGTACAAAAACCAAGAGCTATTGTATAAGAAAAAGTAAATTCAATTTTCCCTCTGAGGAACAGAGAGCAATCAGCCAATACCAATTTCTTGATCCTCACTGACCTCCTAGTGGTAGATAAGTGGCAAGTATTTTTCACCATTTAGCAGAAAGAGGAGCTGAGCTGTCAACAGCATTTACAAGAAAAAATAGGACACCTGACTCAGCCTCCATTTATCAAAACGTGAGGCCACAGAAAATAAGAGATGAAAGCACCAGGTGGAGGTGGGTTTTTTTTAAGTGGATTTATTTATGAGCATTATTTCTAAAGGACTGACATAGTAATTATCCAAATAGTACATTTTCTTCCTACATATATAAATGCTATCCTGACAATGTCTCCTTCAGGTTAATAAGCAAAGTATAAGGGAATTTATTCAACCAAAGGACTCCTACAAAGAGTGCCAGAAAACAAAATGAAGCAAGGAGAAAAAAAAATCAAGGATCCTTAAAGAGTAGTAGCTTTTTGCTATATTTCAGAGATATTTAGAAGCCATTTTAATTGATTTGAGTAAGAGGCAGCATAGTGGTGGTGGTGGTGTTGTTGTTCAATTGTGTCCAACTCTTGATGACCCTATCTGGGGTTTTCTTGGCAAAGATAAACTGCTGTGGGTTGCCACTTCATTCTCCAGCTCATTCAATAGATGAGGAAACTGAGACAAACAGGGTGAAGTTACTTGCCCAGGGTCACACAGTTAGTAAATGTCTGAGGTCAGATTTGAACTCAGGTCTGACTCTTCTATCCCATGGGCCACCAGCATGGTGTAGTGGGCAGTAAGTTGGAGAGACAGTCAGGAAGACCTGGATTCAAGTCCCATATCTGAGATGTGCTTCATAGATGCCTGATGGTTCATTGATTGACTGAATGATAGGCTTAGAGCTGGAACAAAGTGAGGGCACTGGGCTTGGAATAAGTAAGAACAAGTACGACTCCAGCTTCAGTTATTTAACCAGTTGTATGACTCTGGGCAAGTCACCTTGCCTCTCCAGTGCCTTCAGAAACTAAGAACATGCTGACCTGCATTGATATAGGGAGCTTTCTCACCCAGGAGTTCTTTCTAGCAAAAAAATTGCATGTCCAATGATCCCCTTCAATTGAACAACATAAATATTTGGGGGGAGGGGCAAGCTAGGTGGCAGCCCTGAAGTCAGGAGGGCCTGAGTTCAAATTCAGCCTCAGATACTTAATATATGTGTGACTATGGGTAAGTCACTTAACCCCAATTGCCTTCCCCCCTTCAAAAATTTTTTTTCATGGAAAGAAGAAACATTGCTTAAAAAAGATGGAGTCAGGGGCAGCTAGATGGTGCAGTGGATAAAGCACTGGCCCTGGATTCGGGAGTACCTGAGTTCAAATCCAGCCTCAGACACTTGACACTTACCAGCTGTGTGACCCTGGGCAAGTCACTTAGCCCCAATAGCCTCACCAAAAAAAAAAAAAAATTAAAAAAAAAAAAAAAGATGGAGTCATGTATCTGGGCTTCAAGGCCAAAAGGCAAGCAACATTTTTCACAGTTCAAAGAAAGAAAACTGGGACTTTGTAACTTCATTGATTGTCAACAAGTATAATGACTAAGTTTGATACTTTCCTTAAGGAAGGGAAAAATGGTGTGGGTCTTTATAAATGAGCAAAAAAAAAGGTATGCCAGTCCTGGCAACTTTCAAGTAACTTGTAAGACTCCTAAAAAGAGTCCTAATGTAATAAAACATATTTAGTTGAGATACCTGGGAGTCGAATTTATCTCCACTTTGCCTCCAAGCTAAGGACAACAGAAATGGGGCCTAATATGGACCACTGTCAGAACTGATGCTTGATCCCCAAAAAAGAAAAAGACCTATTTGTATAAAAATATTTATACCAGCTTGTTTTGTGGTGGCTAAGAACTGGAAATCAAAGGAATGTCCACCAACTGGGGAATGGCTAAACAAGCTGAGGTATGGGATGGTGATGGACTATTATTGTGCTTTAAGAAATGACAAGCAGGATGATTTCGGAAAGACCTGGAAAGACTTATATGAACTGACGTATAGTGAAGTGAGCAGAACCAGGATAATATCGTGCACAGAGATAGCAATATTGTTTGATGAAGAACTGAGACTCAACTATTCTCAGCGATACAAAATGATCCAAGACAATCCCAAAGGACTAATGATAAAGCATACTATCCACTTTCAAAGAAAAAACTGATATTGATTGAACTCAGACTGAAGCATGCTATTTTTCACTTTCTTTCATTTTTTTCTTTTATTCAGGTTTTCTTATATAAAATGACTAATATGGTAATGTTTAATATAATTGCACATGAATAACCCATATCTCATTGCTTACCATCTCAGGGAAGGGGGAGGAGAGGGAGGTAAAGAAGGATTGAATTTGGGATTCAAAACTTTAAATTAAAATGTTTATTATTTACCAAAAAAAAAAAAAGAACTAATGCTCAGGAAACAGCAAGAAGACAGTTCCCATTGAGGATATAATTAACCTGTTTAAAAAAAAAAAAAAGGGAGGTGGAGGAAGGATGAACCATATGGCCTCTAAGGTCACCTTCCAGTTATAAACGCATGATCTGAGTGTCGAGGTGGGTATTTGGCCAGTGTGAAAGACTCAGTCAGAAAGGCTGTGATTTGTGGCAGGGTTCCTGACCCTGGGGAGACTGGTACACACAAGTTAGGTTTTAGTTCCAGAGCAATGAGGTACAAGTCAGCGTACCAACAGAGGAAAGCAACAGAGCAAGGGGGCTTTAGGGATCTGTAGACAGATTTTAGGGGACTAGGAACTGGAATGGGAAAAAAATTACAGTTTTATTTTTATTAACCTTGAACTGAAATTTATCATTTCCTTCGGTTATGAATGTAGACAACAATCATGATTCTGAGGCGTCCAGAATGCCAAAAGGGGTCCCCTCTGCAACAGTGGGACCATGTTGGTAGGAATGGGTTAAAAGGTCAGGAACCAACAGCAAGATTATTGAGTTACCTGAACTTTGAATCCGTCTGCTCCTAATGTCCTCTGTATTAGAGGCTGGATTGGTCCCAGGGTCAGAGTAAGGCTAAGGCTAAAGGTGGGATGGGATTGCTGAGAGCCAGACCAGTCATAATACTGTGTAGCAGCACAACTTTGTGCAGAAAACCCTAACCCTGTTAACCAATAACCTGTTCACATTGTCGTTAAGGGAGAAGAACTTAAGTTCACCAAAATACATATTATAGTCAAATGGAAAAAATAATCGACATATTTGGTTTCAAAAGAAGCAGGCCAGATGGAAGGCATTTTTTTTTTTTTTGGTAAGGCAGTTGGGGTTAAGTGACTTGCCCAGGGTCACACAGCTAGTAAGTGTTAAGTGTCTGAGGCCAGATTTGAACTCAGGTACTCCTGACTCCAGGGCCGGTGCTCTATCCACTGAGCCACCTAGCTGCCCCTGGAAGGCATTTCTAATGGGATTCCCATAGTAGGTAGCTGCATCTCATAGAGAGCCATTTTTGTGTAAATTCTCACGAGAGGCATTGTTGTGCAGGAGAAAGAACAGGGATTTGAAGTCAGAGGACGTAGATTCAAATGCGGACTCAGCCAATTACTACCTGAATAACCTTGGACAAGTTACCTCTCTGGCTGTCAATTTCCTTCTTCATCTGTAAAATGAGGAGAATCATCGAATTAAAGTTCAAAGGGGCATTGGAGGCCACTCGTATATGAAGGCAGAGATAGGAAGGGTTACTTTCTTAGGTTTCATGGGTGGTTAAGTAACTGAAGCTGGATTTGAACAATGTCTTTCTGACTCGAAGTCTAATGCCGTAGCTCCATTCCTGCTCTAAGTCTATCAATCAGTCAATCAATCATCAGGCATTTATTTATATTGTTTTTTTGTTTGTTTTAGTGAGGCAATTGGGGTTAAGTGACTTGCCCAGGGTCACACAGCTAGTAAGTGTTAAGTGTCTGAGGCCGGATTTGAACTCAGGTACTCCTGACTCCAGGGCCAATGCTCTATCCACTGCACCACCTAGCTGCCCCTCATCAGGCATTTATTAAGCATCCATTATGTGCCAACCACCGAATATGCCAGGTACTGAAAAAGCATTCAAAAGTGATGAGCCCATGTTCTGGTCTCTACTTTTCAAGTGTAGGGTCTGGGTGAGGGAGTGCTAAATTCTAGATAGATGATAATAGGTAAAGGCTGTCAACTAATGAGAATGGGCATATTATTGTGTTGACTATCACACAGAGGAGCCATTGCTCAGACACGGGGCACCAGAGTGGGAGGTATGGTAGCAATGCCTGCTTAATGGAAGTTGGCTAGTCTGACGACACAGGCACATGGGCCAAAGGCATGCCAGCCCTTGGAGCCTTGAATATTTTGGTCTAGTCCTACTGGCTTTAGCTTCAACTCTCAAAGGCACTGACTCTTAGGAGGCATGGAAAAATTAATAGAACTATAAAAGAGATTGTGCCTTTCCTGTTCTCACCAAATGAGTGTTCTCCTCCCCTTTTATTTACTTATTTGTATAAGTGTGGCATCCTCTCCTTACTCCCCAAACCTCAAAAGCAGAATGGATGTTCCTTGAGGTAAGGGACTATTTCATTTCTTAGTTAGTTTTTTTTTTTTTTTGCGGGGTAATTGGGGTTAAGTGACTTGCCCAGGGTCACACAGCTAGTAAGTGTTAAGTGTCTGAGGCCGGATTTGAACTCAGGTACTCCTGAATCCAGGGCCGGTGCTCTATCCACTGCGCCATCTAGCTGCCCCCATTTTTTAGTTTTTATCTTCAGTTCTTGACATATAGTAGGAGCCTAATAAAATCTTGTTCAATTAATTTTTTAAGACTATGGTGGCATATCTAGTACTTTTGGGAATTAAAATGTATTTTGACAAAAGCATTCTAAAGAAAATAGAAAAACCAAAGAGTTGGGTGAAAGAAAGGATCATAGGATTGTAAACCTAGAGAAGAAAGGGACCTAAGGAAACTAAGCTTTCGAGAAGCAATCAAGGATTAGACAAAATGAGATAGGGATAAAGAAAAATGGAAAGGCACTAAATTCACATTTTTCAAACATTTTTAGTCTGTAGGCCACTTTAACTGGACAAAAGGATCCTATTCACTCTCTGCTTAAAACCCTCCTCAGAATGGTGGGGGTTGGGGGGAGGCACTGTTTTTTGAGACACCAGTGAGGTTATGTCTGATTTTAGAAGTAAATGATTACTTTTGCTTGAAGCCAAAGTATAGATAATGTCACATTACCATGTTTACTTATTTGGTATTCCCTCTTCTTGTTGTTGTTCAGTCATGTCTAACTCTTTCTGACCCCATTTGGGGTTTTCTTGGCTAAGATAATAGAGTTGTTTGCCATTTCCTTCTCTAGTTCATTTTATAGATGAGTAAACTGAGGCAAACATGGTCACACAGCTAGTAAGTGTCTAAGGATGGATTTGAACTCGGGTCTTCCTAACTTCAAACCCAGTGCTCTATTCACTGTACCACCTGCCTGCCCTCTTTTATCTCCCATATAATTTTCATTAAAAAATGAGGAGGTGCTGATGGAAAGATCATCATTATTTGGGTCCTGGTCCAACAAACCATCAACAACTTTAATTAATTTTCAAGATTCCCTCCTCCTTTTTCTTTCCAGATCTATGTTCCAGTTTCTGAATAGGTAAGACTGGCATTATTGGTATCTTCTAATCCTCAATTTCATAATGGAGACACTTTTTATTAGTGTTTTCAATTACATACGAGTGTATAGTAAAATCACACTATTGTCTTTGAAAATGAATATATTCTTGAGCCAGTATATTCTTTTTTTTTTTTTTTTGTGAGGCAATTGGGGTTAAGTCACTTGCCCAGGGTCACACAGCCAGTGTTACGTGTCTGAGGCCAGATTTGAACTCAGGTCCTCCTGACTCCAGGGCCAGTGCTCTATCCACTGTATCATCTAGCTGCCCCCGAGCCAGTATATTCTTGAAGGACAAATAAAAATATGTTCTGTTCTAGCCAAACCAAGCTAGGAATAATACTTTGCTGTGGAGTTATAATCCTGAGCCGTGGCTGTGATGGATAATGGAAAGTATACTAGATTTAGAGTCAGAAGAGTTGGGTTTTACTTCTTGCTACTGTGCCCCACTGACAACCCCATGCAAATTTGTAGGTCACTTGAAAGACAGCATATGATGATTTGTGTTGTGGAGAGAAAGATGACTTCTGATTAGTTGAGAGATTCCTGGACCCCTGATACTATAGAATGTGTACTATATGGAGAGAGAGCTTTTGAGAAGTATAACAGAGAGAAAGAACAAATTTTGGAAAGGCTTAAAGGAGCTCTAGAACCACAGATATATGGGGAAAATCAACCCCAAACACGTCGCTTGTTTTCCAGTGCCTGCAACCCCATAGATTGCTAAGAGCAGACTTCTCTGGTGCAATTATTCTCTCCTTGGTTGAAATTTTATCTTGCTCCTGAGTCAAAGAACCTATTTACTTCTATCTATACTATTGTCCACCCTCATATGTATAACTTCCCCGGTTTCTGTTTTACTACTTGTCTGGATGAAAACATGTTTGCTAGTTATTCGTGATTGTTTTTTACACACATCTGGTGGGAGGAAGCTAAGCTGGTCCCCTTCTGTCAGCTAAACTATTACCCTCTGGTCTGCAGTGGGACCGTTTCCCACCCAAAGTGAGCAGGGAAAGTAGCTTTTATTTTGCACCCCCAAAAGAACATGACACCTATGGACTGCACGTATCTGTTCTATAGTAGACATGATACTAAGCTAATATCTTGGAGGGAGGAAGGAGGAGGGAGGAGGGAGGAGTGAGCACCAAGACACAGGCTTCCCATTCTGCCCCAAAATAGACAATAGTGTCCCTTGTAGCTGGAGGATGGGGGTTTTCCAGATTCTAGGCCTTTTCTATCTAGTTTAAGCAAATCTCTGCAATGCCAGTGGCCAGGATTTAAACCATTAAATGCAGAGCAAGCCATACCAAAACCATTGCAATAACTCATCTATATTATCCTACTTACTACCAGTGTAACCTCAAACAAATCACTTAACTTCTCTGGACCTCAGTTTCCTCATCTATAAAATAAACAAACTGTACTAGATGACTTCTGATGTGCGTGTGTGTATATAGATGTAGATAAATAGATGATAGATGATAGATGGATGGATGGATGGATGGATGGATAGATAGATAGGAGAGAGAGGTATCCATGGACTCTGAAAGGTCTGAGTTCAACTAACTACAGAATTATAAAATCTTAGACAAATCACTTTTTAAAGTCCTAAATATACATTAGAACTTACCTGTGTTCTTTCCTGAAGTTTGTTAATGTGACATATAATTGCCATAGGTTTTACCCAGGTAACCTTTGAGGTTTTACCTCATTTAGAAGAGTTCATTAAAAGATCCCAATAATGATTTGATGAATGCTAAATGCTTTTAAAGTTGATTTTTATTTTATTTATTTATTTATTTTTTGTTTGTTTGTTTGTTTTGCCGGGCAATGGGGATTAAGTGACTTGCCCAGGATCACACAGCTAGTAAGTGTCAAGTGTCTAAGGCTGGATTTGAACTCAAGTACTCCTGAATGCAGGGCAGGTGCTTTATCCACTGCACCAACTAGCCGCCCAAGCTGATTTTTAAAGGAGTCTGGCAATAGTCCCCTTAAAATTATAAAGTTACTCTCTTGAATTGCTTCATCTTAATCAGTTAGCAATAATTTATTAGTTGTTTGCTATATGCCAGGCAGTGTGCTAAGAATTCCAATACAAAGGAAAAAATAGTATCTGTCTTTGAGGGCTTATATTCTTATGGGGAGACAAACATGAAAATAACTAGGCACATGTATGATATATACAAAGTAGATATAATCTCAAAGGGAAGGCACTAGCAGCCAGGTGATTTGGAATTGCCTCCTGTGGAAGCTGGGATTCGAAATGTCTTGAAGGAAACCAAAGAAACATAAAAAGATGGGGCAGCTAGGTGGCGCAGTGGATAAAGCACTGGCCCTGGACTCAGGAAGACCTGAGTTCAAATCTGGCCTCAGACACTTGACACTTACTAGCTGTGTGACCCTGGGCAAGTCACTTAACCCTCATTGCCCTGCAAAAAACAAAAACAAAAACAACCCAAAAAACCAAAACAGAAACATAAGAAGATGAAGAGGGAAAGTATTCCAGGTGTAGGGGATAGTTAGGGAAAAGACATGGAGGTAGGATATGGAGCTTTGGGGGCAAGGAACAGTGAAAAAGCCAGTGGAGCCAAGTCATAGATGGCATGGAAGGGAGTAAAAGTGTAAAAAGACTGGAGAAGTAAGAAGGGACCAGATTGTAGAGAGCTTTAAATGGCAGAGGTCTTTATATCTGATTCCAGAGATAAGAAAGGAGGTAGGGAGACAATGGAATTTTGGGAGAGGGGAGGAAGTAACGTGGGCAGACCTACACTTTAGGAAAATCCTACTGGCAACTGACTGGAAGATATATTGGAGTGGGGAGAGACTTGAATGAGGGAGAACATGCTATGTCACAGTATGATGAGCTACCAAGCAAAAAGGAACTTGTGGGTGGATCTAATGCTCATCAGCTAAGGACAGATTTCTCTTCTACCATGAATTAGCTGTGGGCCCTTGAGCAAATCACTGAACATCTCTAGGCTTCATTTCTAAAATAATGAGGTTGAACCAGATGGCCTCTAAGCCACCTTGCAACTCTAGCGATCTCTGAATCTATAAATGAATCTAATGACCAATCTAGCTGACCAACCTTACTCAAAGATTAACCATAATCTCTCCAAAGGTAAAGGCAAAAATCCAGGCTTCAAATGGCAAAAATAGACTAGGAAAGTATTAGATAATTATAACAAGAATACTCCCTGTTTCTATAAGGATTCACCATTTACAAAGAATGTTAATATATGTTATCTCATTCAATCGCCCAAATAGCCTTGTTATATGAATCCTATGGCTATTCCTCATTATACAGATGAGAAAACTGAGGCTGACTGAGACTGAGGACTTTCTCAAGGTTATACAGCCAGCAAATGGCAGAACCAGGATAAGAACTCAGATGTCCTCTGGGCCCTGCCATCTGCCCTGAACCACCCAAGTACTGCCTGGCCTTTGCATCTGCCCTGTAACCTGGGTCTCAAGCCTGGGAATTGGTGTAAGACTCTCCTCTGCCCTCTCTGCACCAATGAGAAGAGTCTTATGCCAATGACCAGTTTTAGGACCCCAGGGTTATATTCCTATGGATGTAACACCTCCTTTAGACTATAAATTCCTTGAGAGCAGGAACAATCTCATTTCTATTTGTATCCACTAAGCACTTAGCACTGTGCTTGACACATAGTAAATGCTTAATAAATACTTTTTGTTACATCCTCTTCTATGTTTTGAAGGGCTCTGTACATCACCACAGGATGGGTTTACCTAAGAGTTCTTTAAAACATCTGATTTCTTGGGGGCAGCTAGCTTGCGCAGTGGATAGAGCACCAGCCCTGGATTCAGGAGGACCTGAGTTCAAATCTGGCCTCAGAGACACTTGACATTTACTAGCTGTGTCACCCTGGGCAAGTCACTTAACCCTCATTGCCCAACCCCCCCCCGAAAAAACACAACAAAAAATACATCTGATTTCTAAAACTGGGATAATCACTCTTTGGGTTCACCATTATATTCCTTTTTTTTAGAACATTGCTTCAACTTTCATTCCTCTTATGAATATTTTCAGCTTTTATTTTATTTTCTTAAATGAATAAAAAAGCATTTATTAGCTACTTATTGTGACCCAGCCACTATGACTATTCTTGTGCCCCATCTCCAAAGGGGAAAGGAGGTACAATGGATAGCCCATTCTAGGGACAGAATTTGTGTGTGTGTGTGTGTGTGTGTGTGTGTGTGTGTGTGTGTGTGTTAGGGTGGGGTAACCCACATGAGGCTAGGAAGGAGAACCACAAAAACGATAAAAAGAATTTCTCCTTTCTAGTCATTTGAATCTAACCTAAATAACCTGAATGATTCTACAAACCCTATTTTAGACTAAAAGGCAAACTCGAGTACAAATGTCTGTTACTAGGGAGACTTCCATTCAAAAGCCTTTTTGTGAAGCTAGGGAGGCAGCATATTAATTATATATTTAAATTGCATCTAACTACAATTTCACAGCTTCCCACAGCTTCCTGTTTTTTCTTTTTGTTCAGGGACTTTCTTCAGGAGCTGACAGAGCTACTGTATGGTGTCTAGTCAGCAAACTGGAACAGGGAGGAAAAGAATTCCTGACATTTCAAGGCCCTATTATCTTGCACAGATGCTCAAGTTACTTTAGCTAAGACATTTCCATTTCAAGGCAGTTTTCTGAGATGGTGTTGGATCCCTATCATCATTCATTCATTAAAGGCAACATAATTAGGTTTTCAGGGTTGAGAAGGAGAAGGGGAGAGTATTAAGTATCTCTTCTTTAAAAAAACAAAAGCAGTAAAAAGGCATAGCAGATAGGAATCAAATTCTAAGTTCCCAAAATTTTGTAGCCAAGTTCTGTCTTGGAAAGAACTCAAACAAACCCAACACTCCCATTGATGTCATGGAGAGTTTTGGAGTACACGTGGTCTATTCATTCTAAATAGAATGATAATAAATATAAATGACATTTATTTATACGGTTCTTTCTTGTCTAAAGGGCTTTATACAATCATCTCATTTGTGCGTAAGAAAAGCCCTGTGGTGAAAGAAGGGTAAATATAACTATCCCCATTTTATAGATGAAGAAACTAAGGATCAGAGTAGTGAAGTAATTTGTCACCCAATTAATAACTACTAGAGCTGGGCCTTGAACTTTGATCCTTTGAGAAATCCTGTGCTCTTTCCGTGACACTACAAATCAAGTCAACAAATATTTATTAATCACCTACTATGTACCACTATAGCTATATAGTGTTCTTGCACAACTCTGAGCTGCCTATTACTGTGCATCTACTAATTTTTAAAGTTTTATTAACATTTTTATTTAAAGTTTTGGGTTTCAAATTGGATCTCTTCCCCCGTCTCTGCGATGGTAAGCAATCAGATATAGGTTATAGATGTTGTGCACCAATTATTAACATATGATTAGGTTGAGCTAAATGTGGGAATCAATTGAGTCCTAAGGCAGAGGTGATTAACTATTTGTGAAATCGGTATCTCTTTGTATGGTTCTCATTGGGGATAACTGGGTTCTGAATACTGACAAAAGGCTTTCTCACTTCTAACTAATGCAAAGAGAGGTTCTGGGTTATCTTTCTAGAGTGCCTAACAGCCCTAGGCAAATGTAGGTAGCCAACACACAGCTGCTGTTCTTCAAGCCCAGCAAATTCGGTACAGAAACATTTTGCATGTGCCTACGTCTCAGTGAATAGCTTCCAACAGCATGGAGGAAGAAGATGAAATCTGGATGTAGGATATAGCTCATGATTAAGATTAAAAAAAAATCTTTCACTCTCTGCCTAATGAATGTTTGTTGATTGATTGATTGTACATCTCAGCCACCTGTGCACCCAAGCTGCAATTAACTACTCCAGCCCCAACAGCTGCTCTTCCAACGGATTTGTTACATCACCTCCATTACTGAACAGATCAAACAATTAGTGTCATCACAGCCTTCATGAAGATTTAGCTTTAACCATTAAGACACAAGAATCAACTAACAATGAGAAACAGATGGAATCATGGGATTTTTAGAATTAGATCATCTACTTCAGCTCCCTCTTTTTACCAGGGAAGTAACGGAGGCCCAGAGTGGCTAAATGCAGAGTCATGTTGGTTTTAATTTTTAGAAGCCAAGTTTTTTTAAACAAAAGTCCCATGGATGTCATTGGGAATTTCAGAGTAAGCATAGATTATGCATCCTAAACAGGAAGGAGGAGGAGGAGAAGGAAGAGGTTGTATTAATAGAAGAAAAAGCAAAAGGAAGACTAGTTGTCTTTCTCTTCCCTCTCATCCCTCCAATTTTCACCTTCTGCTTTGGAATGTAATTATATACTTGCTATTATAAAAGGCACATCAATCAATTCTCCAATGACTCCACTCACCATCCCATGACTTTTCAGCCCAAAATATTCTTCTTGGATAATACACCCCTGTATTTGTTATCTCCCACTATTAAGAGTCCAAATTCTTTGAGGGCAGGGACTATCTTGTTTTTATATTTGGAGCACAGTGTTTGACAAATGATAAAAATTTCATTTTCACTCCTTCACTAGCTCACTCATTTCATTCATTCATTCATTCACTCACTCACTGACTGACTCACTCACATAAGTATTAAGTTACAGAGCCAGAATTCAAACCAAGATCTTCTGACTCCAAATGCATCTTTCTTTCAACTATAGTATGAGGCCTGAATAATAAACTGTGTTTTCTACTTGTCAATGATAGATATACTGTATTATTCATTCTCAATTATCTGGGAGCTGATGATCCACACTCTTTGCTAATTAATTCTCTATCTCCTACCTGCCTTTTAGTTTCTGGTCTTCTAACTGCAGACTTTGAATGGGCATGAAATTCAAGCCAGTCAATTTGGCTATCTGAGAGTTCTCATGAAAGATGGGTCAGGCAATAAAGCTGAAACTCATAAAACTTTGGGACTATCTGCCATTTCACTGTCCACACCAATTCTATTCCTCTATAGCTACAGGTTGTATTTAAGACTCAACTCACTGAAGTGCACAGCCAAAATAAAATGCTACTATTCAGCTCTGAATTTCATATATTCATTTCAATTCCTCAAAGTGACTTATCCAGGATCACACTGGGGTTAATTTTTAGAAGCCAAGTATTATAAATGAAGAAATCGCATTCCTTGTCCTCAAGAAACCTAGAAAATTTCATGATACACACAAATCTAGAAGAGACTTCATAATCTCATGTAATTGGACAATGTTGTATTTTACAACATTAGCAGGAAGTTCGAACTTTCAATAAATCTTTCATGTAATAACTCTTCTTAAGCTATCAGTAGAGAGAAATTAATTTTTCCCACTGTCTATACCAGTAAGCTTCCATATTTTCCTTACCTACACGAAAAATCAAATCATCTTCAATGGGATTCTCTTTTCTCTTTCCAGTGCTATACATGCTTGCGGGTCTTTTCACAGCCTTTTGTTTCACATGACCACTTCCTGGGGACTTTACACGCCTCTTGACACCTTCGGTTGTGGGAGACACATCTGCTGAACGAATCACTTTAAGTTTAAATGGGCTACCTCGAATGTGCTGGTCATAGAGTCTCAGGGAGAGGGTAAAATCTCCTTCCTTCTGTACAGTATACAAGAATTCATAAGTACCATTTTTATTATCAAGTATTTCTCCATCTGCTACACTGCCATCAGGAGTACTCAGTTCAGCAGTGATATAGGCATTGCCAGATTTGCACAGCTCTCCATCTTTGTCCTTGGTTGTTATAGTAACTGACATGGGCTGTCCAATCACTGTCTGCCTCAGGCCTTCACCTGTAGCGACTGTCTCAGAGGCCACAGCATTGGTGGTTAAGATAGTTCCCAGGTTGTGAATAGATTTCTTAAGCCCTTCTGTCTCTACAATGAAATCCAGCTGATCATTTTCCCGGGGCTGCAAGGGGAAGTCTTGATCGGCAAGTTCGTTGAGCTTTTCACTCATCTGTTTTTTCACTAGCAAGACTTCTGTTTCGGTACCATGGTTGAGGGCCTGAGCAGTAAAGTTGCTACAACTTTTGATGTTCTCCTGTCCCTCCAACAGAGTATCCAGTTGTGACTGAAGGACCTACAGCAAAGCAAGATGCCTGGTTAGTGAAAGGATAAGACTTGACCTTAGAAGAAGAAAATGCTTTTCAATATCAAACAAGCAAAACAATGTTGGTCCCAACAGAGCTAAGGAGAAAGGAAAGGGGGAAAAGAGGGGGCTTTGTGGTAATGCCTTTGACAGATGAGGATAAGCGTATTGACCTGTACATTGGATGGCTTTTACATTGTGTTATATAGACAAAAGTTTTTTATTTAACATGTTGGGGGCAAATTCCCCTTTAAAGAGGACACTGTTCACAGAATGATAAAACCATGGATCTTGATCTGGAAGGAACCTTAATGGATATTTAGTACAACCCCTTTATCTTATAGATAAGGAAACTGAGGCCCAGGGAGAATAAGTGACTTGGCCAAATTAATGTGGGCAAGTTTATAAGGAGTAGAGAAGATTTTAACAGAAAGAAATATTCCAACCTCTTTATACTTCCACTGCTAGTTCTTTCCCTCTAAATTACCTTCCATTCATACTATCTATATCTTGGACGTACACAATTATTTGCATGTTGTCTCTCCTATTAAAATAAGAGATCCTTGAGAACTGTCTGTGAGTTCTTGTCTTTCTTTCTACAACCAGTGCTTAGCACAGTGCAATACGCGTAATAAATACTTAGTAAATGCTTATTTTGTGATTTCCTGATTCTCTAAAATCCTTAAGGCTTCAGAATCCTTGAAGTCCTCCTCCCCTTTCCTTGCTCTTTACCTATTTCAAAGGGCACTGGGTTTTGATGTGAGCAGGTGGTCACCTCACTATAAAGAGCTTGGCAAGTAAATGGATCCTCTTGACATCTGAAAAACCAATTACTCTAGACCCTTCTTCTCAGCATTGCAGAGCTCAAAACAAACACAAAACACCAACAAAAATGGTTTTCTGGGCTAGAGATGCCACTTACTTTCAATTCCTGGTTGTTGTTGGGTTTTTTTGTTTTGTTTTGTTTTTGTTGTTGTTGTTATTGTTGTTCTTAGGCAAACTAGAAGGCATGGAAATCGCTTATCTATGCTCAGGCTCAAGCTTCTTTGTAGGGAATGGTGTAGGCGTCAGTGAGTAAACACTGAAGATGTGATAGTCAGGCTTTGGAACTTTGATTAATGGAATGATCTACCAGGATCCCAGAGGACTAAAGATGACTCACACTACCCACCTCCTGCCAAAGAGGTGAGGAACTTAAAATTCAGAGTGAGACATGCATATTTAAATATAGCAACTGTGGAAATTTGTTTTGAGGGATTACATGTATTTATTATGATAGTTTTGCTTTTATTTTTAATTTTTACTTGTTCCATTGTGACTGGATAGTAGTAGGGAGAGATTAAATAAATGTTAGTAAAAATAATTTTTAAAAAGTGTCAGCCAAGAACAAGTTGTGGTATATGAATGTAATGGAATTCTATTGTGCTATAAGAAACAATGAGCAGGAGGAGTTCAGAGAAACCTGGAATGACTTGCATGAACTGATGATGAGTGAGATGAGCAGAACCAGAAGAACATTGTACACAGTATCATCAACATTGTGTGTTGATCAGCTGTGATGGACTAGATTCTTCTCACCAATGCAATGGTACAGGAGAGTTCCAGGGGACTCATGATGGAAGGGGATCTCCAAATCCAGAAAAAAAAAACAAAACTGTGGAGTATAGATGCTGATTGAACCATACAATTTCTTTTGGTTTTGGTGCTGTCGTTTTTCTATCTTGAGGTTTTTCCTCATTGCTCTGATTCTTCTCTTATAACATGACTAATGCAGAAATATGTTTAATGTTATTATATACATATATATATATATATATATAAATAACCTATATCAGATTACCTGCTGTCCAGGGGAGGGGGGAGGGAGGGAGAAAAATCTGAAATTGGAAAGCTTGTATAAACAAATGTTGAGAACTATCTTTACATGTAACCGGAAAAAAATAAAATGCTTTTATCAGAAAAAAAAAAGTGTTAGCCAAGGAAGAGACTACTTCAGATTAAAGAATAATCTAATGACTGAGAAGCTAACTTTTCTTTTTCATATATTAGAGTGATGTGTATGTACATATTCCTATGTGCATGTATTTGTGTGTGTGCTTGTCTGTTGGGTGGAGAGAACAGAGAAAGATAATTTACTATTAATTAGTGCTTAAGATCCTAGATCTCTATAGGTGCTAGAAGGGGAAAAAGATACCTGAGCACTCATCTGAAGAGTTTATGAAGTACACAAAGTACAGCATGACCTTCAGTATTCATTAGGGGATCTCTCTGTACTTTTGGATCCCAATAAGTTAAACTCCTGACCCACAGATAGCATGCATTTACTTGAAAAACTTGGTTAAAAAAAATAAATCTCGATTAAAAAACAAATCAAAGACCTGAAAACTTACTTTATGTTTAAGGCCATAATTCACCTCCAGCTCCATGAGCAGCACACTCTTGCGCACATTTAGAGTCTTCTGGAGCTCATCAAAGGTGGAATGGATGTCATCTACAATGCTAGCCTTTTGGTTGGTTAACTGGTGGATGATTTCAGATATGAAATGAAGCGCAGAGTCTATCTCTGGGAGCCTGGGGAAGAAAATCACGAAAGATTACTACTTAGAACTCAAAATTGCTGCCTTTAAAAACTTAAAGTTCTAACATTAGTTTGTGAGCACCCTGAAGGCAAGGGCTTTCTTTTGCCTCTCATATCTTTAGCACTTGGCACAGTGACTGGCATGGAGTAGCACACACTTAGCAAATGTTTATTGCCTGGCATCACTAAACTGTAATGTAGCTAGTTCTCCATCTCCCTTCCTTCTTTTTTTTTTTTTTTTTTGTGAGGCAATTGGGGTTAAGTGACTTGCCCAGGATCACACAGCTAGTACGTGTTAAGTGTCTGAGGCTGGATTTGAACTCAGGTCCTCCTGAATCCAGGGATGGTGCTCAATCCACTGCGCCACCTAGCTGCCCCCTAGTTCTCCAAACATGATACACAATGAGAAATCACTCCTATGTCTTTCAGCATGACTGTACATAAAGAGCTATGTAAAGCTTATAGGCTATAGAAATGTGAATTATGGATTTTTTGGGGGGGCAGGGTAATCAGGATTTTCTGGACCTGTGATTTTATTGATATGGGGAAGAATCAGTAATGAACCTCATTCTGTATGAGTCCTGAGCTCTAAAAGAAAACTCTCTGTGAGAGAAGAGAAAAAATTTCACACCAGAAAAAATGCTGTTATCTCAGAAAAAAGAAATAGGGAGGGAGTCTGGATAAGGAAAGAGAATTGCAGAACGGGGCCTCAAGGCTAAAAGAAAGTCTTGCAGGGGGCTAGAAGTAGATATAGAAAGGGGTCTTGAAGACCAGCAGTCTAGCTAGTCCAACTGTGCCAAAGGTTAAAGATAATTTGTACTGGGCTTGCTTAATTAGCTTAAGCATATTAACTGCCAACACCCCAAAGGCAGAGACTGCTGCCATTTTCAAACATTCATGGTATGTAACAGGAGGGGGGACATGTTAAGGGACTATGTAGAGAAATTTGGGGAAGATTGTATACCTCAAGCCCTCAACCAATAAGGCAAAGAGGGGAGGGACCTTTGTGTTAAGTTTGGGGATAAAAAAGGAAGCTTGCTATGGCAAAAGCATGCCACTCTTCTATAGTGTATACCCATTTGTGCAAGAATGGAATAAAGCCTTCATATCTTCACCAAAAGGAAAAGTCCTATATTTTTATTTCTGACATCTGCATATAGAGAACAACATATAAAAACAAATGCCTTTGAAAGAGTGAAGAACACTGATCGGGGCAGCTAGGTGGCGCAGTGGATAGAGCACCAGCCCTGGATTCAGGAGTACCTGAGTTCAAATCTGGCCTCAGACACTTAACACTTAGTAGCCGTGTGACCCTGGGCAAGTCACTTAACCCCAATTGCCTCACCAAAAAAGAAGAAGGAGAAGAAGGAGAAGAAGAAGAAGAAGAAGAAGAAGAAGAAGAAGAAGATGATGATGATGATGATGATGATGATGATGATGATGATGATGATGATGATGATGATGCACGGACCAACTCCTTCTAAGAGGACTCATGATGAAGAATGACCAACAGGCAATGGATTCAAGATACAGAATTGGATATTTCTGGTCATGGTCAATGTGGGAATTTGTTTTGCTTAAGCACACTTATTTGTTATAAGGCTTTTAATTGTTCTTTCATTACTTTTTTCCATTGTTGGGGTGCAGGTAGTGGGGAAAAGAAAATACATGTTTGCTAATTGAAAAAAATACAATTGAAAGCTTTTCCCTTAAAAAAAAAAAAAAAAGAAAACTAGCTACCTTGCTGGGTATTTTTCTCTTCAGAATGTTTGTAAATAATGAACCTACAATCAAATTGAAGCTCAAGTAGCAATAATATGTTTCATGAGTAAAATTCCATTATAATCAAAAGCATTATAAAGCAGAGGCAGAGTGTGGTATAGTGAGGGAAGCTCTGGATTATGACTCACAGGATCTGAGATCAAATCTCAGCTCTGCTAGTTACTATATTATGGTACTTACCTCTTCTGATTTTAGTTTCCTCATCTGTAAAATGATGGGGTTGGATCAGATGATTGAATTCTAAGGTCATTTTTAGTTCTATTATGGGTTCATCTAACAACATAAAGGCCTCCTTGAATTGATAGAGACCTGGTTACTTTTCCTAGATTTCCAAGATCATTTTAAGTATGAAATACTACTCTTTCCCCCACTGTGTCTGTGTTTTACAGACTCAATTTTCCAATACTCTCCATGTATTTATAGGACTGTAGGCTCACAGGGGCAGCTAGGTGGTGCAGTGGAAGAAGCACTGGGCTTGGAATTGGAAAGACTCGTCTTCATGAATTCAAATCTGGCCTCAGGCATTTACTAGCTGTGTAACCCCGGACAAGTCACTTAACCCTGTTTGCCACAGTTTCCTCATCTGTAAAATTCAGTGGGGAAGGAAATGGCAAACCACTCTAGTATCTTTTCCAAGAAAATTCCAAATGGGGTCATGAATAATTGGACACAACTAAACAACCAGGGACACAGATCTCAGAAGCCACTTAGTCCAACCTCTTCATTTTACAGATGAAGACGTTGAGCCCCAGGGAGCTTAAGTGATTTAAATGTCCAAGGTCACTCAGGTAGTGTCAGAGGTGGGATTTGAACCCAGGGCCTCTGACTCTAGGGGCATTCATCATATCATCTTCCATCACTCCATTTCAAAAGAAAAATGAGAATCCTGCTGTTTTTCAATGTTGTTTGCCTTTCCATTATTACAGGCATTGTTTGAATTGTTTCTTTGGTTATTCTGACTTCAATAAACATCAGTATATAGAGCTTTGACATTCCCAAAGCACTTTTACATGCATAATCTTTCATCTTTACTTGCGAGGTAGGCACAGATATTACAGATATTACAATACTTATATTACAGATGAGGAAACTGAAGCGAAGAGAGGTTTAGAGACTCACCCCAAGCAAATAGACATGTGCAAAGCAGAACACAGCCTTCTTCTATTTCAGTCTGATAGACCTTGAGTCCCAAAAGCCAGCAACAATCAACGGTGAGTGTCAGGCCATAACTTAAGAGAGGCTCAATCCTGATAGGAATCTCTTTGTTCCCTTGTAAGCCCGCACCTCGATTGTACTTTGTATCTTTACACACGATGAATAAGTTGCACAGTAATACTCCTGTTCATTACACCACTAGGTCTGATTGCAACAGAGAGGACCTGCCTCCAGCACAGGCTAGAAAGCCACTATCCATGGTTGTTCCCGGGAGCAGTAGTGAAAAAGGATGCTGTTATAGCAGAACCTGGATGGGGAACGTGACCCTACTAACCTACTTTAGTTGACAGTCCTGCTGAGATGGATGATGAAGGGAAACCTCACCCTCATGGCAGTGAATCAGGAAGGAAAAGGAGACATATCTGCTTACCTTTTGTTAACAGCATCCAGCTGGACTTGAAGGGAAGCTTTATGCTGCTCAACCACATCCTTGAGTGGGACGGTGGGGTGTTCAGCATGCTCCCCTTCTGTGCACTCTCGACACATGGCAGTCTCGCAAGACTGGCAGTAAAATTCCATCACCTAGGGGGCACAAGAACAATTCCATGTTTGACATAAGGATAGATAACAGCATTATTTTTCCTGGCTGGAGAGACATAATCATATTTCCCCCAAAACAACAACAATAAGTAATAATAAGTGGCATAGAGAACTGGATTTGGGAGTCAGGAAGACCTGAGTTCAAAACCAGGCCAATTCAATAATTCTCTGTCTGCCTCTACTTCCTCATCTGTAAAATGGGAATAATAATAGCAAGAATCACCTCACCAGGGAGAGGGCAGCTAGGTGGCGAAGTGGATAAAGCACCAGCCCTGGATTCAGGAGGACCTGAGTTCTAATCCCACCTCAGACACTTGACACTTACTAGCTGTGTGACCCTGAACAAGTCACTTAACCCTCATTGCCCCGGAAAAAAAAATAACCTCACAGGATTATTATGAGAATCAAATGAGATAATAAATACATAGCACTTTGTACACCTTAAAGAACTATATCAATGTTAGCTATTATTGTTACAATAGTTGATGTTTTTGATGTTTTGTTTATATATACGTTATGCCTTTTATATAGTAAGCACTATGTAAATTATTATTTAGTAACTGCTTTGATCAGACTTCTGCTGTCTTCCAGTGGCATTTGCCTTTATGTTATTGTTGGCTCTGTGCAAACTGTTTCTGTGTTTCTGCCTACCTTGATAATTGATATTTATATAGTGCTTGGAGGCTTCAAAGGGCTTTATTCATATTATATTTTTAATCTTTACAATGGCCTCTGGGAAGTAAATAATGACTTCTGTAATGCTTACTATGAGCCAGGCACGGTGCTAAACACTTTACAAGTACTATCTCATTTGATCTTCACAACTACCCTGAGTGAAAGTTAAGCAAACAGCACGGATCCAGCAAATAGAGTGAGAATCAGTTAAAAGGTCCCGTTCATCCTAGGGAATAATCTTCCTAAACTATTCAATCTAGCCAAGGTTGGAGATAAGAAATAACCTTAATGTGGTTAAAAGGTTCCTGTTTTAAATCTGGTTACCACTGGAATCTATTTTCTAGGAGCTAAGGGATCTTTCTTAAAAGTTTATTGGCATTGAGATGAATTCCAAGAACTGGTGAGAGTTAATATAACTCACCCATGCAGGGCATGGTTGACCAAATTACAGAGGAAAAGGAGAACTGATGATACTCGCTGGGAGGTGGGAGGGAAGGAGGAGGGAAAAAACCCCCAATCCTCTTTTTATACAAGGGTTCATATTTAATTTGATCATAAATTCATAAATACACACAAAAAAGTATATTCAGTTTCCTCACAGAAAGGGTGGGTGGGTCTGTGGGTGGAGAATTTAGTATAGGGCATTATTTGATCAGAAGTCTCATTCCATTCATCCAGGGAAGTCTTTGCTTATGTCTCAGAGACAGGGGTGGGGAAGAAGGGAAAGAATTTGGAACTCAAAACATTTTTTTAAATAATAAACATTTTCACTTATAGTTTTGAGTTCTAATTTTTATCTTTCCTTCCCTCCCTCCCCTCTCCAGGAGGCAGTAAGCAATCAGATGTGGGTTATACATGTGCAATTATGTAAAACATTATCATATTAGTCATTTTGTATATGAAAACTTGAATAAAAGGAAAAAATAAAGAAAGTGAAAAATAGCATGCTTCAGTCTGTGTTCCATCAGCATCAGTTCTTTCTTTGGAAGTAGATAGTATGTTTTGTCAATTGTCCTTTGGGATTGTCCTGGATCATTGTTTTGCTGAGAATAGTTAAATCATTCATAGTTCTTTATAACATAATATTGCCATCTCTATGTACAATATTCTCTCTTGGTTCTGCTCACTTCACTATACGTCAGTTCATACAAGTCTTTCCAGGCCTTTCTGAAATCATCCTGTTTGTAATTTCTTATACCACAACAATATTCCATCACCATCATATACCACAACTTGTTTACCCATTCCCCAATTGACAGGTGTTCCTTTGATTTCCAATTCTTAGTCACCGCAAAAAGAGCTGCTATAAATATTTTTGTACAAATAGGTCTTTTTCCCCTTTGGGAGATGTCTTCAAAACTTTTTTTGTTTTTTGTTTTTGTTTGTTTGTTTTTTTGTGGGCAATGAGTGTTAAGTGATTTGCCCAGTGTCATACAGTTAGTAAGTGTAAAGTGTCTGAACGGAATTTGAACTCAGGTCCTCCTGACTCCAGGGCCAGTGCTCTATCTACTGCGCCACCTAGCTGCCCCCAAAACTTTTTTTAAAAAATGATTTAACATGTAATTGGGGGGGGTGTGGAATAAAATATTTTAGGTAAAGGACTTCAATTTGAGAAATATTAACTTACTAGGGACTCAAAGGCCAGTCTTCTATGATATGCAATTTCTCAATGTTTTTATATAGTATTTCCTAAATGTAATACCTAGTTGAAAGCAAACTTCTCTACCATTCTCTGTGTTAATTAATTTGCTAATGTGGAAAATAGGTTAGTATTTCTTGCTTCCTGATCCATCTGTATGGGTCTGAGGAGGAATATAGAACATGGCAGCTTATGGGAGAACATTACATTTCTCATGAGGTACTGGGTGCCAGGGAATTATTGCTGATTGAATGAGAGCAGGAACCTACTTTGTCAAGGAGCTGACCTACCCCGGCAGATTTTGATAATAGATGAGAGAGGAACTGTTGGAAGAAGGAAAACATCAATGAGTATGAGAAAGGCAATATGGAGGCTTAAGAAGAGCAGTAAGAGGGGCAGCTGGGTGGTATAGTAGATAGAGCACTGGCCCTGGAGTCAGGAGGACCCGAGTTCAAATACAACCTCAGACACTTGACACTTACTAGCTGTGTGACCCTGAACAAGTCACTTAACCCCAATTGCCGAGGAGGAGGAAGAGGAGGAGGAGTAAGAGATGGATATTTCCTGATTAGAGCAGAACAAGTAGATACTGGCTGGCTCTGGAAAAGCTTCAGATTCTAATAACAGTTTTTGAACAGGGATGCCAAGGCTGGCTGCTCCGAAATCTTCTATTTTTTTCTATCTTTTTTGTTGGTGGTGGTGGTGGTGGGGCAACAAGGGTTAAATGACTTGCCCACAGTCACACAGCTAGTAAGTGTCAAGTGTATGAGGCCAAATTTGAACTCAGGTCCTCCTGAATCCAGGGCTGGTGTTTTATCCACTGCACCAACCAGCTGCCCCTCTCTATTTTCTATCTTTTTTTTTTTTTTGCTCTGAAATCTTTAAACTTTGCCCCCATCTCCTCCTCTGAGGCAAACACTGCCTATGAAACACTGCCCAGTTTTCCCTTATGAGAGCTGGGAGTCTTAAAAAAATAAACCCCAAATTATTCTGGAGAGATGGGATAAGAAAAACTGTAGTCATACAGGGTACAGGCTATCATTACTCTCTATTGTCTTGCTCTTCATTTCTATCCCAAATAAATGCTTTACATTTCAATTCCAAATGTTGGCCTTTGTTTTCCTAACAAATGAGTCACTGAATATATGAGAAATAAGCTAATTGAAAAAGATTCCAAGAATTTTAGAATCTGAGAGGGGAAGAAATGAACCAGAAAGATCCATTTATAATTATTCTTTACATTATCCTTAACTAACACAAATATGAAAATTTCCATATACCAAAAAAAGAACAGAAAAAGAAGATTCATTATGTACAGCTTTTAAAAAAATGTAATGGGGGGCAGCTAGGTGGTGTAGTGGATAGAGCACCAGCCCTGGAGTCAGGAGTACCTGAGTTAAAATCTGACCTCAGACACTTAACACTTACTAGCTGTGTGACCCTGGGCAAGTCACTTAACCCCAATTGCCTCACCAAAGGAAAAAAAATGTAATAAAGAATATACTGAGGGGTAGCTAGATAGTGCAGTGGATAAAGCACCAGCCCTGGATTCAGGAGGACCTGAGTTCAAAGCCAGCCTCAGACACTTGACACTAGCTGTGTGACCCTGGGCAAGTCACTTAATCCTCTTTGCCCTGCAAAAAAAAAACAACAACCTGTAATTGAGAAATATTTAGCAAAACAAATTTTTTAAAAATACAATAAAAATAAAGAATATACTATACTCTGGGGCAGCCAGGTGGCACAGTGGATAAAGCACTGGCCCTGGATTCAGGAGTACCTGAGTTCAAATCTGACCTCAGACACTTAACACTTACTAGCTTTGTGACCCTGGGCAAGTCACTTAACCCTCACTGCCCCACCAAAAAAGAAAAAGAATATACTGTACTCAATTTATTATGTTAGTTTCAAAGCTGTCTTACTTGTGTATTATCCTTTAAAACCTATTGATCCTTCATGGCAAGGTCTATGATATCCCAATCCCCTGGGAGGAAGTGGGAGAACTGGGGGTAAAGATGGACCCAGGAAAAAATTAGACCAACAATGGGTATCAGTTTGGAGCTTGGCTAAGTGCGGGGATGGGGTGATAATATACAGAATACAGGGGTGCTGATGCCACTTCAGAAACACACCCTCTGGATATTGGCTATTTTTGACTCAAAATCTAGTTACCCCACCCTTGTTAAGGCTTACAAATATGGTCTTTGGGTCAGAAGGTGATTTAGACCTTCACAGGATACATTAATTTGGTATCATTCCCAACAAAAGAACAATTTCCTTCACTTGTGGAAAATGGAGGAATCTAAAGCAGGCTAGAAACAAGAGGAACCAGAGGCCATCTCACGCAAAGGTTTTGGCAATAAGCTGTAGGATGAATGCACTTGGCAGACTCTGAGGCTTTATTCCTGGCCCAAACATCAAAGAAATTTTCTGCATTCTGCAACATTGGAAAGCGTCTTTCCAAAAGAAAGCCCAAAGTGTGCTGTTTCTTTTGTAATCCAGTCAAATTCAGCACACTCTCATCATTTAATCGATGCTATATTGCTGGGACCCCTGTAGAGCCACCAACCTCTCAGTCAAAATTCAACAAGAGGAAGGTTTCAGGCAAAGAAGGTATTCAGCCCATCTCCTTCTCTTATTTAATTGGCAATGCTTCTTTATCTGGTAGCAAAAAAACCTAAAAAAAGGTGTGCCAATTCACTGAAGAAGGCTGAACAAATCTTGGTATAGGAACATAATGCAGTATTATTGTGCTGTAAGAAATGAGAAATATGAAGAATTCTGAGAAACGATGGAAAACGTATATGAACTGATACAAAGTTAAATAGCAGAGGAAGGAGGATTCTATAAACAGTAATTAGAATAATGGACACAAAAATAACATTTAAAAAGCCATCACAGAATTGAGGACCAATTTTGGTCCCAAGAAACCGATAACAGATCACACCTCTCTTATCTCAGTGGTACAATGGGGGACTACAGATGAAGAATATGGCATGCACTGACAAATGTAGTCATCATGTCAGTAGGTTTTACTTAACTGTTTCTCTTCATTACAGGAGAAAGGTAAATGGGGATGAAGTTTAAGGTAAAAAAAAAAGTATGTAGAAATCAAATAAAACTTTAGAAAATATTGCTGGTGCCTGGCAAAGGCAAAAGGAAATCCTGCCTTTGCATTTGCATTATGTCATATTCTGGTCCTCTGTGTACATAAATTATGATGATTTGGTACTACAGAAAATTTTATTTAGAAAAAATTTAAGTACATAGTATTTAAAAAACACATGAGGGAGAATAGTGCTGTCTTTAGCATTTTAGTTATTATAAAAACATTCATAACATTTTCTTCCAGAAAAACGTAATAAATAATATTGGGGGAAAAAGTAGGATTCTCCCTCTCACACACAATTTTTCCCTTTGTCTCTGCTTGGGGGACTTTGGGGAACATGTCCCAAGCCAGTGTCATTCCTATGGGCCTGCCAATGCTGATTTGCCTCCAAAAGATGAACACATTATTTCCAGTTTGCTCATACCCAGAGATTGTAAAATGCCTTCATTCACAATTGTTCTGGCTCACAATAATCCTGTGCTATCACTACCATGAGGGGCCCCCGTTTGCAGATAGAGGTCAAAGCACAGAGAATTAAAGAGCTCTCCACTGACAAGGCTTGGGTCATGTGTGCTAGTGACAGCAAGCTGCTCCTCTGCTTCCTACCTCCCATAGAGCTAATACTTTATCTTCACTGCAACTGGGGAGGTAGAGGGAGAGACATGAACTTGTCCACCTGTGTACCTGAGCTATTGCCCAGACTCAGTGGGGCATTTGGGGATGGGGTGAGGGATGTAGCCACCATCCCACAGTATTTCAGAAGTAGCCTATTCCTATACTTCTTGGTACTGTAAAGTGCTATATAAATGCTAGCTATCATTGTTATTATTATTAGTCATGCTTTGGTTTTTTGTCGTGGCTGCAAAAAGGGACATGGTTAATAGGGCTGTGGGATAGACTTAGAGGCAGCAAGCCCTACTATAAAGAAAGAATTGGGCGGGGCAGCTCGGTGGTCCAGTGGATAGAGCACTGGCCCTGGAGAAAGGAGGACCTGAGTTCAAAGCTGAACCCAGACACTTACTAGCTGTGTGACCCTGGGCAAATTACTTAACCCCCGGGAGGAAGGAAGGGAGGAAGGGAGGCAGGGAGGAAGGAAGGAAGTGAGGAAGGGAGGAAAGGAGGAAGGGAGGAAAGGAGGGAGGGAGGAAGGGAGGAAAGGAGGAAGGGAGGAAGGACAGCTCTGGACCTGTGGGGTAGTGGGCTAAAAGATAGGACAAGAGCCAATGATCTGAACAGGGCCTTAGAATTAAAACAAAACAAATCAAAACAAGAAAACACCACATTTTCAGTTTTTTCTTTCTCCAATTCATCCCCCACATAGTTACCAAATTGATATTCTTGAAATCCATGTCTGACCATGTTAAACCCTTAATCAGATATCTTCAGTGGGTCTTTGTTACCTTGCAGTTAAAATATAGACTCATCCATTTGACATTTAAAGTCTTTTACAAGCTGGGCCCCAATAGACATTTTTATGCTTACTGTACATGACCTTCCTCCTCACATCCTATGGTCCAACCAAATTGCTCTGCCAGGTGGTCTCTGTATATGACATCACCTTCTTCACCTCTGCCCCACCAAATCCCATGTGCTTTAAAGCCCAGCTCAGTTCCTGCCTCCTATATGAAGCCTTTCCAGATGTCCCCCTTCCCCAGTAGTCAGTGTTCTCTTTCTTTCTCTTGAAATTATTTTGCATTATTTTTGTATGTATTTTGTGCTTATTTATCAGTGTATATGCTGCACCTCACCCCTAGTCCCTCAATAGAATTCAAGGACCTTGAGAGCACAGATTATTTTTTAAAATGTCTTTATCTGCCTCCCCAGTGACTAGCCCACTGCTTTGCAGAAGCTTGTTGTTGCTGTTCAGTTGTTTCGGTCCTATCCAGCTCCTTGTGATCTCATTTGGGGTTTTCTTGGCAGAGATACTAGAGTGGTTTGGCACTTCCTTCTCCAGCTCATTTTACAGATGAGGAAACTGAGGCTAGATTTGAACTCAAGAAAATAAATCTTCCTGATTCCAGGCCCAGAAATCTATCCATTAGTTGCCAACTAGCTGCCTCTTATATATGCTCATAAAGTGTTTATTGGGAAGACTTCGGGGTTGAATTAGCAACAAGATGGGAGACTAGACATTTTCACTGATCCCCATAATTTCTCAAACTTCTCCAAAACATAAGTTATATGCCAAAGATAAAGCAACTTTAGCTTTCTCCATGATCTAGGACACTCAGAATCCACAAGAATGTTAAAAAAAAAACCAACAAACCATAAACTGATCAGCTCATTTATTCTGAGCATCCCCCTCCCCGTCTTCTCATGCTGCCAGCATTAAGGCTGCACTAGCAAATGCAAGAACCTGATGCATAGGCTCACAGCAAGAACCAACCCTACCCCACTCCTCTCTCCCTCTTTCTACTGTCAGTGGAGACCCCAGCTCCAGGCTTCAGAGTTTGCTCTACTATAAGTCAGCACAGACAACCCTATAGTACCAGTGCTGCAAAGATCTGAACAGCCAACGTCAGGCAATCCTGTAGCATCAGTGGGCACTTCTCTGAACAGCCAGTGCTGGGCCAGAGAACTGAGAAACAAAGGGAATGGGAAAGGATACAGTGTGTGTTTATGTGTGTGTGCGTGTGTGTGTGTGTGCACATGCATGTGTAGGCACATGTGTGTGTGGGAGGTTGTATAGCAGTCCCCTAAGCCAAAGAGAAAGAGATCAATCTCCAGCTGGGGTCAGTTCTATCTACCCAAATGTCATTTGAAAGAGAGATCTAAGTTGGTGAACCATAAATTGCCTGAAGCGGGAGGAGGCTGATATGCTTTGAGATCCGGCTTCCAAGGAAACCACCATCATCAGAAGGAAGAGAGTCAGAAACAGACTGAAAATACCCAAGATTTCAGAAAGAAGACTGAAAGACCTTGAACATAAGTAGATAAATCAACAGGAAAAAACCACATTAACCACAGAAGGAAATATGGTCTCTAGATCTAGTAAATGGCTTCAGGCAACTATGAATAAACACTGTGAAACAAAGGAACATGATCCAACATTTAATGAGACAGAGAACCCTGTGGAATGTGTAGAGAACACAGAACCACAACACATTGTTCCTAAGTGGTTCAAAAGAGAAATGAGAATTATGAGAATAGAATGTATAGCCTACACAACAAAAACAACAGGCAGAATAGAGAAACTGGAATCTGTAATGGCAAGCTTTACCAAAGAAATGAAAGAGAGAACAACAGACCGGCACTGCAAATACACAGAAGAGGATAACCTAAAGAAGGAAGAAACAATAACATTAAAAGAAAATATTCTCACTATACAAGCAAAAGAAATAGATCTCGAAGATGGCATGTGTAGAGCTAACCTGAGGATCATAGGTCTCCCAGAAGTATAGGACCAAAAAATCTCAACACAACACAGGAAGTAGTAGTAGTAGTAGTAGCAGCAGCAGCAGCAGTAATAGTAGTAGTAGCAGCAGCAGTAACAACAACAATAACAATAACAACAAATAATTATTGTTGTTCCGTCATTTCAGTTGTATATAACTCTGTGACCCCATTTGGGGCTTTCTTGGCAGAGATACTGTAATGGTTTGCCATTTCCTTCTCTGGCTCATTTTACAGATGAGGAACTAAGGCAAACAGGGTTAAGTGACTTACTCAGAGTCACATAGCTAGTAAGTGTCTGAGGCTGGATTTGAACTCATAAAAATGATTCCCAGGTTAGCACTCTATCCCCTATAACTAATAACAGCTAACATTTATATTGTGCTTACTGTGGCACTATGTCAAGCACTTTACACTTTAGTTAATCCTCACAAAAACCCTGGGAGATAGGTGCTAATATTATCCCAATTTTACAGTTGAAGAAACTGAGGGAAACAGAAGTTAAGTGACTTGCCCAGGTCTCACAGCTAGTAAGTGTCTGAGGATGAATCTGAAATTTAGTTTTTTCTGACTCTAGTCCCAGTGTTCTATCCATTTCATCACCTAGCTACAAGAATTGCCCCAAACTTCTAAGCATAGAAATTGAAATATCATTTGAGTTTAGAGATCATCCCCAAGAAAAAAAAAGCTTATTGAACTGAATTACTGTAGTTATCAAAAACAACAACAAAAACACTATTCACTGTACTCAGATCTAACTCCTGAGTATAATTTCAGCACCTACTGTTTTTCCTTAGTCTCTCTCTTAGAATTCAGTCTGACAAAAGTATTAATTACATTTCTTAAAGTAGAGAAGTAGACCTAGACAATTCTACTAGGGTTAGGGAATTCAAACCCTAGTCCTCCGACTCTAAATTCAGCCTCTTTCCACAAAACTACTAACCTAGATCTCTAAGATTAGTGCTAGAGGCTAGTAATGGGTCATTTGAAATGAAAGTTATCCATTTTTCTTTTGTCTTTGCAGTCCTAGGAACTTTGCACATATTAGGCAATTTAAGAAATGCTGATTGGATTTGATTAGATGATACAATTTAATTTCTTTGTTGGTCAGAGATTCAAGGGACTTACCTTCTTTGGTGGTCAGAAAGTCAAACAAGCAAAGATGTGTGTAAAAGGTCATCTGTGTCCCTGGGTTGGCTGGTGAGGCACTGAACAAACTAAGAGGAAATATGGCTGCCTTGTGGGCAGAGAACTCTTTTGGTCTATGTGTTCCTGCCAGGACAGGATTCTCGTTTTTCTGCTTTTTATTCAGGCTGTGTACCAAGATAGTTTAATTAAAAGCTAGATAGCATCAGAGTACTTTGGATGGATGGCAGGTTCTGGTCCCCATGTCCTGATCTATATCATGACAGCAGCCTCCTGCTCAATTGTGAATGGACCTGTTTTATTAACCTTCAGACTCCTGAATTGTTTGAAGTGATTTACCCTGGCAATGAGCTGCAGTGATTGATTTATCTGTGATGCAGCAGGGCAGATCTATTTTCATGTGGGTATATATACATGGAAGCCAGCTGCCTAGAAGCCACAGTGGCCCCCAGCTGCCCTTCTCAAGGAAACAATAGGAGAACTCAAATCATATGCTACTAATTTTTCAAAGGCTCTTGATGGCATGTAAAATTTTACAATGCAAAGAGCCCCGGCACTCAAAAAAACGTATGCAGCTTAACAAAGAATGCGTTTGTTATTCTTGGGGGGAAGATCTCCTGCACCTCAGAGAGGTCTGAACTATTCAGACCCAGGCAGCTGGTTTGGTGGGTGACAACAATGGCATTCAATTTCTGGCATAAATAAGAAAATAATCAAATAAATGCTCATTTTAAAGGCAGTTGTTTTTTTCTTTAACTCAGCTGAAATTGAGACCTCTTCATAAAATGGCAGAGCAAGGCAGGGATTTGAGGCTTGAGGCTAACTCTGGGGACCTCTCATTTCCAAGATCCTCCTTCTTCTTCCTCCCTCCCTTAGCTTAATCGGGCTTTGGCAGTTATCAAAAGCCCTCTTTTCAATTCTCTCCTTCTTTTTCCTTCCCATTTTTCCCTTTCTTCCCTAAAAAACCAGAGAAAGAAATGAAGGCTGTCAATTTTAGCCATTCCTACATTGCTTTGGTAACTTTCAAACTCAGCCTAGAGAAATTTTTACTCTCACCAAATTCCACGAGCCCTGTCTACCCTAACAGAAATTGTGGTATAGGAGATGAAAAGCTACTGCACTTGGGAGTCAGATCATCTGGGTTCAGATGTCAGTTCTGATACATACTAGCTGTGGGACCATATACAAGTCACTTGTTTCTCTTATCCTCAATTCATCCGTAAAATGGGTAGAATAATGCTTACATTACCTACCTCAGAGGTTTAATGGTGAATTCCCTTCAAGTTTTAACATTCTATGAATTTATGCATACCTCTCACAGTTGTTATAAATTTACAGCAATGAAAGATATTAAAACAACCATAGGTATAGTATATAGTATGTATAATACTATATGTTATATACACATATACATTATGCTGAATATTATATACATGCATACAAGTATATATACACTTGCATGTATGTATGCATATGTGCAATATGTATGTGTGGATACACATGCACAGATATACACACGAGTATGAGTATATATATGTAGTTACACATATATACCTGCATGTGTGTATGTATATACATGGATATATGTGGATACATGTGTGGATCAATCAATCAATAGTACTTATGCACTCTCTGAGTTTTAGGACAAAAAGAAACCTCTTCAGTTTGACACTTCGAGCCTTCCCAGTTGAATTCCAATCTATCCTTCCAGATTTATCTCACACTAATCCCCCCTCACACTCTCTACTTTCTAGGCACACTTGCCTATTTCTTTTTTCCCCATCTACGATCTCTCATCTTCCAACTCCATATTTAGAATGCTCTCTTCACTTCTTAGACTTCCAGGGTCCATTCAAGGATCAGGCTCACACTTCCTTCCCTCAATTATTCTGTCTTTACTCGGAACATATGTTCAGTTTATTTACCCATCTACATAAATCCCTCCAGTGAGGACAGCTAGGTGGCACAGTGGATAAAGCACTGGCCCTGGATTCAGTAGGACCTGGGTTCAAATCTGCCCTCAGACGCTTGACACTTAACTAGCTATATGATCCTGGGTAAGTCACTTAACCCTCATTGCCTCGCCCCCCCCCCCAAATCCCTCCAGTGAACTGTAAGCTCCAAACATTTTAATTTTTGTCCTTGTATCCCCAGCCCTTGGCACGGTGCCTAGCATGGTGTCTTTGGAGTTGGAGGATGTGGGTTCAGTTCCTGCTTCTGACACTACCTGTGTGACCTTGGGCAAGTTGCTTAATAAGCCTGGACCTCAGTTTCTTCTGTAAAAAGGGGGAGTTGACCTAGATGGTATGTAGGACTGCTTCCAGCTCTAGAGCTGGCAACTAATATAGGAAGTACTGAATAAATACTGATTGAATCAAATGGAATTGCCAAATATCACAAAGAAAGAAAGAGAAAAGAGAAACTTGGTCAGAAACCTTTGAAGTGTATAGAAAAAACATGTGTGTGTGTATGTGTGTGTGTGTGTGTGTGTGTTTAAGCAATAACTTCTAATTAATCAAAGATGTTGGCTCAGCAACTGCAAACTTTCTTCTGCTGAATGAGATGAACAGGACTTGAGGGAGTAGGTCATAGATTTTTTTTGCCCTCTGGCTTGCTGCCTGGATTCAATTTAACCTTCTCTAGTCCTTATAAATTCTGTGGGCTCACTGGTGCTTTCTTTTAACTCAATCAAACCCACAGTTTGTGAATGTCAGCCACCTCCTCTCCATTACTGGGTGTATGTTTATCACCAATCATGCCTTCTGCTGAAGTCACCTTCTTGACATTGGATGCATTTTAAGATTTCTTTTATATAAAACAGATTGCTACTAGCGTCTATGTACTTCTTACTCAGAAGCTCTCAACTGGAATCATAACAGTGTCTTTGAAATTGGCAATACCTCACAGGTTAAGAGCAGTGTATATTAATCTAGTCCCGCAAGGCTTACAAAGTACTTCCCTTACAACACTGAGAGGCAGGTGGTACTCTCACTCCCATTCTTAAAAGTGGAGAGAGAAAACAGCAAGTACAGCTAGAATTTGCCCTTATCTAGGTTTACACTGGCTAAAACAGGAGTAGGATATGCAAAACTCCTTCAAGGTTGTAGCTCGACTGTATTCAATTTGGTTCCAGGATCTTCTATAGAGTCACACGCTTTTATCATTTATAGGATTTCCATGGGATGATAGATTTAGAGTTGGAAGGGACGCCAGAAGATATCAAGTCCATTTTACAGATGAGGAAACTGAGGCAGTCCCTTATTTTGCTCAATAATTCAAAATAGTGCAGTTGTGTGACTTTGAAAATGAACAAAAAGTTGAAGAAAAAATATAGTGTAGTGGAGTATTGTACTAGTTTCCAATGCTACTTCTGCTCCTACTGCCCATGTGACTAAGGACAAGTTACCTCAACTTTCTGGGCCTTGATTTAATTATCTGTAAAATGAGACAGCTAGGTAGTACAGTAGATGGAGGCCTTGGTATGGGATCATCTTCATGAGTTCAAATCTGGCCTCAGACACTTACTAGCTGTGTGACCCTGGGCAAGTCACTTAACCCTGTTTGTAAGAGTTCTTTCATCTGTAAAATGAGCTGGAGGAGAAAATGGAAAACTACTCCAGTATCACCGCCAAGAAAACCTCAAATGGGGTCATGATGAGTCAGACATGATTGAACAATGACAATTAAATAAAATGATTATGGTAACTTGGCCTCTGCTTGCTCTAAATCTATGATTCAACGGTTGTCAACAATGATTTCTAAAGATGGTAGAAGAAGGAGCCAAAGAGAAGCCATGATCTTTTGAGGTTAGACCCCAGTATTGAACCCAGACTATGTAAGTCCAAAGTCTGGGGAGTGAGGTGGGCTATAAGAGTCATTATTAAAGTCCATTAAATCCATTAAAGTCTTTTTATAATTCTTTGTCATGGTGACTAAGTGGCACAGTGGATAAAACACTGGGCCTAGAATCAGGAAAACTTGAATTCAAATCCAGCCTCAGATACTGACTACTGCTACAACTGTCTATGTAACCTTGGAAAAGTCACCTCACCCCTTTGTCTGCCTCAGTTTCCTCTAATGTAAAATTGGAAAAAAATTAGCAACTATCTATGAAGATCAAATGAGATAATATTTATAAAGTTCTTAGCATAATGCCTGGCACATAGTAGGCATTTTTTTACATAGTAGGCATTTAATAAATGCTTATTCCTTTCCCTTCCTCCCTTCCGTCCCCCTGACCCCATCATAATGTGGAGTTGACCATGGGTTCTTTTTCTTTGTGTGTGATAGACCATAGGTTCTTAAAGGTGAAGGTTCTATCAATATCGATATTGTCAACTTTGTCATCACTGTAGTCGTTGTCATCACATCATGTTATCTCATTAGGTCCTCACAACAAATTTAGGAGTTGAGGAAACTGAAAATGAGAAAGCCTACAAGATTTGTGCAGGGTCACACGGCTAAGTAGATGTTTAAGGAAGCATTTGAACTCAGATCTTCCTGACTCCAGGCCCAATACTCTATCCATTGTGCCACCTAGTGGCCACAACCTAGAAAGACTTTGAGAATGGGAAGTGAGAGATTATTTTGTCCAAAAACCAGTCTAGTTAAATGCTGAAAGGTTTGTCAACAAAGAGGTAACCACCAGATAATGAGCTGGGGGGTGAAGGAGCCCTAGGGTAGGCTCATTAAAAATAGCCTTCAAAAGGATAGAAGAGTTATAATCTGCATTAGTAGGAGAAATAACCACCCTGATAACACCTATCCTTTTGATGATGAATAGACATACTCACTGGTCCAAATTTGCAGTCATCCATTTGTCCACTTAAAAGATATGGCAATGGAGCTATTTCCTAGATGGTACCTGAGATCCCCAATTTAATTCAGATAATTTTAACAAACATTTATTGTGTCTTTTATCATTATTTATAATAGAGAAACAATCAAAACCTTAAAAAAAGATTAGGGATGAAACAAGGATGTCTATTGTTGCTGTTGCATTATATGGTTCTGAAAATGCTGCCTATAGACATAAAATATGAAATTGTGGGTATTCCCACACAGCACAGGCAAAGAAGACACAAAAGTCTTTCTCTGTGCAGATGATATGTGTATTTACTGAGATTACAATTAGTTACAATAATTAATTGAAACAGTTAATAACTTCAGTAAAGAAGAATATAAGCAAAACCTACATAAAGGATTGGTCATTTCTTTTTTTTGTTTGTTTGTTTTTTTTAGTGAGGCAATTGGGGTTAAGTGACTTGCCCAGGGTCATGCAGCTAGTAAGTGTTAAGTTATCCACTGCGCCACCTAGCTGCCCCATTTTTTCATTTCTTTATATTACTAATAAAACCTAGCAGTATGAGACAGAAAAATTATTTCCTTTCGAGATAATTGTAAGATTCATTTTTAAAAATTGGAGGGGGGCAGCTAGGTGGCACAGTACATAAAGCACTGGCCCTGGATTCAAGAGGACCTGAGTTCAAATCCGGCCTCAGACACTTGACACTTACTAGTTGTGTGACCCTGGGCAACTCACTTAACCCTCATTGCTCCATCCCCCCTCCCCCCCAAAATTTGGAGAATATATCATAGTGGCAAATATAACAAAAAAGGAAAATATTGGATGTTGGAGGGGATGTGGGAAAACTGGGATGCTAATTCACTGTTGGTGGAGTTGTGAAAAGACCCAACCATTCAGGAGAGCAATTTGGAACTATGCCCAAAGGGCTATGGAACTGTGCGTACCCTTTGATCCAGAAATACCATTGTTAGGTTTATATCCCAAAGACATCCCCCAAAAGAGAAAAAGACCTATTTGTACAAAAATATTTATAGCATCTCTTTTTGTAGTGGCTAAGAATTGGAAATCAAAGAAATGCCCATCAACTGGGGAATGACTAAACAAGCTGTGGTATATGATGGTGATGGGATATTATTGTGCTATAAGAAATGACAAGCAGAATGATTTCAGAAAAGCCTGGAAAGACTTAAATGAACTGATGTATAGTAAAGTGAGCAGAACCAAGAGAATGTTGTAGACGGAGACAGCAATATTGTTTGATGAAGAACTGTGAGTGACTTAATTATTCTCAGCAATATAATGATCCAAGATAATTCCAAAGGATTAATGATGAAGCATACTATTCACCTCCAAAGAAAGAACTGATATTGAACACAGACTGAAGCATGTTATTTTTCACTTTCTATCATTTTTCTTTTATTCAAGTTTTCTTGTACAAAATTACTAATATGGTAATGTTTTATATCATTGCACATGAATAACCCATATCTAATTGCTTACTGCCTCAAGGAGGGGGAAAGGAAGGGAGGGAAGGAGATAAAATTTATTCATTTATTATTTTAAATAAAAATTTTAAAAATCAAAGGGTAAAGTGTCAATCTATGAAGACACACCCAAGACATATGAATAAACTATAAAACATTCTTTAGAGCAATAAAGGGCTTAAATAACTGGAGACTTTTTCATTGGTCTGGAGCAACATGGCACAGTGGGTAGAGAACTAGAAAGACAATTCAAGTCCTGCCTTTGACAACTAGTAGATTTGTTAACTTGGTAAGCTGTTTAACCTCTTATTGATCTAGGCCAGGGCTTCTTAAACTTTTCCCACTGGCAACCCCTTTTCACCCAAGAAATTTTCACTTGGACTTTGGTATATAAATATATAAAATAGGTATACATAACCTTTTACTATTGCCAAATTTTTCATGACCCTCACATTCAGTTATGGTACCAAAGTTTAAGAAGCTAGGCTCTAGGCAATTCCCTGTGACTCTAAGTTGCAGATGAGATGTTAACCTGCTTTGGTAGAGAGACCATTGAAATAAGAAGTCAAGGCCCAACCCCATCCCAATTAATTGTTTATGACTCAGTGATGCCAGTATAATAAAATGACAGTGCTCTCTAAATTAATTTACAGATTGAGTGCTATCTCATCAAACTACCAAAGTATTATTTTTATAGATTTAAAAATATTCAACAAAATTCATTTGGAGGAACAAAAGGTCAGAAATCTCAATAGAAATAATGAAAAAAAGCATGACTAAATGGGGCCTAACACTACCAGATCTCAAAATATACTATTTTGTAGTAATCATTAAAGCTATTTGATATTGATTAAAAATAGAAAAGTTGATAAATGGAAGAGATTGGATAAGCAAGACTCAAAAATAATCAAACATAGTAATTTAGTATATGAGAACCCAAGGAAACTAACTACTGAACAGACTCCCTATTCAACAAAAATGACTGGGAAAATTAGAAAAGTTTGCCAGAAATTAAATTTAGATCAACTTCATACATCTTATACCACATTAAATGCCAAATGAATCCACAACCTAAAAATAAAAAGGTATATTAAAAAAATTAGAAGAGAATGGAAGGAGGTTTTTTGTTCAAATGATTAGGAAAAAGAATTATTAACTAAACAAGGGTCAGAGGTAGTCATAAAAGATAGAAGAGACCATTTTAATTAGATAAAATGTAAAAGCTTTTTCATGAACAAAATTAGTGTAGCTAAACTTAGAAGAGAAGCAGATGACTAGGAACAATTTCTTCAGCAAATATCTTTGATAAAGTTTTGATATACAAGATATGTAGGGGATTGCTACAAACATATAAAAATGAGAGCCATTCTTCAATCAATAAATGGTCAAAGAATATGAACAAGAAATTAACAAAAGAAGATATGTAAGGGGCAGCTAGGTGGTGTAGTAGATAAAGCACTGTCCCTGGATTCAGGAGGACCCGAGTTCAAAGCTGGCCTCAGACACTTAACACTTACTAGCTGTGTGACCCTGGGCAAGTCACTTAACCCTTATTGCTCCACAAAAAAACCAAATAGGTCTTTTGGGCACAGCTAGGTGGTATAGTGGATAAAGCACCGACCCTGGATTCAGGAGAACCTGAGTTCAAATCCAGCCTCAGACAGTTGACACGTACTAGCTATGTGACCCTGGGCAAGTCACTTAACCCCCATTGCCCCGCAAAAAAAAAGAAAAAGAAAAAGAAAAGAAAACAAAAGAAAGAAAGATATGTAAGCTATCAAGACTCATAGGAATGAATTCTCTAATTTATTAATTTGAAGGAAAATGCAAATTAAAACAACTCTAAAGTTTCACTTCATACTCATATGTTTGGCAAAGATGAGTTTAAGGAGTTTAAAAAAAAAAAAGATGGAAAGGTCCCATATATACAAAAGTATAGAACAATACTTTTATAGTAGCAAAGAACTAGAAGTAAAGTGGGTAACCTTTGATTAGGGAATGACTAAATAAATTTAGGCAGATGAATGGAATGATATAATATAGGAAAGGAGGACACTGAAGAATTCAGAGAAATTTGGGAAAATAGGTATGAATTAAAGTAGAGTGAAGTAAACAAAACCAGGTTAGTTTACATACTGACCACAATAATGTAGGGGCAGCTAGGTGGCACCATAGTGCACAGAGAACTAGGTTTAGAGTCAGGAAGACATCTTACTAAATTCAAATATGGCCTTAGACACTAGCTTAACCCTGTTTGTTTCAGTTTCCTCATCTGTAAAATGAGCTGGAGAAGGAAACAGCAAACCACTCCAGTATCTTTACCAAGAAAACCCCAAATGGAGTCACACAAAGAGTTGAACATGACTAAAAAAACTGAAAAACAACAATTAAAAAAAAACAAACAAACATGATAATGTAAAATAAAATATCATTGAAAGACTTCAGAACTCTGATGAAAGTAGAAACCAATCATGACAACAGAGTATTAACAAGCAATCAGGATTCCCATGTTTCAGCATGGTAGTAGCTGACTACAAATGTAGAATGAGGTATACCTTTTCAGACAAGACCAGTGGATTGTTTGGTTTTGCATGGCTGTTATAAGCAACGATAAGGTAGCTAGGGGTGCAGTGGATAGGGTACTGGGCTTGAGATCAGGAAGTCTCATCTTTATGAGTTCAGATCCAGTCTTGGATACTTTCCTAGATGTGTGATCCTGAGCAAATCACTTAACCCTGTTTGTTTCGGTTTCCTCATCTGTCAAATGATCTGGAGAAGGAAACGGCAAACAGCTCTACTATGTTTGCCAAGAAAATCATAAATGAGGTTACTAAGAGTTGGGCATGACTAAAAACAATAAACAACAACTATAAGCAATGGGCCCTTTCATTTATTTATTTATTTATTTTGTGGGTGTGAGGGTGGTGGCTTCCACTGGAAAGTCACACTGATACAAAAAAAATAGAAAAAGAAAAAGAAAAAAAATCAATGAACTACCTAGGAGGAAAATGGGGCTTAAAAAGCCTTTTAGATGGTGAAGGAGCCTAAGTATTTGTCCTCATGTATTAATCACATAAAACATGAGAAGGACATGAGCCAAGCCTCTCAAAATTAAAAAGGCAATATGGTACTTTGGAAAGAGCTCTGGAATCAGAGGACCAGGGCTCAAATTCTACCTCTTCTTACTATCTACGTGATCTTAGGCAAGTCAATTAGCCACCCTAGGCCTCAGTTTCCTTATTATAAAGTGAGGAGCTTCAATTAGACGGCATCTACAGTCTCTTTCTAGTTCTTGATCTGTAACATTGAAGTCTTGAATATTAACTTGGCGACTGCGTAGATGACATATTAGAGGAAGTAGGTACTGCACATGACATGCATCCATATATATTTATTCAATGCAAATATAAATTATAAAGTATTATCCTTTGTATTATGACCTCCTTAATTTATTTATACATTTGCCTATCAGAAAGAGAAAATGTCTTTGGATTTCAATTTTGAATTTCTTAACAAGAGTTTGGCTATCTTCCAGTAATGACATTTGTAATCAGACATATGGCACTTAAGCTACCACATAATTATCCTGTACAGCACAAATGCAGAATACCAATGTGCTAATTGTTCTTTCTAGTTTGTGGTTTTAGCATCTATTCAGTCTGGCATCTGAGCTGAATCTGGAAGGCGACGAGCCATTTCACGTCTCACTTCTCCTCATTCCTAGACTGGACTCTTTATCTCTGTCAGAATCTTGATTTTCTTTCAAGAAAATCAGGTATCATTGGCTCCATAAAGCCTCCTCTTATCCTTCCAGTTGAAAGTGGTCTCTTCTTATCTAAATATTTCCCTAACACCTTTGGATCTCTTCTTTGCCCCATCATACTCTATTTATGTAATGCTATTTGTATATATCTCATATTTCCTCAATTAGGTTAAAAATTCCATGAGAGCACTGACTCATTTTTCCCCTTGGTATCCCCAGCACCAAGGACAGTGACTTGTTCATAACAGAGATTTAATATTTCTCTAGCCACAACACATTATGTATATGTGGGCTAAAATAGAAACAGTTTATACATAACTACTAGTTTGTTCACAAAGGGGTTAACTAGATTTGTGCTAAGTGAATTTAAAAAATTTTTATTATGCAAAATGTTTTACAAGGGAAAGTTGATAACATTTTCCATAGGATGACAAATTTGTTCTCACAAGCCAGTTGATAAACATTTTCTTTTTAAAAAGATAATTGAGATAATATATGGAAAGCAAACCTGAAAGCATTATATAAATGTTATCTAAAATAATAATAATCATTATCACCATGTTAGTATATGAGAATGCCTTGAGAAGTAACATGATATCCTGTATAGAGAACTTTCCTTAAAGTAAGGAAGGTCTAAACCAAGTCCCATTTCTGTATGACTCTGGGCGAATCACTTAACCTCTCAATGTCCTAAGCAACTCTCTAGGTGAGGTACTAGTCTGTATCAGATGGAGGGTGTTTTCCCTGCCCTCCCCGTCCCACCTCTGCCCCCATTGAAGAGATCACAGGTCTCAGAAAACGACAAAAATTGTACACAGTAGTTGCTTAATATGTGCTTGCTGGCTTGAATTGTATGTCGTTTTATGTTTAAGTACATTATATCATTTCCTACCCTAACCAAAAAGAAACAGTCCTTCCTCGACCCCCATCTCACTTACATTTCCATCGTGGTTTGGGCAAGAAAGAGGTTTTCCTGCAGCCACAGCTGTGACTGTCTCCAGGATGGAAGACTCCTCGGTATTGCTGCCTGGTGTTCGCTGCAGCACGTCCATCAGGTTAGTGATGAAGAAGTTGTTCTGGAGTGCAGAAACCCCTTTCTCTGGCAAGATGGAGGTCTGGCGGCACACGGGGCAAGACAGGGTTAAACTGTGTGCTGGGATGTAGTTCTGCAAACACCTATTAGAGGAAAAAATAGTGACAAGGGAAAACCAGCATGACAATATGAAATTAAGTGAATCATGGTTATATAAACATACCCTATATCTATATGCATACATCTTTTTAAAAAGTACTTCATACTTTTTAAATAATTAACCTTGATATATTAATAATAAGAAAGGGAAGGGCAGGGGACAAGGGAATAAGCATTTCTCTAACAGCCCTTAGTTATTGAATGGGTATTACCTCAGACAAACTGAGACCTTGGAAAGACCTTAATTTAGAAAGGCCAAGGGCACCCACTGCATCCTGGGCCATTGCCAGTTGTCTTGATTTTTGTCTTGCCATTGGACTTTGGTGACTGGAAGAGAGAGTGAGGCTTTTGCAGCTCTGCCTCACTTAAATACAATTCATGGGCAAGTCAAGAGATCACCCTGGTGATGTCATTGGTCCTCTTTGTGAACGAAGGATAAATGACTGTATGCCAAGCACTGTGCTAAGTGCTTTTACAAATATTTGATTTGATCCTCACAACAACCCTGGGAGGTATGTGCTATTATTATCCTCATTTTACAGATGAGGAAACTGAGACAATCAGAGGTTTAATGACTTGTTCAGGGTCATGCAGCTAGGAAGTATCTGAAGCCAAATCTGAACTCTGGTCTTCTTGATTCCCAATGCTTTTTTTGTACTATGCCACCAGCTCCCTATGATAACAGCTCATAATTACATTGCATTTGAATATATGCATACCATGATTCGAACCCAGGTCTTTCTGACTCCAAGACCAGCCTCATTATGTCCATTACATAATTCTGACTCATTAGTTATAGAAACTAGAGATTCCTATTTGAGTTGAGAGGCAGTGGGCATAAGTAATTATCCTGCTGGACTTGCCTAGGGGCTCCATGGGCTAGAATTCCAACTCAGACACTAATTAGATCATGGGTAAGCCATAACCTCTGGGAGCCTCAGTTTTGTCAGATACAACCTGAAGATAACAATATGTGCCCTATGTACCTGTGATGAAAGACTGGTAAGTACTAGAGAAGTTATGGTTTTTAGTAGTACTTTGGTTGATCAGGCAAAAGATTCAGATTCTCAAGTGCAAGAAGTATGTTAAATACACTCTCCCCACCAAGCAGAATGAAAACTCCTTGATGACAAAGACTTTTTCATTTTATTGTTTTGTATCCCCAACATATAGGAGAGCACTTGGCCACCAGCAGACACTTAATAAGCGCTTGTTGACTTGAATTAATTACACTTCTTTTGCACCCTTTCATAGTGCCTAACACATTGCTCCACACAAAGCAGGCATGAGGGGGGAAATGAGTCAATAGGGTAGTTGGTCAGTTGTTGGGCAATATGATTTATGAAGGCTTGGTTCTCCTTACCATCTCACCAATCTACAAGTGATATGAGTAACAGTGAGCCCAAGTTCAACCTCAAAGAACAGCTGTGAACTTGAGGTGGGAAACAGACTCCTTTTCTTGGCAGCAATCTGCCCTCCATGCTAAATTCTTTACAGAACATAATGTCTCTTCCAAACAAGTGAAACCATGGATTTTAAATTTCTGAATAAGTAAAATCAACATCAATTTAAAAATAAATCAACTTGCTTAAGAAAACAGTTTGCATGTGAAAGAAAAAAAGAAATTTACATGTTAACTTTATTATATATTTAAAAGGAATAGCAAATCGTACATAATGAATTCACAGTTTCATGTGCAATCATCTTTTTTATTATGCTATGTTAGTAAAATGCTTTTTTTATTCCATAAATTGAAAATTAAATAAATAAAAAATTTTAAAAGAGAGTCAATTCACCAAATATTTATCAAGCACTTCCTAGGCACCAGGCACTGAGAATACAAAGAGAGAAAATAGTGCCAGCCCTCAGTAAGCTTATTATATTCTAGGGAATAATACTTAAAGTTCAACAGCGTACTTAGAGTGGGACTTCCCCAAGTGCAGAAGCTAAGGCAGGGCATTTACGAATAGAAGTAGAAGAGCTTTGAAGCATCCTACCACCCAGCAGGAAGACAGCAGAATGCACATAGTAAGGAATGGAGAAGTAGAGAGGCTATATTTGAGCATAGGATTCTGGGAAGTTCTGGCACACATCCCAAACATGGTGAACTTATTTAGATAGCAGTTGGAAATCACAAAACTAGTTTTCCCAATGTGCTTTGGGAGACCAGTCTCTCAGGACAGAGCTTTTCCACCAGTTCCATGGGTAGACATGGAAATTATAATCAGTGGAGTCAGGGAGTCAGTGTGGTTCAATGGAGAGAGAACATGGGCTTTGAGGGCAGAAAAGCCAGATTCAAATCTGACTAGCTTTGTGACGTTGGACAAGTCATTTTCCACATCTATAAAGTAAGGGAATTGGAATAGATGGCTTCCTATTAACCTAACTTCACTGTGAAAGACTGCAAAACAAAGCTGTATTTCACCACATGGTATGGCAAAGCCACAGACCAGAATAACAATAACAGAAAATTCCCTGACCATCTCTTGGCATTTTAAGCCTTCCAAAATAAACCAATTATCAGAACATTTCACTCAGGCAAAAGCCAATGTAAGCTAAATTTTTTGATGGAATGGATAACTTTGACAGGCCCTGATTTATTAAAAACTCATTTTTCTTTCTACAGTGGGAACTAAAACATTTTCAAATTACATGTATCCAATTACCACAGAAAATGTAGTTTTACTATATTTAAATCAATGTTTTAAGAGAAAAAAAAATCCCATCATTCTGGATGAACACCTAACTGCTATCTATGATCAAAAAGAAGGTTTGTTTGATAGTTGTGTTATGCTACGTTAATAATATGGCAAAATTAGCAAAAGATAGAGAAATATTTTCTTATTCTTCAGAATGGACAAAGCAATTTAGGGGAATTTTCCCATTTGGAGCAGGACCTCTCCAGCAGCAGGAGCTTAGTTAAGCTGTTGTTGTTTGTCCTTCATTCCCGTAGAGGACCATGACATTGGGCTAATGTCAGGACTTGCACTAAAGTGAATTTAAGTGAGGGAGGGATGTGTAGTCACCAATCTCACTCTCTCCTACAGAGTCATCTGAGTCCAGTGGCAAGATGTACATTAGGATGACTGAAGATGGCCCCAGATGTCAATTGTCAATTGGGTTAAGTGACTTCCCCAGGGTCACACAGCTAATAACTGTCTGAGGTGATATTTGAACACAGATCCTCCCGACTTCAGGGCCAGTGCTGTATCCACTGTGCCAACTAGCTCCCCACTTAGGCAGGGTATCTACAAAGATTGGGGGAGGGTGGGTTAGAAAGAGCTAGGATGAGGGGCAGCTAGGTGGCGCAGTGGATAGAGTACCAGCCCTGGAGTCAGGAGGACCTGAGTTCAAATCTGGACTCAGACACTTAACACTTACTAGCTGTGTGACCCTGGGCAAGTCACTTAACCCCAATTGCCTCACTAAAAAAAAAAAAAAAAAAAAAGAAAGAGCTAGGATGCCCTGATGCATCTTAGAAAAGGATCAGAAAACAACCTTCCACATAAATTGCATATTTAACAATTAAAAAAAAAAAAGCTTTGGTGTTCAAATACACTACATGAAAATAAAATCTCAGTGTACAAATGCCAAAGCCTGAAAAACTATCTTCTGAACTATCTGTAAGAATGAAGGTCTACCCTTTTGACCTTGAGCTTCATACAAATCCATACATGTTTTCATCTGACTTAGCCTGTGGGAGGAAGTAGCAGGTTTTTAATTGATCTTCACTAAGAATTTCCCACATGGCAGCAGTGGTTAGCAAAACCAGTTTCAAAGAGAACAAAGATAAAAGTGAAATAAAAATCTTAAAAGATGATGTGATGAGCATCTTGCCCCCCCATCAAAAGAAATTGGTAGATGTTTAGTCGGTGTTTCTTAATTGCAGTTGTTTGAATAAAGCAAATAATTGGCATCTTATGATTCTGTGACTAGACATCTTAACAAGAGAACAAAAGACTTATTGTCTAATGGGGGAACTGTAGAATTCTGGGAAAGTGCATGGCTGTTGTAGGTTAAGGAAGGACACTGGGTGCTGCTTGCATTGCTACACACCGGAGATGCTTGCTTACCTCTCACAGAAAGTGTGCAGACAGGGAAGTACCTTGGGGTTCTTGTAACGTTCCAGGCATATGCTGCAAATCAGAAACTGCTTATCAATCTGCCGCACCACAGGACTGGGGATGTTAGAGCCTTCACTGGCCATCCTAGACCATTGGCATATGGGTCCTGATTCCTCTTACCCTGCACGATGCTGCTAACACAGATGAAAACCAAGAGAGACAAAGAAAAGCATTAATTAAGTCACTCGGAAACATCAGACTCATTAGTAGCGTGCTCATTTTAGACACATATTAATCAATGTTGATCAGAATGAGGGGGCAGCTAGGTGGCACAGTGGATAAAGCACCAGCCCTGGATTCAGGAGGACCTGAGTTCAAATATGACCTCTGACACTTGACACTTACCAGCTGTGTGACCCTGGGCAAGTCACTTAACCCTCATTGCCCCTCAAAACAAACAAACAAACAAACAAAAATGTTGATCAGAATGGATCCTGGAATCATGGTTCTGGAGTTGGAAGGGACCTTGGAGGTCTTCAGGTCCAATCCCTTCATTTTACAGATCAGGAACCAAAGCCCAGAGAGGTGACTTGTCCAAGGACACAAGACTTTGAATCCATACCCTTTGATTCCAATTCTAGTACTTTTTCTACTGTACCATCTGCTTCTACCAAAAGAAAGAATGAAAACAAGCATTTATTAAGCACCTACTATGTACTGGGCAATGTGCAAAGTACTTTACAAATACCATTTCATTTGATTCTCTCAACAACCGTGGGAGGTAGGTACTATTATTATCCCCATTTCACAGATGGAGAAACTGAGTTAGAGAGGTTAATAATTTGCCCACGGTCACACTGCTGATAAATATGTGAGGCTGGATTTGAACTCTGGTCTTCCTGATTCTAAGACCAGCACCACCTACCTGGCAAAAAGATTTATCGCTTGGTGGCCAAGTTCCTGGTGATGAGTCATTATGGACATATTGTTACTGATAACAGTAGAATCTTATTAAGGAGACTGGTGAGACATCAGAATTGCGAAACTATATCCAAACCTCATAAAACAGGATGCCTATTGCTGCAGGGCACAGAGAGGGTACACTCTATTGCTGGTTATTTTATTTGTTTTCAAAATAATTTGATTTTATGCAGCTCTCTTCGGCACTTAAATGCATTATATCTCCCTAGCTTCCATTCTCTCATGCTTGGCTCATATTAGGAGCCTGGTAAATGTTCGTGGAATTGAATGGAAAAATGTTGTCCATATGTCATCTTTAAAATAATTATCAATGGAAATAATTACAAATTACCCTTTTGTTGGGGGCACCCAAGAATGCATGTCTACTTTCCGCAGTAATGCAGGTTGATAACAGGATTTAGAGCTAGAAGGGACCTTGTAAGTTCTCCCCCCTTTTCCCTTTAGTCTCTAATTCTAAACATTTTCTCTCTCAAAGAAGCTCTCAAGAAAAGCTCCGAAATTCATTTATGACAGCATTTAAGTGACAGATGATAGTTTGAAGTGTTAATTCTTGTAGGACAATTTGCATTTGAAACAGGAATCAAAGCCTTAAGCTAAGTGAATGACATTCCTACAGGGGACATCAGGTTGCAGGTTGCGGTACATTATACTGTATGTGGGGGAGGGGAGAGAATATAGAGGGTCATAACATTGCCCCAGACATTTTATCAATCTCCTAAGCACAATGACCTAAGCACAATTCATCCCTAAGGTGGAGAGGCAGCAGGAAGCAGGGGAAATGAGTGAATGAGTGCAGGCAGTGACAGTCAATCAATACACATTTATTAAGCACCTATTATGTGCCAGGCATTGTGCTAAGTGCTAGGGATACAAAGAAAGGCAAAAGCAGAGAATGAGGAGCGTAGAATCTAGACCTACAAAATCCTGCTGATCTCAAAGGAAAGACGAACTTCTAGAGTGAGAAGACTTAGGTTCCAAAACCATTTCAGATCATTACTACCCGAGTGACTTGAGTCCATTCACTCACCCTCCTTGGGCCTCATTTTCCTAAAGGATTGAACAAAATGGCCTCTGAGGTTTCCTGAATTCACTCCAAAATAAAGTGGTTAGGATGGCCAGAGGGTTCAATTAGTGTCAATCCTCAAGGAAAAGGTCTGGGCATCAGGATACAGAAGTGATTAAACCCAAAGAACCTTGAAATAGCGCTCTTTCTTAATTCTACACCTTTTCCCTTATACAAAACCCCCCAAATTTGCACCATCATTCTTTCCATGATGTCATATAGCTATTTATCATGTAAAATACCACAGTCTTTGAGAGGGCAGAGACTGTTGTGTTTTAATTTTTGTCAATAATGCCTTGTCCTTAATGGGTGCTTAATAAATGTTTATTTAATTGAAATTTGCCTCTGAAATTTCCAATGGTTAGTTCTGACGAATATGGGATTAAAAAAAAGAAGTCTAATCCTTCTTCCATAAAACAGCCTTTCAAATAGTTGATGGCAGCTATGATGCTTGGGAAATGTCTCTATTTTCCAAAGTTAAACAACCACAATTCCTTGAACTGATTCTATGTGGAATGGTGTCAAGTTTCCTCACCATCCTTTAGCCTTGCAGATTTTCCACACTCTTCCTAAATTGTAGCACTTTGAACTGAATACCAGATCACAGATGAAGTCTGACCAAGGCACAATGATTGAATGGTACCTCGATTAAAGATCTCCCTTTAAATTCACATCTATTCATCAAACCCTCACTCTCTAGATCTCATCCAAACCCATAAAATGTATGGTCATTTAGCATGCATATCTCTATCTTGTCCCCAAGAGTATCATCATCCTTCTCTGAACAAGCTCAACTTTGTCAATGTCCTTCAGAACACGTGGTACTGAGAACAGATGTGATTTGATCAAGGGAAAGTTCAGCAATCCCTTGTTATGGACATATAGAATAAGATTGCATTTACATTTTCTTTGGATGTCAGATTAAACTTTTAACTCATAATGATTGTGTAAGTCATGAAAACTAATAAACTGTTGTCTAGTCATATTTCCCCCATTTGGAACTTGGACAGTTGGCTTTTTTGAACAAATCTAGCACTTTACATTTGATCTATTAAATTTGATCTTTTTTTTTTCCTTTTCAGGGCAATGAGGGTTAAGTGACTTGTCCAGGGTCACACAGTTAGTGAGTGTCAAGCGTCTGAGGCCAGATTTGAACTCACATCCTCCAGAATCCAGGGCTGGTGCTTTATCCATTGTGCCACCTACCTGCCCCCTAAATTTTATCTTATTAAATTTGGTTCAAAGTTTCTGCTTATTAAGTAGTTGTGGATTTTTTTCTTGGAATCTGGTTTCTTTCATAGTATATCTCTCCCAACTTCATGTCATCTATGAATTTGAGAAGTATTAAATCTATTCCTTTGTCCAAGTTGTCACTAACAACAAATTAAAAGAGAGATGTAGCCCTCTATTGAAGACCTATTTTCAGGTGACTAACCACTCTATTCATTACCAAATCCACTTAATTGTGCCATCATCAAACCCACAACTCTCTATCTTATCTAAAAGGATATAGTAAATGTCAAATGCCTTAGTAAAATCCAGGGACACCATGTCCCTGACATTCTCCTGATCTACCAGTTTCCTAAGCTTGTCATATAGAGACAAATCTTTGAACACCCACCATTGTGTAATGGAAAGAGAATGTGATTTGGAGTCTGAAGACCTGGTTCAGGTCCTGGTTCTGCAACCTATTAATTGTGTGTATCCACAGGAAAGTAACAGCCAATTTGGACCTCATTTATAAAAAGATTGGATTAGACTCCAAAGTTTCATTTAGTTCTCAACATTCCATGATTCTAAGCTTTTATGACTTCTTTTAATAAACCTATTAGTGATCATCATTTTCCTTTTCAAGAGCTTATAAACTATTTCTTTTTAAAGGTTTTATTGTTCTTTTGTTTTTGTCACTTTAATGTTTGTATATATTATTCCCCTACCCTGTGAACCTTCCCTTGTAACAAAATCTTTTTTTCAAGTTCAGTAAAACTAGCCAACACATCATCCATATTGGACAGCATGTGCAACATTCCACAACCATAAACTCCTCCCCACCTCTTCAACAAAAGAAGGGAGCAAGATTTACTCATCCTTTTTCCCCTCCAAACCTGGTCATCTTATTTTCACAACGTGTTCATTCTTCTTTCATCTGTTTTTCATCTCTATCTGTTTCTCCATCTGTCTTCCCACCTCCCCTTTTTTCAATGGTGTAGTAATTATGCATTCACACATGTACACACATATAAATATGTACATACACACATGTGTGTACATGCATGCACACATATGACTGTGTGTGCACAAATATATATACATATACTCTCCCCTTTCCCCGCCGCCCCGCCCCTCCTCCCCGCTGTTACTTCCCTATTTACTACACTCAGCAACATTTCACATAGATCTTCCCAACAAACTATGGTTGTTGTTGGTTTTTGTTTTTTTAAACACTTCCTAGAATTCTTCCGGGAATTGAAGTCAAGTTAGAATTTGTAGAATCTACCCATAGAATCTGACCCATAATTTGTAGAATCTACCTTCTTCCTCTTTTTGAAAACTGGGACATTTGCCTCTCTGGTCTTGGGGCAACTTTCCTGTCCTCCACTATTTTTCAAAGGAAGTATACAGCAGAATGTGGTACGAAGCACTGGGTACAAGAGCCCCCTTCTTTTCTGACAGGGGTGAGGGGTGGGGTGGGGAGGAAGGGGGTGTGGTGGTTCTTAGGTATTCCTCACTAAAGAATTATACTCTTGCACAATCCAATCACGATTAAAGTTATCTTTATTTGGCGCTAGGGAAAGCGACTGAGAGGGAAGTCAGAGACAGCCTCTCAGGGAGGAAAAAAGAGTTTGAAAGAATTTCCTCAAAAGACAGCAAAGGGGCAGCTAGGTGGCACAGTGGACAGAGCACCGGCCCTGGATTCAGGAGGACCTGAGTTCAAATCCGGGCTCAGACACTTAACACTTACTAGCTGTGTGACCCTGGGCAAGTCACTTAACCCCAATTGCCCCGCAAAAAAAAAAAAAAGACAGCAAAAAGGGTAAGGCTTTTTTATAGAGGATAAATGGGGGGGGGGTGGGGAACCACTTGAAAACAGGAAATTTCCCTTTTGGGGTGGGGTCTGGAAAGCTTGGATGCTTGTCATATTCCTGAGAGTCAAGGGGGAGGTTTCTTTTTTTTTTTTTCAAATGATGGTATTGACCTTTGGGGTTATCTCTGTCTCCTGGCTCTAGCCAGGTTTGTAGACACACCCAGCCAACATTCCTGCTATAAACCTATATCTCCCCTTACTTCCTTGGCATGTCTGTCCTGCTATCTGGCCATCTTTGAGCCTGCTTCTCACAGAAGCCCCCTCTAATTGATTCCAAACCCATGTCATTCTAAGCCTATGTAATTTTCAAAGTAAAAATATCACTCAGTATTAAATTAAGCAAAAGAATGTGTAGCAGTCTCCATACACTGTGGTTGTAGTAAGAGATACACTGCGATGGCAGTAAGATGATCTGGATTTCAGTTCTAGGTCTGCCAGAAACTAGCTGTGTGACCTGGAGCAAATCAGTTCACCTCTCTGGGCCCGAGTACCTCACCTGTAACATGATAGAGGTCAGATGAGATGATATATAAGCTGCCTTCCAGCCCTAACATTTGATGAGTCAAGGGTTGGATACTACCACTATTTTCAGGATTCAATGAATTCTTAAAATAGACATTAAGTATATGACACTGGACTGGTCTCCTTACTCTCTCTAAGATTTGGAAATCTCAGATTCTCTTTCCTTTCCCAGGGTCAGCAAAAATAAGAGATTGCTAGAAAAATAAAACAGAATGAGAGTAATGCTGCTCTGCTAGAGATGCAGAAAGACCAAAACTGCAATTGTCGGAGGAGGCAAGTTAAAACCATGGGTGTGACAAGCTTGTCTTTGTTATATTCTCATAGGAAATTAGTCCCTGGTAGGATCACTATAAGGTCAGTAGGAAGGGAAATCGAATATTGGGGAACAGAAGAATAAATGAAACAGTGCTGTTCCCCCCCCAAATCCCCCCCCCAAAAAGGAGAGATAAATACTATGGTAAATATTTAACATCAGGCTGATACTAGACTAATGTCTAAGATACCAATAATGGGAGGTTAACATCACACATCACATGTGGAAGAGAGATTAATGTTCATTGTCAGTAGAAAACAAATGTAGCATTATTACAGTGTAGCACCCTAATTACAGCATTGCTATATACATAGAGAGAGCTGCTTAATGCACTCTGGTGTTCAACTGGGGAAAGGAACATGCTACGGTGGATAGGGGAAAGGAAACGTCTTTGCTATAATTCTTTTATAGGGACATTGTACCAAATTCTGTAATTTGTTTTTTCTTAGGCATCAAACATTTACCTGCTTTTCCGTGTAATATTGTTCGATCATTCATTCATTCATTCATTTATTCATTCATTCATTCCCATCACTATTCAAAGTACTCATACCAACTGTGCGAGTACTAAGCTAGGCACTGGACAATAGGCATAGATAATTAAGGCAAGGTCTTAGTATCCTTATGAAGCTTAAAACCAGATAATGTTCAACATTAGCCTAATGTTGAATACCAATGTTAATAAATACATTTAAAATATCCCCCAAAACAGGGGTAAGATTTTTTTAAAGGGAAATATCAGAGAGACCTTTAAATGGAAAAAAAAGTGCCATATAAAAAAGGCAGAAACTCTTTTCTCTTGTGTCTGCAATTCTAAATAGACTTCCTCATGGAGAAATGATGTACTAAACATAACCTTGGGAAAAACACAAATCCTTCCCAAGCATTTTTTCATCACACAAATTTCTGGCATTCTTCCTGACCCATTCGGCTCTCAACTGCCCCTACATATAACCCACAATTCTGTGGGATTGAGGAGAAGCAATGGAGAAGGCCCTGGTAGGAATTGAGAAAATGAGAACAAACTCTTAAGTACATGTTTTCTAAGGTTTGGATTCCTCTGGGAAATCAACATATTTCATATGGCTCATGGGTTAGAGGCAGCATACTGTGGATTAGAAAGAAGCCCTATGCTATTGGATTTGGTTTTTATAATTTCAGATTTCTGGTATTTCTGGATTGATACTTTTTTCTTTCCTTGCTGCCATTTCAGGTTTATATCTCCATGGTAATAATGTATGATCTGTTATTACTGGGTTAATGACAAAGGCAGAGAACATGCTGAATCAAGAATTTTGGAATTCTATGTGTGTGGGGGGGTGGGGGGGTGGGGGAGATTCACCTAATCAGTAATGGCATAGGATTAAACAAGCATGATTGAAAAACAAGGCATTATCATTAAAGAGAAGATGTATGGATGTATATTATCATGCACAGGCAGTTAATTTCCATTATGAATGAGGGCTGAAAGTAACATAGAAAGGGCAAACCAGAGAGAAAAGAAAAAGAAAGTGGGCCATTTATACTGACCTCAACTGAATGAAACTTATTTCAAATGGGCTATCCTATAAATTATTAGGTCAGATGCTACATCTGTACATACCATATGCCACCTACACATATATACATACATATATACACACACACACATATGAAATCATACAATACTGAAGCTGGAAAATTGGTCAGTAGGTTGCCCAATATAATCTCTCCCTATGGAAAAGAATATACACAAACCATCCAAAAATCTCCATTGGAGAAGAAATATAGTGGAAAGAAGAACATCATCAGTTATGGTACTTAGAGATGGAAGGGATCCTACAGAATCTGGCTGGCATCTATCTCAGCTACCACTTAGATGAGCCACTATGGGAAAGTCATCTACATGAGCCTTCATTTCCTCATGTAAAATAGAAGGGGTAGGAGATAGAGGTATTTCCTACCTTCTTACTAGTTTGTTGTAATCAGTCGATAAACATTAAGTACCTACTATGTGCCAGGCACAGTGCTAAGTGCTGGGAAATCACTTTGCAAACTGTGAAGAGCTATCCTGTTTTCAGGGATTTCCCTAATAGCTTTGCTGTTGAAAGGAAAAAGTTCTCTCTTAGCCCCCAAACCACACTTTTCTTTCAGCGACGTATGCCTATTTCTTTTAACTCTGACTTCTGTAAAGTTGAGGAAAAGCTGGTCAGTATCACAATAATCCTTCAGATATCTGAAGTGAATTATTACATTAACATTCAGCTTCTTTTCTCCTCCAAAGTCTGTATCTCTCTGATGGACAGTATTTGAGCAAGCAGGCCAGTTTCAATGTAGTGTGGTAGTATGGGGCAATAAAGACAAGTGGGGTCTTCTGCCCCCTTATCAATCACATTGCCACTTCTCCCCTTGCTATACTATGGCGGTTGGGAAGGACACAGAGAAACAGAGCATCATGGGATTACAAAAGGCAGAAAGGGTCACAGCAAGCCAGATTGTTTAGCACTAGACCCTTATTGTGTGTAGCAAAAGGGGATTACCATTCTTGATTTGGAATTGCACAAAGCACAGAGCCTCAACAGTATCTATGCTATGGAGAAAATATTTTGTCTTAAATATTTGAAATCTGTTTGGGAAATAAATTAGGCTTGTGGTATCATAATAACAGGTTTTTGAGGAAAGTAAGAAATGCATTTAGTAGAAGGAAAGCAGAGGGAAAAGGCAGAGAGAATAGAATGGGAAATGTTAAAATAAGAAGAAAGGTGATTTATTTAAAGAAAGAAGTCATGGAGAGTCCCTTCAATGACAAGCCCATCTGCTACTCAATTTCTAGTCTAACTGAAAAATCCAAATTCTAGGGGAAAAAATCCCCAAGTCTAAGTCAAATCTAGTCAAATTCAGATAGTCAGATGGCAGACATTTTTTTTCCCCTGGGGCAGATTAAAATTGCTCTGTGACTACAAAGCCACTTATATCAGAATACAGGGTTCAATATCGAACCTAAAAACATAGAGCAACTAATGGTCATTTGCCTGCAATTTGACACAAATAGATAAAAAATTAATTTAATCTGCCACTTCTTTTTAAAGGAAATAGTTCCCGAAATTAACCATTTTAAGCAAAATTATTTATTGTCAACAGATTTTAGATGTGCAGGTCAAAAATTATATGAAATGTTCATGGTTAAATATAGTAGCTTTAAGTGTCAGGTGTTGGTTTGGGGGGAAAAAAACTAAAGAAATAAAAGTAAAGGATATTTTTTTCTCAAATTGACCAAGATTAAATATTTTTATTTTTATCTGTCGGACAACACAATCCAACAGGTTTCTGCCACCGTGTAAGTAAAATCTTTACTACAGAATTATAACTAACTGGAACAGGTGCATAGGTTTTCTTCTTATTTCTAAAAAGGCACAGACCATCATAAAAAAAAATATGCAGGTCTGTGCAAGCTCAAGCACTGACTAAAAACCTATTTCTTTACACATTTTTTTTAAAGAAGCAAAAACTCATTGAATGAGGAAAGACTTTAGTGTGATTTAAACTGAGCTTTAAACCTCCCAACTAAATAGTCATTTGTATCTTTCTAGGAGAAAATTGGACAGAAGCCTCTGGCCTTTCATTTCATTGGGAAAGAAGGCTGCTCTCTCATACCACACACACAAACTTCTCATTGTGTGCTAGGGAGGGGCATGCATTATTTAACATCACAGTTGGTTAGGAACAGAACTCTCAAAGAATCTGTGCTGAAATTAATGAAAGTCATGAGGAAAAAAAAAGGTTCAGATTTGGAGAACTCTTAAATCTACTGAGAAGATTCACAAGAAGACTCCATGTCATGAAAAAAAAAGCAAAACAAAAAAATTGGGGGCTCATATGGATGCTCTTACATATTCTCTTTAGGATAAAAAAAAAAGGCTACAATTTATTCATGAGCAATAGAATTGCAGAAACCTGATCTATGCAATGAAACCAAAGGGTAAAGAATTTTAAAAATACCCTGGCTAGAGCCTACACCTGTCACTTAAAGCCTGGGCACCAAAATAGTCTTTTTTCCCTTTTCCTTTCTTTCTTCTTTGGGAAAAGAGAATCTTTCCTGTATCTCTAAAGTCTGGAACACATTTCTTCATTTACTTCATTTAAAGAACAACCACAACCATTTGTCTTTGCCCTTCCCCTTCCAAACTAATAATAATTAAAATGCACATACAAAAGGAATAAAAACTCCAGAATCCCATTAGCCTAAGAATTCAGCCTGATGTTTCAGGATGCAACGCCCAGCCCAGAGACTCTCTTTCCCCACGCTAGGCTGCAACAGAACTCCACCCAGATGTGAGGCACTACTTCATGGATGAGAGAATCATTAAGAAAAAGAAAACCCAAACCCCCCAAATCATCTACAGCATATTCTTTGCTACTTATCAATGACATTTAGGATCCAAAGGGGTCAAGCCATGCATTATATGAATGAATGGGTTTCTAAAGGTAAAGGAGAGCAGTGGAACTCAGGCCAGGGATTCTCTAAAGAAAGAAGGTGGGGTGGGGGATGGGTTACTTCCCTTTCACCCTTGGAAAGCTGGGGTGTAACTCAGTAGATGAAAGGTTTCATCCCTTTCTTTATGCCCCTAAAGAGAAACAATAATCAAAAGGATCCCTTCCAGCAATTCAAAACAAATGAAGATTAAAAACACGCATATAATAAAGAATAACAATAATAAAATGCCAGAAACTCACATTAGAGGCTTGATAAGTACAATCTTGCACGACTTTTCTCCCCACTCTTGTTAATCTGGTGCCTTTGTTTAAGCATAGAGTAAGTCTCTCTCTCTATATCCTATAGTTACTGAGCATGCAGCATCACCATGAGAGAGAGAGGGGGAAAAAAAAAAAAGAGCCAGAATAGAATAGGAGAGATCAGATATCCACCTGGCATAATATTGAGCAAATCTGAATATTTAAGACCTACCCATCTCTGTAGAGAAATAGATTAATCAACGAAGTAAAGTATTAAATCCTCCCAAGGGCTGTGGCTGCAGTTAGCTCCGCAGTAATCCAAAGGAACAAAGCATATTCCTGCTAATGTCTCAAGTTTGGAAGCACTGCTTAAAATACCCTACCATGCAGCACAGCCATGCTTAGCGACAGAGCCTAGCTTGGACTCTACATGTAGTGATGCTCCAATCCATGAAGAGGACAGATGAAAAGAAAAATGGAGGCAACAAGGAGCCCCAGTGAAGTCGTCATGAATTTTTTTTCTGGGGGCATTAACAAGTGGGAGACCCCCTTCAGGATTCAGACCAATCAATCTTTATTGAGTACATCTTTTTCTCACTCAGCTTGTATTGAAAAGACTGCAGCAAAGAGGGCAAGGCATTGTGGGATAGGGATGCAGCAGAGAGCTGCAATGAGATTCGCTGGGGGTTTTTTCTCCCTCCCTCCTCCTCCTCCACCCCTTCTGAGTCAGCAATCAGCTGTTTCAATTCTTTGCTGCGGGAGGGGGGCGGGTGGGGGGAGCGGGAGAATGGGGCCCCTGAATTTGGTCACCGGATTGTTAGTACAGTACAAGATTAGAAGACAGCAACTAGCGTACACCTCTCCCAGGGCGACGTAGCCAGGAAAAGCACAGCCTAAGTGACTCATCAGTTGGATGGAGGATTTAACCCGATCTGGCTGGAAAGGGAAAGGGATGCAAACCGACAGATCTTAGGTGGGACGCTAAGTACACAATGCTAGCTTCGGCATTTAAATTTGGAATTTTCATATAAAAGAAAGTCAGGGCACACGTGTAAAACACAGCCGGGCGGGGGCACATACGCACTGGCAATAGTTAGTAGGAAAAGGCGGTTACTGAAACTTCTGATAAAATCTGAAAGAAAAACAAACAAACAAACAAACAAACCAAACCTAAACCTGGTTTTCTCAGCAGAGACAAGAATGAGGCAGAATAGATGCAACCCAGGACTTGGAATCCGGAGAGCCTGGGTTCAGTTTCTATGGGGATAATAATAGCATTGACCTCACAGGGTTACTCTGAGTGGTAGTAAATAGGATGAGGTGTGTAGAATGCTTTTCAGACTTTAAAGCATAATATACACATCAGTTTTGGGAAATGGGGGTGGGCGGCTCATTGATATGAGATGTTTCCTGGTGAAGAAACTTCTACCGTAGAGTTAGAGACTCCATTCTCGCCACAGCTAGATGGCGCAGTGGATAAAGCACCAGCCCTGGATTCAGGAGAACCTCAGTTCAAAATCGGCCTCAGACACTTGACACTTGCTGTGTGACTCTGGGCAAGTCGCTTAACCCTCATTGCCCGAGAAAGAAAGAAAGAAAGGAAGGAAGGAAGGAAGGAAGGAAGGAAGGAAGGAAGGAAGGAAGGAAGGAAGGAAGGAAGGAAGGAAGGAAGGAAGGAAGGAAGGAAGGAAGGGACTACACTCTCCCACGCAGTCCAATTTGGAGTAAAATGGTCTTTTATTGGGGTTTTGTTTGTTTGTTTTTTTGTTTTTGTGAGTCAATTGGGGTTAAGTGACTTACCCAGAGTCACACAGCTAGTAAGTGTTGTGTCGGAGGCCGGATTTAAACCCAGGTCCTCCTGACTCTAGGGCCGGTGCTCTGTCCACTGCGCCACCTAGCTGCCCCAAAATGGTCTTTTATTTGGCGCTAGAGAAAGTGACCGTGAGGGAAGTCAAAGACTTCGCTTGAAGGGGAGAAAATATTCTTCTCCAAGAACAGAAGGAAGGCAAAAGCTTTTATGGAGAATAGGTGAGGTGACCACCTGAAAATGGAAAGTTCTTTTGGGGGGTGGGGTGGGGAAAGATTCCTGAGAGTCAGGGGGATTTTCTTTTTTTGGAATGATAGTCCTGACCTTTGGAGTTATCTGTCTCCTGGCTCAAGTAGTAGCCACACCTAACTGACTTTGCCGCAATAGAATTTTATCTCCCCTGACTTCTTAGATAAATTTGAGTGTGGCTGCAGCCAAAGAGAGGACAGTGTCTTGTTTTCTCTATCAAAGTGTAATGGTGGGAAATGGGGTACGGGTTGGGTAGGGGTTGGGGTTCTTAGGAATTCCTCTTTAAAGAATTACACCCTCTTGCACACAAAACGTAGTTAGAATAAGGTGGTAGTTTATTTAGGAGCAAGGGAAGGGAAGGTGGGGGGAGGGAAACCATGAAAGAAATCCTTGGACTTTTCATGGGGAGATTTGGCATAAAGCACATGGCTCAGAGGTACCAAATCTCCTCAAACAGGAGACTGGAAAGTACTTTTATAGAGGCCTGATGGGGGTGGACCATCTGCCTGTGGAAAGTTCCTTTTGTGAAGGTGGACCATCCTCCACTGGTGGTAGCTGGGGGAATTGGGTGAGGAGTGGAGGACCATCCCCCACTGGTAGTGACTAAGGGAATTGGGTGAGGGGTGGCTACAGATCCCTCTTCAGAACGCAAAGGCCGCAGCCACACCCAAACTTATCTCCCCTGGGTAAGTGAGACCAGAAGGAAGGGTAGGAATCCCAAGCTAGCTCAGTCCGACTTGGTTCAGTTTATCTCTCTAGGCGTTATCTGTCCTCTGGTTTAGTTTCTCAAACTCAACCAAGATGCTATCCAATACATTGGAAGTGATTGACCAGCAGCAAAATCACATTGATTTTCTACTCCCAGAAAGTAACTAATGCAACTCAACTCAACAAACATTTATTATACCTCCTATGTGCAAGGAACTGTGCTAGATGCTGGACAAGAATTATAGCCCTTAACCAGCTTGCAATCTAGTAGGAGGATGACACACAGAAAATAATAGTGGCTGGAGAGAGTTTAAAGAGTGAAGGATTGTTTTTACCTGGGGATAGCTAGAAGGCTTTATGAAGAAGGGGAGCCTTGAAGAAAAAGGATGTATATCAATAGACGGAGCCAAAAGTAGAAGAGGTGAGTACATTCTGAGACTGTAGGATGGCATGTACAAATATGTGGAGGTGGGAGAGAGCAGAATGAGATTGAGGAACCATGAACTATCTGGTGTGGCTGGTTGCAGAAAGGCAAGTTCACTTAAATAAGATTGGAAAGGTAGGTTAGAGCCAGATTATAGTAAGCCTTGAAAGCCAGATTTACTCCACAGATAATAGGGAGCCACTCAAAAGGGGTGTGTGTGTGTGTGTGTGTGTGTGTGTGTGTGTGACACAATTAGACCATTTCCCAGTTACTATGAAATTATTTTTGATAGAGGTATAAATGTTGAATTGGAGAAAGAAGAAACAAGAAAACTTTAGTGAAAGAATTATAAGCAACTCTTAACATAAATGGCCAGCAGAATGCTTTCCCATACAAAGGATACTATGGAATATCCCACCCCTTGATGATACCAAGAGCCATTGCCCCTTCCGCTTGCCTCTTGTCCCCTGCCCTAGTCACATTTTCAGATCCTTCCCACTTCTTTCTGATTGTTTCCAGGACCTCCCTTTACATTCTCCCTCTTCTGTTTTTGAGTCCTCTTCTGCCTCTTCTCTTCCTCACCACCCCTACTCTCTTCTCTCTCTCTCTCTCTCTCTCTCTCTCTCTCTCTCTCTCTCTCTCTCTCTCTCTCTCTCTTTCCTTTTCTTTCCTTTTCTTTCTTTCTTTCTTTCTTCCTTTCTTTCTTTCTTTCTTTCTTTCTTTCTTTCTTTCTTTCTTTCTTTCTTTCTTTCTTTCTTTCTTTCTTTCTTTCTTTCTTTCTTTCTTTCTTTCTTTCTTTCTTTCTTTCTTTCTTTCTTCTTCTTTTTTCCCCTAGGACAATGAGGGTTAAATGACTTGCCCAGGGTCACACAGCTAGTGAGTATCAAGTGTCTGAGGCCAAATTTGAACTCAGGTGCTCCTGAATACAGGCCCAGTGCTCTATCCTCTTTCTTGCACCGCCCCCTCACCAGTCAATGACATCATGATAGCTACTACAATAACACAGGACCTGGCATCGGGAAGAACTGAGTTTGAATCTAACCTCAGACACTCTCTAGCTATGTGATGCTGGGAAAATCACTTAAAAATTCTATGCACCCTGGAAAGACTTATATGAACTGATGCATAGTGAAGTGAACAATAACCCGAACATTGTACACAGTAACAACAATATCATTTGATGAACTGTGAATGAATTAGCTATTCTCAGTGACAAACACAATTGAATGAAAACTGATTGAATTCCATCTAGTTTAGTTCCCAGGCTAATGAATTTCCTGGGGCTGACCCAACAATGTATTTTGGCTTCTGATTGAATTGTAACGCCCCCCCCCCAAAAAAAACCCCACAACCCAACAACACCCCAACTTTCTTCTTCCTGAGACTACCAAGCTTTCTTTATGATCTTTAGCTTGCTATGCAAATGAACTTTCTGGTAGAACTGTGAGAAACTTAGTCTTCCTAAAAGCAATCTCATTAGTCTCTCTGTTCTGGTATCCTATATAAACCCTGTCCTTAGCTCCCATCTTTGGGTATTCCTAGTACTTGCTATGGTGGTATCATGAGTTATAACTCCTTTGCTCCGATTAAAAAACTTAATTTTGTTAGATTAATTGTTTTCACTAAATTTCAGGTTGACATCAGCAATACAATGATCCAAGACAATACCGAAAGACTAATGATGAAACATCCTATCTACCTCTAGAGAAAGAACTGATAATGATTGAATGCAGAGTCAAGTATGCTATTTCTCATTTTCTTTCTTTTTCTTTTATTCAAGTCTTCTTAAACAAAATGACTAATATGGAGATGTTTTATGTAAGTGCACATACATAACCTGTAGATAAACAGGCATAGACAAGATACATATGGAGTCAATAAAAGAGAACTCTAGAGTGGAAAGCATAGGTTAAAGATGGTCTGGCATGAAAGCATAAGGGATCTACGATTTAGAGCTGGAAGGGACTGGGCAGGCCAACCCCCTCTCATTTTACAGATGAATAAGCTGAGGCACAGAGCTGTTAAGTGCCCCTCTCAGGCCACACAGCTAAGAAGTGTCTGGGGCAGAACTTGAACTCCAGTCTTCAAACTCAAATGGAAACCTGGGGCCATTAAGTTTTACATAAGGACTCCTGTAGGCTGCATTTTGACTTTGTTGTTTTTGTTATTTTATTCAGTTGTGTCTGACTCTTCATGACCCCATTTGGGGTTTTACTGGCAGAGATCCTAGAGTGGTTGCCATTTCCATCTCATTTTACATATGAGGAAACTGAGGCACACAAGGTCAAATGACTTATCCCGGGTCTTACAGCTAGCAAGTATCTGAGGCCTGATTTGAACTCAGGGATCTTCCTGACCAGGCCTGGCATTCTATCCACTGTATCATCCAGCTGCCTCTGCATACTGACTTAGAAACCCACATATTAATGTTATTCCATTATATTTTTACTTATTTTGGTAAATATTTGCAAATTACATTTTAATCTGATTCCTGCTGCATTACAGAGTGTCATAGGCTGAAATTCCGCTGGAAGGCCATGATCATGCTGAAGGCCTTCTCTCATGCTCCCTTCCTACTATAAAGGCAGGGAATGGTGAGTAATCCTGGATGGAACAAGGCAGGCTGATTAGGAATGTGACATGATGATGAAATGGGAATAAGAAAAGCAAAACTGAAGGAAACAATTTTATAGCCAAAGGTTAGGATGTACCTCATACATCCAGTGATTAGTTTTCCTTATCTCAGAGAACTCCAGCAAACTTTTTTTAGGGCAATGAGGATTAAGTGACTTGCCCAGAGTCACACAGCTAGTAAGTGTCAAGTGTCTGAGGCATGATTCAAACTCAGGTCCTCCTGAATACAGGGCCAGGGCTTTATCTACTGTGCCACCTAGCTGCCCCCCCCCACCTTTTTTTTACACAGTATTATCTAATGGTCTGGGAAAGACGGTGGTAAAGAGTCATTTCAGAATTAGGAAATGGGCAACTGAAATGCAGCTTCTAGGGCAAGAAGGTTCCCAGTCTAGTATTATCACCTGTGCCTTACCCATCTATTCTACATTTCCAATTTCATAAAGAAAAAAACATTCTGAGCACAATATGATTTTAATCAATGTGTTTATGAGTAATAAATTATATGCAAGGGGCAGCTGGATGATAGAGTGTGAAGCCTGAAACCAGGAAGATTCCTGAACTAAAATCCAGCCTCAGACACTTTCTAACTATGTGGCTCTGGGCAAATCACTTATCCTTTTATGACTCAGTTTCCTCAAGTGTAAAATGAGCTGGAAGAGGAAATGGCAAACCACATCAGTGTCTCATCCAAGAAAACTCCAAATAGGGTCAAAAAGAATTGGACACAACTGAAAATTGACTGAACAACAACAATATCAATAATAATATGCATCACACATGGAGCAAAGTTGTGCTGTACTCAGATTTTTTTTCCATGTGAAATTACTCATTGCATGTCACATTTCTTTTGTGTGTGGCATTGAAAATTATCATCCACTAAAGTCTTCCTTCAGTGCCTCATTGTGGCTCAGAGATGACACTGGGTACCAGAAGGCCATTAATAATTAGTAGTAGTAGTAGTAATAATAATAATAATAATAATAATAATAATAAGGACAGCTAGATGGTGCAGTGGCTAGAGCATTGGCCCTGGATTCAGGAGTACCTGAGTTCAAATCCGACCTCAGACACTTGACACTTACTAGCTGTGAGACCCTGGGCAAGTCATTTAACCCCAACTGCCTCACCAAAATAATAATAATAATAATAATAATAATAATAATAACTTATTTGTATAGCATCTCAAGGTTTACAAAGTGTTTTACAAATACATCCTCATGCTTGATAATAACTCTGGTTAGTTAGCTCCTATTATTAGCCCCATTTTATAGGAGAAGAAACAGGCTTAAATGGATTAAGCAGCTTGCCCAAGATTGGTGACACAAGTATACTATACCAGGCTTTGGATGTAGATGTCTGGGGACAGCCCAGTTAAGTTTGGAAAGGCTCAATACCAGTGCCACCCCAGCTCTAGAAAAATACCTGCTAAGTGGAGGTAGAGTTATAATCTCCATATACAATTATGGAATCATATAATTTAGATCTATAAGAGTTGTCAGCAGTCGTCTTGGCCAATCCAAACTTAAACAGGAACCCCTGATACAACTAACATGCCAAATGATTATCCAGCCTCTGCTTGGGTTCTTGATGAATTAAAGTTCTAAAATCATCATCTTTTATTGAGAAGTAAAGTTATTTGAACAATTATTTTTGAATGTATACCAACATAGAGGTTCTATACCTTACATATCGAGCAGTTAGGTAGTACAGTGGATGGAGAACTATGCCTGACATTGGAAAGACTCATCTTCATGAGTGAAAATCTGGCTTCAGACACTTAATAACTGTTCAACACTGGACAAGTCACTTAACCCTGTTTGCCTCAGTTTCCTTATCTGTAAAATGAGCTTGAGGAGGAAATGGCAAACCACCCCAGTATCTTTTCCAAGAAAACTCCAAATGGGATCGTGAAGAGTTGGACACAAGTGAAAATGACTGAATAACAACCACCTTTATATAGAGAGAAGTAGGTACTCTTCCTTTTTCCTAAATTAATAGGCTATTAGAAAGTAACATATATGGAGAGACCCAATTGCTTTAGGTTGGTTCAATATCTATCTGAAATGAGGAGGAAAAAAAAGGCCTCAGTTTAGGCCATTCTGTTATAATTTTACAGTTTGAGAAGGAATTGATCAAAGTGAATGTCACTATAAATCGAGAGAGGTAGCCTGCAAACTTCTCCAAATATTCTGCCCAGTGTTGGGCAGCCTTCTTAGAAGAAGGCTATCAGGGAAGTTCCTTCTCTACTGACCATTTTTTGGCCTCTCCCCAAGTTCTTCCTTCTGAGTTTTCATCGATTCAGTTGAAGCAGGTTTTTAGTTATCAAGCTTACAAAGAAAGAAGTAGCAGCTAATGGAGTGGGGAGGAGAATGAGAAGAATCTTGGCTTAAATAGAAGTATAAGAAAAATCCGGGGCAGCTAGGTGGCACAGTGGATAAAGCACTGGCCCTGGATTCAGGAGGGCCTGAGTATATATCTGGTCTCAGACACTTGACACTTACTAGCTATGTGATCCTGGGCAAGTCACTTAACCCTCATTGCCCTGCCAAAAAAAAAAAAAGAAAAATCCAAGGACAGAGCGAACTTGTTCCTGCTTAAAGAACCTGGAAATACCACAATGAAATAGCTGCAGCAAATCAAAAAGTATTTTTGATTTTATTTACATATATAAATATTATATATGCACACACATATCAAATATACACACATATATGTACACATATCTATCTATCTATCTATCTATCTATCTATCTATCTATCTATCTATCTATCTATCTATCTATCTATCCATCCATCCATCTATCTTCTATCTATCTCCCCTTTTCCTGAAGCTAGTTTCCTCTCTTTCAGTGTGGAATAGTATGGCTTGGCCCCATGATGATCTCCTATTAGCAGAAGCTCTGGTGAGGACTTTTCTCCTAGTTTGAGGCCATTCTTTTTGGTGGTTGGGACAAGGCCCAAGGTCAAACAAAACCTCCGCACCTGTGGAAGGATGACACAATTTTCATATGTAGTTTTGGGCCTGGATAATTCAGAGTTGACTATGGCTGGTAAAAATTCAACCTGTCCAGAGCATAACAGGATGACAACTTCCCAACTTCCAAGGTCTATTCTCTCATCTACACAGATCATTACAAAGTATTTTGTTTTCCTCAGAAATGGGTGGCAAGATCATCTCTACAGTTCTGAGAATTAATCTCCAGGAAATGCTAAATGCCTGGTCAACTCAACTGTGCACTGATTTAATTAATCATTGTAGTAGAAATAACTGCAAACCCGGGAAGCAGGGATTTTGTGCTCTGTGGCCTGTGGTAAATTGTTTGTTTCCTCTGGTGGCTGGTCTTGACTATAGCAGACCTCCCCGATCTGTCCTGGACAGATGTGAAGTCCTGGCAGCCTTGAGGTGGAGAAGCGAGGGGAAGAGGAAACAGATTTTGGGCAAACAGCCATTTGTTTCATTAAACTCCATACCATATCAATTCTACACGATTTCCCTTCTGCTCTCTAAAGCTTGTTATTTATTTATTTAAAAAAAATTTTTTTTTTTTTTTTTAGTGAGGCAATTGGGGTTAAGTGACTTGCCCAGGGTCACACAGCTAGTAAGTGTTAAGTGTCTGAGGCTGGATTTGAACTCGGGTACTCCTGACTCCAGGGCTGGTGCTCTATCCACCGCACCATCTAGCTGCCCCTAAAGCTTGTTATTTAAAAAGAAAAAGAAAAAAAACCCAAGAAGTATTCAGAACGGGCAGAGTATCATTGTGGGCTCTGTCTCTTATACAGAAGGGGTATAAGATGTGACTCTTCTTAGCACATCCCACCATCATTTGGGGCTGGATTTAGAACTAGAAGACCTAGGTTTAAATGCTGCTTCTGTCTGCAGGCTAAAAGTCCAATTGACTACCTGGGTGGCCCTGGGCAAGTTGCTCCATCGATGAAAGAGTGACACTAGAACACTGCTATTCCAGTCTAAATCAATGATCCTATAATCAATCTTTATTAAGCAAACACAACCATAATATTATGAAATCATTCTATGATATCCTTGGACTAATTTCACACTTAAAACATTTTAAGGAAGGGGGTAACTACTGTCTCTAGTGTCATTTTATCTAATGTTATCCTTTTGGGGGGGAACCCTTTAAACATACAAGGTGGAGGGGCAGCTAGGTGGCACAGTGGATAGAGCACTAGCCCTGGATTCAGGAGGACCTGAGTTCAAATCCGGCCTCAGACACTTAACACTTACTAGCTGGGTGACCCTGGGCAAGTCATTTAACCCCAATTACCTAACCAAAAAAAAAAAGATACAAGGTGAGTTATACTTGGCTAATCAAGAATGATTAAAGTAATCCCCTCGGGCAGCTAGGTGGCTCAATGGATAGAGCACTGTCCTAGAGTCAGGAGGACCTGAGTTCAAATCCGGCCTCAGACATTTGACACTTACTAGCTGTGTGACCTTGGGCAAGTCATTTAACCCAGATTACCTTAAACAGCATCTCCAGTCCTCCTGATGTATATCTTGCCACTGGAGCCAGATGGCTCTGGCAGAGAAAGAGAGAGGCTGGTGACATTGCACAGCCCTCCCTCACTTAAATCCAATTCGCTGCAAGTCATGACATCACCTCCTGATGTCATGGTCCTCTTTGAGAACCAAGGACAGACAACAACAAGAAATCGCTAGCTTTGACTCCACTACTTGTGTAACCTGGGCCAAATCATTTCCCCTCTCTGGGCCTCAAAATGAATTTAGGGTTAAATTTTGGGCTTCTTTATCTTTACAATGAGGGGGTTGAACTACAAGACTCTTAATGTTCCTTCCAGCTCTGTAGTGTTATGAAGTAATAGCAAATGATATGAATAGAATCTAATTAAATGCTGGATGTAGTTCGTGTGTGTGTGTGGGGAAGACAGACAGAGGATGATGGACTGAGGGAAGAGGAAGGAAAGGAGGGAGAGAGGAGAAATGTACTTTAAGAGCTGAAGGAATTGAATAGAGATAGAAACCCATGGAGGATGGAGGATGGAGAAATTAGAGAGGGATGGGGATGGGTAAACTGAATAGGCAGAAAGGAGAAAGTTGAGGAGTACAATGTGAGCAAAGATCAATACTAAACCAAGTGACCTTTTCCCCTTGTAGTTTGCAGGGTTTAGAGCTGCAGGGACGTTCGAAGTCTTGGCCATTGTCATTCTGGTTTTTGAAATGATTCCCAGGGAGCACAGGCTGGTCCCAAAGGATTCCTCCTTCTTTCTCTTCATTTTCCTCATCCTTCAGCTGGCCTCTCACCATCCCCGCCCAGGGTCACAGCCAGATCTTTATGCAGGCCATTGTGGTGACTTTTTCCCAGCAGAGTTAGCAAGTTACCATGGTGACAAGCCTCGCCTCCGGAGAGAGAGGAGCTCCCAGAACACTGGAGGAATCTGCCCAGTCAATGCTCACTTGGTTTCAATGGGCTACTGCCACAAAGCTCAGAGCTGAGGCTTTCTTTTCCTTCTCTGGGGGCTGTCTTTCCTGGATGCATGTCTAAGATGAAAGCAGGCTTAGTCTGTGACAAATGATTTAAACTGGGGGAGGGAGAGAAGAATCAGGTTGGAGGGCGAGTCCAATCCCCCTTCAGAGAAAGCACCAGACCCACGATGTACACACAGAAAGATCCCCCACCTGCCTCAGGAGAGGGGCTATCAGGAGATGACAAGGCAGCAAAGAGCAGACCCTCAGCACTTCCAGGCACCCCTTTCCCTCTCGAGGTTCTCTGGAGTATGTCCTGGAGTGGACGAAGAGGTGACAGATGTTTGTGTTATGTAAAAATCCCATCTGTCCTCTCCTCTTCCTCCATCACCAATATCCCTGTTCTTCCTGCCCACCATCTTCCTTAGTGCCTTTGCCGCTTATATAATAAACCAGCTGGCACAGATTACCACATAATGCCTGGCAACTATCCCTTACAAGGCTTTCCAACAAACTTTTTCTAGCCATTTCTGAATTTGAATATTTAAGGAACTACAGAAAAGGATAAAAAGCCATGAAGAAAGGCATCCTGACATGTTGAGTAGAGGCCTTGGAGTCAACAATCCATGTCTTTAAAAGTACCTCAGAGCGGTCCTCCAAGACTCAGAGTTACAGGTGAGTAGCCAATTTGTATTGGTGGAAGTACTGTCCACTCTGGGAGTTGTTTATACTGATGAAATCAGAGTTTGGCTTCCTTCAAGGATCCCCATCACCACCACCACGAGACATGGATATTATAACAAATATTTATAAAGTATAAAGTAAAAAAAAAAGGCACTGAGCTAGTCATCAAGGAATGATAATGTCACAAGGATAGTGACATAAAATTTATACAGATCTAAGGGTGGAGGGGGAAGACCATGTAAACAGATATGTGTAATACAAGTGAGACTAAGAGGTGGGTAGAGAGAAGATCCAAACAAAGTGGAGGAGAAAGAGAACTATTTTAATTACGGGCAAGAGAGAGGGCTTCAGTGAGAAGGCCATACCTGATTTGGGTCTTGAAGGGAGAACTTCATAAGGAGCTTTGAGGGAGGTGGGGAGACAAAGTCCAGACATGGGGGATGACATGAGAAAAGGCCAAGAAAGAAGGGAATAAGATTGAAAGTAGTCCAGTTTGGGCAGCTAGATGGCGCAGTGGATAGAGCACTGGCCCTGGAGTCAGGAGTACCTGAGTTCAAATCCGGCCTCAGACATTTAACACTTACTAGCTGTGTGACTATGGGCAAGTCACTTAATCCCAATTGCCTCACTAAAAAAAAAAAAAAGAAAGAAAGAAAGTAGTCCAGTTTGGTTAGAATATGATACCTGAAGTCAGGGTGGGAGAATGGGGATGGAGAGCAAAGAATTGATTGGAATAAGACTGGAAAGGTAAGTTGGAACTAGAAGAATCAGGTCTTCTTACCAGTGAGGATGGAGGGGGTAGAAAAAGCATTTATTAAGCACCTACTTCATGCTGGGCACTGTGCTGGCACATTGGTATTTTGTATTACATCATATACAGTATTAATATTATATTTATAAATATTATCTCATTTGATCCTCACAACAACCCTGTGAGGTAAATGCTATTATTTCCTCCATTTTACTGTTGAGCAAACAGGCAGACAGAGAGTTTAAGTGATTTCTCCAGTGTTACATAACTGGAAAGTATCAGAGTAGACTGGTATTCCCAAAGAATCAAATGGTATCCAGCACCCTGGATAGAATCTCTGTGAAGGACTTGTGGGGAAAATGGATAAAAGAATGACATAAGATAAGAAGACAAGGAAGGTTTATGATTTTCATTGGTAGAGGAAGTATCCCCACCAATGAATTCATAGATAGATCCAACGTAACAAAGACATGAACAGCCAGATGACCCATGGCAAAATTGTAATGACCATGCAGCTTCTCCCTGTGTCTCCTTGAAGGTCGGCACTGACTTCCTCAATCCCCAAAACTTATGCGTCGTCCCTGATTAGATAGGGACCCACATAAGGTCAGGCTCCACCTAGGCCTGACCTTATCTGTAAAATAAGGACTTTAGAACAGATTGTGGAATCATTGGATGGAATTCTAAAAGAAATCTTAGAAATCACCCATCCAACTTCCTCTCTTCCATTTTACAAAGGAAGAAAGTGAGGTGCAGAAAAGTCATGTGACTTGAACAAAGTCACACAGGTAACAAATACCATAGTTGGGATTCCAACCTAGGTCTTCTGAGTCCAATTCCTGTGTTCTTTGGTCTCTTAAGATTCCAAAAACAATCGCTGACATTTATACAGTGCTTAAAGATCTACAAAATTCCATGATATACACATTATCTCATTTGATCCTTACAGTGTTGGTTTCTGACTCCCACTTTACAGATAGGGAAACTGAGGCTCAGAGACTTGACTCACCCAAGGTCACACAATTATTAATGAGAGAAGGCTGGGTTCCAAACCAGGTTTCACCAGACTCTAAAATCCAACCCTCTTTCCATTGTAATACAATAAGCACCTGAAAGAATTCAATCAAAATCTTAATAGGCTCTCCATTTCAAGGTCTTGCTATTTAAAATAATGTGATAATGAGTATTTAAAAGTTAAGATGTCAACCTTATAGGTAACATATTTAATTATTTCCTAGTGCTTTCTGGAGACATAATACCTTAATCCAAAGGACTGAGTCTAATGATAGGAATTTCAGGCACTGAGCAGGGTAGGGGTAGATACTTGGGGGATTGGGGTCATTTTGACACTTTTTAAGTTCACCTTTGAGACAGGCAGGCAGCAGGTACTTACTCTGAGCCAGACATTGTGCCAAGCACTTGGGGTATAAATACTGTATGAGCAAAAAGATACCCTTTTCCCTCAAGGAACTTTCATTCTTTTCTTTTTTTAATTTAAAATTTTTATTTTGTGGGGCAATGAGGGTTAGTTAAGTGACTTGCCCAGGGTCATACAGCTGGTAAGTGTCAAGTGTCTGAGGTCATATTTGAACTCAGGTCCTCCTGAATCCAGGGCTGATGCCTTATCCACTGCACCTAGCTGCCCCAGGAGCTTACATTCTAATACTGGAAGGCAATCCACAGAAGGGAGCTGAAAAGTAAGAGGGCAGAGAAAGAAGGTACCAAAGTAGGGGTCTACATAGTGTTGAAGTCCACAAAAAGTCAGAATCAGAACTAGAAAGGGAATAAAGGCTGGCCAGCCTTGGGCCCTCCCCAAAATGGAGGCCTCTGGGAAGAACTCGCTAATGAGAACAAGGGGCTGGAAAGGAGGAGTACATTAGGCTGCAGGAGAAGATAGATCCTCTGGGGCTAAGGAGTTCCAGGGTGAGAAGCAGCTGAGGCAGTGGCAAAGTCAATGTCAGAAGCAGAGTCAGCAGAGGAATGATGAGAATGGCATGTAAGGCAGAAAGTGCATCCCCCAGTGGGGATCTGTGTCATCTTTATCCATACGCATCTCTACACATATAATATATCTTCCAAGAAAGTATATGTAAAGGCAATTTATAAGTAAAACAACTGCTGCAGGATCAGCAAAGAATTAAAAACAAAATACACATGCATCCCCAAAACATTTGAATGGAAACAGATTGACCGACACCTCCACGTTCCCTTAGTTCAGTTTTTTCCTAGCTCTGGCATAGCTTTCCACTTTGTTAAGTAGCCTGGAGGTCTTTGTGCTTCATTGTAACTTTTGTGTATGTGGGGAGGTTGAAATGTTATTTTGTTGCTTGCAACAAATGAGAGGTTTGGACCAACTGATCTCTCAAGCTTCTTCCAGGCCCAACATTCTATTATCTGCTATCTACTTTCATCTGTTACTTCTTATAACCCTAAACCACTGGACCCAGATGGCTTTGGGAGAGAGAGTGAGGTTGGTGACCTTGCACAGCCCTCCCTTACTTAAATCCAATTCACTGCAAGTCAGGACATCACCCTGATGTCATGGTCCTCTTCAAGAACAAAGGACAAGCAACAAACAACAATAACAACAACAACAACAACAACAGATCACAAATTACTACATGAAGGAAAGTGCATTTTGTGCCTCCTTTTCCCCCGAGGAAAGGAAAACAGGATATATTTCAATAGTCAGCAAAAATAATGATAATGGGGGCTGCTAGGGGTAGCGTACTGACCCTGGAGTCAGGAAGACCTGAGTTCAAATCTAATCTCAGACATTGAGAAGCTGTGTGACTCTGGGCAAGTCACTTAACACTGATTGCCTAAAAAAATAACAATAATGATAATTGACATTAATACAGCATTTTAAAGTTTACAAAATACTCCAACAACACTAAGACTTTTGGGAAATTTTTATCTCATCTGAGTCACACCACAACCCTGTGAAGTAAGTGCTTTAGATACTATTGTGCCCATTTTACATAGGAGGAAACTAAGGCTCAGGAAATAAATTACTTCCTCTGGTAATATAGTTAGTAACAGTCAGAGATGGGTATATACAAGTTTCCTGATTCCAAAAATAATGATACTGCTACAAATCCTGATTGTAACCTCACGGAGGTGAACTGGCCTCAATTTTTGTTGCTCGTCCTTTGTTTTTGAAGAGGAACATTAACATCACCCCATGGTGTCTTGACTTGCTCAAGAATTAGATTTAAGTGAGGCAGAGTTGCACTAAGTTGTCAGCCTCATTCTCTATTCCAGAGTCATCTCAAAGTCCAGTGGCAAGACAAAAGTCAGGATGACTAGTGATGACCTGGGATGCCGTGGATCATCTTGGTGTCTTTGATGTCTGACCAAATACTAAGCACTCCACAGCACCTCCTTTAACCTTGTTCATGGCCATTGGGACAAATTGTTCTCATCTGCCCATTCTGCATGCTTGGGATAGACATCTCCCTAATTCACTTATGGATTTGAGGTCCATTGGTTACTCTCAACCTGGCTTAACCCATCTGCCAAGATGGTTTTACTGGGTTGTGGTTGCTACACAGGTGAGAGTTGGGTAACAGTTGGACATCAAGGGTGATAAGCAAACCTGAAAAGGGTTCAGCAGCCCTCACACCAGAGGTACTAGTCCTCCCTGAATCCCCCATACACACCTGCCTCAGTCTTAGGCTACATTAAGAGAGGAATAGTATCCCAGGCTAGGGAGGTATTTAGTTTGGTGATATTCTGTCCTGGTCAGACCACCATATTGAGAGTATTTCTTCAGTTCTAGGTGCTGTGTTTTAGGAAGGACATTGACAAGCTGGGTAGTGCCTACAGGACAATGAACAAGATGGTGAAGGGCTTCGTGAGCATACCACATGGGTATCAATGAGACACTTGTGAATGTACAACCTGGAAAAAAGAATACTTAGGATAAAGATAGTTATTATTTTCAAGTATTAGGCAGGTAAGTAGCCCAGTGAAAAAAGTGCCAGGCCTAGAGTCAGGAAGACTCCTTTTCTTGAGTTCAAGTCCAGCCTCAGACATTTACTAGCTGTATGCTCCTGAGCAAGTCACTTAACCCTGTTTGCCTCAGTTTCCTCATCTATAAAATGAACTGGAGATGAAAATAGCAAACTACTCCAGCATCTTTTTTTTTTTCCGGGGCAATCAGGGTTAAGTGACTTACCCAAGGTCACACAGCTAGTAAGTGTCAAGTGTCTGAGGCCAGATCTGAACTCAGGTCTTCCTGAATCCAGGGCTGGTGCTTTATCCACTATGCCACTTAGCTGCCCCCTCCAGCATCTTTGTAAAGAAAACCCCCAAAGGGGTCACAATGAGTTCGATGGACAAGACCAAAAAATGATTAAGCAACAAACAAAATATTAGAGGGGATTATACTTGCTCTTCTTGGCCCCCAAAAGCAGAATTAGAAGCAATAAGTACAAGAGATAGATTTACGTTTGATATAAGAAAAAACTTCCTAATAATTAGAGCTACCCAAAAATGAAATGGATGCTCTTAGGAGATAGTAGATTTCTTCTCCATGGAGGTCTTCAAGCAAATTGTATTTTGTAGGCTAAAGGGAATTCTTATTTAGGTATGAGTTAGACTAGACAGCTTCTGTGGTCCCTTAAAACTACAATATGTGATTCTATGGCTTGCAAATGGCCCTGAGGCTTATGGGAACTTTCCTCCCCTACCGGCTTCCAGTAAATATCATTTAAAATAATGAATTACCTTGTCTTGAAATCAAAAATCCTTAGTAAATCATTGTAGGAAACTAGTGTCCACCTGAAGAAGTTGGTGGACAAGAAAGAGGAGAAGAAAGGGGGGAAACATAGGAGGAAGCTTGTAGACTGGGCTTCACAGGGACCATCTTGGCCTGGAAGTGGAGACAGCTTGGAAGAGTACAGCAGCAGGCATAAGCCTACTGTGGCAGATTCAATGGGCAACCCAAAAGGGTTGGGACAAAAGATGATATGGCTTCCTGGTCCTTTCCCTGGCATGCAAGCTGGATGTGCAGGCCCACGCTCTGGGCAAGCCATTGTGCCAGTGTCATCACAGCAGCTAGGTAGCATGAATAGGGCACTTGAAGTAAGGAAGACCTAAGTAGGAATCTTTCCTCAGATACTAACTGCATGGCTCCTGGGGAAATCATGTAACCTCCCTCAAGTCACATCTTCATATGCAAAATGGGGATAGCTGTTTTGAGTCTCAAATGAGATAATATGTCTACATTTCTTTGCAAACTTTAAAGTGCAATATAAGTAATAGTTAATAGATACTTATTTGGGACATCTGGTTCTATCAATTCTTAACTTTTTCTTGTTTACTAGAAAGAGAAGCCCCCTCTGTCTTCTCCTTGCTTTCTCCTTGTAATTCATTCCGTTTTCAAAAGCTCTGCTAGTCCACTGTTGGTGGAGTTGTGAACAGATCCAACCATTTTGGAGAGCAATTTGGAACTATGCCCAAAGGATTATAAAACTGTGCATACCCTTTGATGCAACAATACCACTGCTAGGTATACATCCCAAAGATATCTCCAAAAAGAGAAAAAGACCTATTTGTACAGAAATATTTATAGTAGCTCTTTTTGTAGTGGCTAAGAATTGGAAATCAAAGGAATGCCCATCAATTGGGGAATGGCTAAACAAGCTGTGGTATATGATTGTGATAGGATGTTGTGCTATAAGAAATGACAAGCAGGATGATTTCAAAAAGGCCTGGAAAGACTTGTATGAACTGATATATGTGAAGTGAAGTGAGCAGAACCAAAAGAAAGTTGTGCACAGAGACAGCAATATTGTTTAATGAAGAACCGTGAATGACAACTACTCTCAGGAATACAATAATCCAAGAGAATCCCAGAAAACTAATGATAAAGCATATTATTCACCTCCAAAGAAAGAAGTGATATTGATGGAACACATGCTATTTTTACTTTCTTTCGTTTCTTCTCATTTATTCAAGTTTTCTTATACAAAATGACTAATATAGAAATGTTTTACATAATTGCACATGTATGACCTATATCTGATTGCTTACCACCTCAGGGAGGAGAGAGGGCAAGGAGGGAAAAGAAGGATAAAATTTGGAATTCAAAACTTTAAATAAAAGTGTTTATTATTTTTTTTAAAAAAGCTCTGATAGTTGGACAATTCCTTCTTACTCACAGTACTATGCAATCATTGAAAAAACAACCATGACAACAATATAGTAAAACATGTTCACAGCTGATAACTAAAATAGATTCTGCTCATTGAGAGAAGGAAAAGTAATCAATGTTGGCTGTGGCCATTACCACATTACACCAGGAAGAAGCACAGCACAAAAGGCTGACTTTTTAAAAGTAGCTTCCTAGGTAACACACTAGTTCCATATTTCTTATCTCCTTTACCTTTAAATGCCTTCTGAGGACAAAAGAGTGAGCTGGTTTCTCTTCAGGCTAATGTAAGAAAGGAAGTAGGGAAGGGAATGAGAATCAGATAAAGGACTTTGACCAGGAATTTATCATAAAGTCCCCCCTGTGACTTAGGAAGTGACCTCCCTCCTCTGAAGTTTCATTTCTCCATCTGTACAGAGAAGGGGCTTGGATATGTGATCTTTCTCCAGGTTCTTTCTAGTTCTGACATTCTAGGATTCTGGGAAGTCCAATACAGCCCATATGAACCTGTCCTCTCTAGTAAACTACTTCACTGGGGTTCTGGAAATAAATTTTAAAAAGCTGGCTTTGCCAAACTTGTCTTTAGTCTCACTTCCAGATACTAACCCATAGTATTTGTTCCAAACTCTATCATTTAACAAAACCAAGGAATAAATGGTACATTTTGATAACTGTTAGGAAACTCAGCAGGATGGCGCTGAGGGGCACTCTACACCCTGGCCTACTTCCAACTTCTAATTTTTTCCTACTAGTGCTAGCTCCACCTTTCCTCCCAAGTTGCCAGAGCTAACTTGTTTTGGGAGGCAGCATGGCATAGTGGGATAAGCACTGGATTTGGAAGTAGGTTCAAATCCTACCTGGCTCTGCCCTGTGGTCTCTGGATAACCAAGTCACTTTACTTCTGTAAGTCTTAATTTGTTAATGATTGAATTGGCATTCTGGAGAATAATTTGGAACTATACCCCAAGGGCTATACAACTCTGCATAACTTTGACCCAGCAGTACTACTACTAGGTCTGTATCCTGAAGAGATCAAAGAGTAATATGTACAAAAACATTTATAGCAGCTTTTGTGTGTATGTGTGTAGTGGTAAGGAATTAGAAATTGAGGGGATACCCATAAATTGGGGAATGGCTGAACAAGTTTTGGTATAGGATCATGATGGAATACTACAGTGCTTAAGAAATGATGCGGGAAATGAGTTCAGAAAAACTTGGGAAGACTTATATGAATGGATACAAACTGAAATGAACAGAACCTGGAGAACACTATAGACAGTAACAACCATATTGTAACAATGATCAACTATGACTCAGCTACTCTGATCAATGCTATGATCCAAGATATGATGAAAAATCCTATCTACCTCCAGAGAGAGAACTAACGAACCCTTAGTGTAGATTGAAGCATATTTTTAAAACTTTCTTAATTTTTTGGCAACATGTTATAAAAATGGATACTTTGATTTTCTTGAGCCCCCCAATTATCCAGGTAACCAGAACAACTATATAAAGACTGGCTTCACTGGATAACACACCAACAATTTGTGTGACTGATTTGTGTATCAAAGGTCACATCTTCCATCCATCCCCTGGGATTAAACACACACACATACACACACACACACACACACACACACACACACACTCTTCTATTTGGGAGTGGGCCTCTCTAAGCCCACTGTTCCTCCAAATTCCTGACCTGCCTTTGTTTAAACTGTATATAAACCCCTATAATCTATTGCATGATGTCCTATTTGGCTATAGGCTGGATAGCACCCATGATCAGGTTAGATTTTTTCCCTGCTTAATAAAACCTTTCTTTTAATTTTCTCAGGTATTATCTTTCTCTGGTTTTCTTCCCTTTTAGGAAGAAGGGGATTTAAATCTTGAGAACTGACCTTTGCATTCTCCAGTCTTCCCCTATGGGGAAAGAGAGACCTGAATTCCATCTAGAGAGCATTTGTCTCAGTTTACAATGTTAATATGGAAATATATTTTGCATGACTTCACATGTACAGTAGGTATCCTATAACTTGCCTTCTCAATGGGTTCAGGAGGGGCTGGGGGAGAGAATTTAGAAATGAAAATTTTAGATAAGAAAGTATAAAATAAAATATATATGTTGCAGGGGAAAAAATGATGGGGCCGGAAGAGACTGCCTCTGTAGTCCTTTCTGACTTTGTATCTATGATCCTATCATCTCATATCACTTAAACTCTATGAGCGTTAGTTTTCTTGTCTATATAATGATGGTGTTGGAGTAGATAATCCCAGAATTCCTTTCTAGCTCCAACTCTATGACCTCATGATTCAAAAGTAAGGCCTGAGAATCAGCAAGAAAGCCCAAGATTATCCTACAAAAGAATCCATAATCTCAGATCTGGTGCCCAGTGAGGCTCTTGGTTAGATTCACAGATCTGTAACTGGAGGTAACCTTAGAAATCACCTCATCCAACCCTCACATTTCAACTATGGGGAGACTGAGGATCAGAGAGGTGAAGCAACTTGCACAAAGTCACACAGGTGGTCATTTGATTTGAATTCAGGTCCTGTGAATCCAAGTTCAGTGTTCTTTCCACTGTACCACTTATTTCTCTCAGAGGAGGTCTTTCTCAATAGAAATAAGTATGTATGTCTGGAAGGCTTACTAGCGCTAGTCCATCCAGGCTCCATCTCAGCCTCCACACGGTTCTGCACCTGCTTTTAGCCTAAAGGTCAACAAGCAACCCCATACTGCTTCCTAAGTAATATTCTCTGTGTGTGTGTGTGTGTGTGTGTGTGTGTGTGTGTGTGTGTGAGGCAATTGGGGTTAAGTGACTTGCCCAGGGTCACACAGCCAGTAAGTATCAAGTGTCTGAGGCCGGATTTGAACTCAGGTCCTCCTGACTCCAGGGCCACTGCACCACCTAGCTGTCCCAAAGAAAGGATTTAAATTTTTTTTGAAAGAAAGGATTAAAATTTTTGTTTTGTTTAATTTTTTTTTTGGCACTCCATTGAATTGAAAGGTCATGCCAAGTAGAAACAGAATAGTATGGTGGGGAGCAAACACAGCTCTCATACCATAGCTGACCTCCTGCACTTAAGAGTTCAGTTATAAATAAGCAAACACCAGAGGCAAACTGCAGGAGTTCCCAAGATAATAGAGAAACAGGAAATGGCTCACAAAGGATTTTTCAGTATTAAAAGGTTGAGAACCTGGACACCTATCTGGCAAAGGGCAGAGAAAAATCAGTTCATCCTGCAGGAGGGGATTCTCAGCAATGGAACCCCCCCCCCCCCCCCCCCCCCCGCCCCGGGGATTAGAATGAAGATACAATTCATGAGAAAGCAGAGAACAAAGTCCAGCTTCATGGAGTTAAGAAGCAGCATATCCCCAGAATGAGCTAGGCAACACAAATCTCTCACTTGATGAAAACCCAGAGGAACAGGAACGGAATTATTGCAAATCACGTTGAATTAGGAAGAAAGACAGGGGTGCCCTAAATGGAAAGAATAAACAAGAGTGAGGATGAATCCTTTCAACCTACGTTTGGCAAGTTTGTTTTTTAAACAGGATAAACCAAGAAAAACAGATGATCCCTCAAAAGTCCCCCCAATTATAGGAGATCAAATGGTCAACTGTCTGCCCCTCTTTTTGAAACTTCATTAGAATATTAAGATAAGTTTCTAAAAACTGTTGTAAGAGATTTGGAGGGGGGGGCGGCAGAGGGGGCTCAGCAGATAGAGCACTGGTCCTGGAGTCAGGAAGATCTGAGTTCAAATGTGACCTCAGATATTTGACACTAACTGTGTGACCCTGGGCAAGTCACTTCACCCTGATTGCCTTAAAAAAGTAGAGAGACAGAGAGAGAGAGAGAGAGAGAGAGAGAGAGAGAGAGAGAGAGAGAGAGAGAGAGAGAAACAGAGAAGGTCCATAGTGTATGGGATACAGACATAGCCCTTAGGCTGTGAAGACTAGGATTAAAGTCCTGCCTCTGGTAAATAAAGGACCCTGGCCAAGTTCCCCAACCTCTTAGAGCCTCAGGTATCTCTCTAAACCTACAAGTTGCACCACAATTACTCACTTATTTTGAGAGAGGGAATTGATTCAGTGGGAGTACCTCATGCCAAAAAAAGTCAGGCCCAGTTTCATCCCTAAATTTATAACACTTTCTCTTCTCCCCACCCCCAACACTATACCCCCCTCCCCATTTCTGCACCAAAAACATAGAGTACAATTTAAACTTGGCCAGGTAACTTATTGTTGTTGTTGTTGTTGTCATTGCTTTAAAAAAATCAGACTCTTTATCCTAAAGTGATGTCCTTAGCAGAAGGCATGTGTTTAGAAGACGGGGAAGGGGGGGGGGGTGTTAAACTGCACCCCCCCCTCCATGGCCTCTTGGCCTCTGCCAACATTCCTTCCCATACTTCCCGGGCTTATTCTCACTTTTCACTAAGTGATTAGCCATGTCCATAGGTTAAAATACTGAGACCCAAACCAAAGAATGAAAGAAAAGGAGAGGTGGCCCCTTACCCTTTATTCATTACAAAAATCAGAGAAGGGAGGAGGGGCTTGTTCTTTCAGAGCATCACGTATAATTGATCTGCTTCGAACACCACTTAGAGCTTTGCGGACAGCCCTGCCTGAGGGGGCACGGTCTCACTGACCGAGGAAGCCTCTGAAAAACCCTCTTGTATCTATCCCAGCTGCTGAATATCAGAGCTGGGAGAACCTTGGAGATAGGCTCTAACTCCCTCATGTTGGGCATCTTTGCACACTGGAAAGTCAAACTTCATTAGTTTGAACTCCACTGATGTCATGATCATTTAACCAGAGCTGAAAATTTACTTGTGCAATGTCTTTGCAGAAAAGATTCCTATGTAAAATAATATGCAAATAAGGTGACAGGAGGTATGTTTAACCTACTTAACACAATACATTTAAGCTCTTTACCTTGTTTACATGACTGTAATCTCAAATGACCTAATCTACTCATGACAGCAGGCCTTGCAGGATTTATGTTTGGCTAGCAGACGAAATTACTGACTGCCCCGGAGAGAAACAAAATTGTGTTTCTTTTAAAGTATTCTAGAATGCAGACTCCATGAATTCAGACCTCCTTTATCCCTTTATCCCTGTGTTAATTCCCTTCTAGTCTAGTCAACAAACATTTATTAAGGATCTGTGCTAGAGGCTGGGAACACAAAAGCAAAAATGAAGAATAGTTCCTGTTCTCAAAGAGCTTACATTACTACTAGGCTGTGTACTGTGAAAGCATTAGGGGATCAAGGAGGGCTCCCCGGAAGAGGTGGCACCCTCACTGAGCCTTGAAGGAAGCTAAGGATTCTAAGAGGTAAAGAGAACCACTTTCAGATGTAGAATCAGGAGATTGAATGATGACCTCAGAGAAGAGCAAGTAAGCCAGTTCAGTTGCAATACAGACTGTTTGAAGGGGAATGTTGTGAAAGATGTCCAGAAAGCTAAGATAGAGCCAGGCAGGAAAGTTTGGGTTTTATCCTAGAGGCAATAGGGAGCCACTGAATATTCTTGAGCAGGGGAGTGACATGATCAGATTTATTGCTATTTTGGTAGTTGTATTGAGGGTGAATTAGAGATGAAAAGACTGGAAGCTAAGACACCAATTAGGAATCTATTGCAGTAGGTGATGAGAGCCTGAAATAGGCCTTTATTAACCTGGATAAGTGAAATTTTACTGGCCTGCAGAAACACAAATGTATTTTCTTACTTGTGCTGCTAAGTAACTTCACACTGAGGTGGGATTGAGAGAATAACTTTTTTTTTTACTCCTATCCTAAATTTCATCTACTGACAATAGGAGTATCTTATTTTTTAGAATATTTTAAATTACTATTTTTTTAACTGGGGGAGGCATATTTGCTGCCCATGTAAATTCTGAAGGTAATATAAGGTAGCCTTTTTGAAGCTCAAGTTAAAACAAACTGTACACACATACACACCCTCCAAAATGAGAAACTAGAGACAAAAATGACACAGTGACCTCCCGTCCAAAAAAAAAAAGCCCCAACAACAGTGTTTTGGTTACTAGGCCTGAAATATCTAAAGCAACATTAAAGGAAAACATTTAACATTTTCAAAACTGACCTTAACTTTCCCTATGAACTGCTTTGGCAGGCACAGTCATTTGCCTTCCAACAAATAGGAGTTATGAGTCTCATTTTCTCTTTATCCAGATATATACTCTTCACATCTGCAAACTGGCATGCACGTAGTCACACATGTACAGCTCCAAACAGACGGCTAAGTTGAACAGGAATTGCTTAATGAAAATAAAGTGATAAAGAGGGAGCGATGAGGAGAGGAGATGGGGAGAGAAGAGGACCAACTATTTAAAAGCATTTTGTTTTTTAAATTTCATCCATTCAATAAATTTCTATTGAGAACCTATAATGTATTATATAACACACTGTGTTAGGTCCTGTGGGAGATAAAAAGAAATACCCCTGGTGAAACCATTACTGTTGATAGTCACTGGTATTTTCAAGGTTTTATTTTTGTGGGATTAGAAGAAGGGAGCAGAAGGGGGAACCAAAATAAGAGAATAAAAATGAAGGAGGAAAGAGAGAGCATTTTTTAAAATAAAGGAGTCACCCTCCCCTCCCAATAATGTTATAAAAAGAACAAAGTCCATTATATCTAAGGGAAATATAAAGGTAGATATTAGAATATATTCCTGCAGGTGGGAATTTCATTAAGAATATGATAACAAGGAGCAGCTAGGTGGCGCAGTGGATAGAGCACCAGCCCTGGATTCAGGAGGACCTGAAGTCAAATCTGGCCTCAGACACTTGACACTTACTAGCTGTGTGACCCTGGGCAAGTCACTTAACCCCAATTGCTTCACCAAAAAAAAAAAAAAGAATATGGTAACAAGGGGGCAGCTAGGTGGCACAGTGGATAAAGCACTGGCCCTGGATTCAGGAGGACCTGAGTTCAAATCTGGCCTCATACACTTGACACTTACTAGCTGTGTGACCCTGGGCAAGTCACTTAACCCTCATTGCCCTGAAAAAAAAATAAAAGAATATGATAACAAAATAAGTCTCTTTTCCAACTATTGTGTAGAGATGGCTTCTCCCAGAACCAGAACTAGCATTTTCTGTGGTTTGGACAAGCTGCACTAAAACTGAAGATGGGAATGGGACAAAGGGATTGGGGGAGTCCTCACGTATCATGTGGCAGTCGGAGCAAAGGAAGTTGGATTATATGGTAGTATGTGATTTTAGCTGAATGTCTTTGAGAACCAGATGCTAAGCTGAGTTGTTTGTTTAGATAAGTACTGTTAGGACATCAAAATCTCAGCGCTCTTGGGGAAAATCCCTGGTTGCCCTATCCTAGTTAAGTCTTTGGGTGCTCCTTAAAAGTGACACATGAGATAGCACAAGTCACTTTAGAAGGATGAATTCTTAGATGGCTTCTTGGCTATATTCTCTTTAGCAGCACCACTCCCTTTGGTTCACACACACTGATTAGTAAAGGAGGATGGGGATTGTGTAAAAGCTTCCCATGAACACAGGCATTTTGTGCTGCCAGGAGCTACATTGCAAGTATATGAAGCTACTCCCAACCCCAAATAAAATTTACATGGTCTATCCTCTCTTCTGAAAGGAGGAATGTGGTGCACTAGATCATCTCCCAAGTATTCTTCTTCATGGAGAAAACAATTCAAATCGGGAGTTTTCTAGCCATCACAAATTCTAAGGATTTCCTTAAAATGGTATTAAATTTAAAGCATTTAAATAATGGAGTTTATCATTTTATTCAAGATTACTTTTATATATTTGAATGTTTGTTTCTGTTGTTCTGATACTAAATTTAGAATAATAAAAACTGGGTCATTTGTTACTCAGTATAGTTGGGTGGGAATATACACACACACACACACACACACACACCCCTATACACATGCATACTCCATATACACACTACCTCTCTTGGGAACAGTGGAAGGAGACAAAGTCTAACCAAGTCAGAACAACCTTCACTCTTCCCTTCAAGGGAATGAGATTTAAATCTCATTCTACTAGCAAATTAAGACAAATACCTGGCATTTATACTATACTTTTTTATGATCTCACATAACTCTCAAATAAAACTGTGAGGTCGTGCAGTCATTGTTATTATCCTCGTTTTCTAGAAGTAACTGGACATTGAAGAAGGCATGTACAGAGCTGCCTCAAAGACTAATAGATATAGATATTTATGATTTGTGAAAGTGGAAGTGATACCCACAACAACAAAATTGAACACTTTGTAAATTTCAATTTTAAAAATATATCTTGGGGCAGCTAGGTGGTGCAGTGGATAGAGCACCGGCCCTGGAGTCAGGAGGACCTGAGTTCAAATCCGGCCTCAGACACTTAACACGTAACTAGCTGTGTGACCCTGGGCAAGTCACTTAACCCCAATTGCCTCACCAAAAAAAAAAAATCTTATTTACAATGCTGTTTTCCAAAAAACTGTCCCATGATTATACTTCTGTTGATTTAAATGTTGAAATTTCAGTATACAGGCCTACCCTTGTGTGGTGAATTTAGCAATATAAGAAATCCATATTTTAAACAGGGATGTGCTGATAAGTGTTTAATAACCAGCTCTCAGAGGCAGGGGGAGGATACACTTACAACACACTTTTGAATTTAATCTGCCTTATTAACATTTTCTCTATAATTTTCTTAAGTCTAGACAATCAATAAAGCAATAAACCAAGCCTTTATTTGTAGCATTTGCTTATTTCTGAGGTATAAATGCTCACACTGAAAATTTAACAACTGGCTTTCCGTTTGGAGCTGACTTTAGTGCATGCTTGCCAGAATCCCACAGAGAGGAAGTATCTGAGGCAGGATTCAAACTCAGGTCTTACTGACTCTAGTAAGAAAGCCTGACTCCTTTTTCCTACTGGTAAGTTCCTCCTAGATCCTTGTGAGGTGGTTGTAGCATACCTTTTATATCAAGACTCTTTATTTTATTGATATGGACACACTTTAGTTCCTAGAAACCCTGAAGAACAAAGTAGTATTTTCACAAGCTTTAAAGGAACAAGAAGAAAGAAAGAAAAAAGACACATTTTTTTTTCACTAAATAGTCACTTAACCAACACATTTATTTAGTGTCTCTGCATTTTATCCACATTCCCTGAAGGGTACTATGTACAGGGGTAGGCTAATAAATGAGAAGACTGAAAAGTTGAGTAGCTGTCACCTCCTAAAAGAAATTCCAAAATGAAAATTCCAATGTCATGGCCAAAATCCAGAGTTTCCAAGTTTAAGAAAAACTACTGCAAGTGGCCAGATAGAAAGAATTCAAATACTGAAGGGAACACACATGATTAAGCAGCCACCACTATCAAAGAGCAGAGAGCTTGGAATATGATATTCCAGAAGGCAAAGAATATGACCTTACAGGCAGGAATAACTTACTTAACTAAACTGAATATAATACTAAAGAGAGGAAAATAGATCTTTAATGAGATAGAGAACTTCTAGGCATTCCTGATGAAAAGACCAGAGCTGTAGAAACTTTTAAGTTTAAGCACAAGTGAAAAGAAATAGAAAAGGTTAAACACGAATGAAAAATGATAAGAGACTAAACAAGATAAACTATATTCAAACATTTGTCCCCTCTGAACCTTATCATCATTAGGGTTCATAGAAGGAAAGCAATTAGACAGGATCTAGGAGTGGTTATGTTATATTTTGATAATCTTAAGAAAAGAATGGAAAGAAAGGGGAAGAAAAATACACTCAGGTCAGGGAAAAGGAAAGGAAAGTTAGGGAAAATTATTTCTCATAATCAGAGTACATGAGTAGATATCTCTATAAAGAGGGAAGGAGGGGCTGACACTTGGACCTCACTCGTATCTGAACTGATCAAAAGAAGGAAAAATATACACACACAGTTGGGTACAGAAATACATTTACTCAACAGAGAAACAGGAAAGGAAAAGGAGAAGAGGAAAAGGATAATTAGAGGAAAAGTAGATTAAGATTAGAGGCAGTTAGGTGGTACAGTGGATAGAGTGTTGGGGCTGAAGTTAAGAAGACTCATCTTTGTGAGTTCAAATCTGGCTTTAGACACTAGCCGTGTAACTCTAGGCAAGTCACCTAACCCTGTTTGCCTCAGTTTCCTAATCTGTAAAATAGGCTGGAGAAGGAAATGACAAAGTGCTCCAGTATCTTTCCCAAGAAAACCTGAAATGGGGTCACAAAGAGTCAGATATAGCTAAAATGACTAAACAGCAACAAATGATTAAGATCAATCCTAAACAAAACAAACTCTAAGGATGTACAAAAATATCTGTAGCTGGTTTTTGAGGTGTTAAAGAATGGGAATCTGAGGAAGTACCCATAGATTAGGGAATGAATGAACAAGTTGTGATATATAAATGTGATGGAATAGTATTTTGCTGAACTCTTATCAATATACCGACCATCCAGGATTCCAGAGGACAAATGATGAAACATACTACCTACCTCCTGATGAAGAGATAAAGGAGAGATAAAGGAGACTGAGACAAATTTTTTTTTACATGGCCAGTGTGGAAATTTGCTTTGATTAGGACCATATGTATTTGTAATGGGCTTTGTTTTTCTTGTGTTCTCAGTTGGGGGAAGGGTGTTTTAGGGTGAGGAAAGTGAGAAGGCAGATCCTGGCTGATTAAAACAATTATCTTTAAAAAAAAAAGTCAAGTTATAAGGTAATCTCCTAAATTGTAAAGACTAAGCAGCTGAATTGTAGAAGGGCTCACTGGCAGGTAGTGGGAGGTAGCAGAGAGCTGGCTTTGGATCCAGTAAGACTTGAGCTCAAGTCTGGCCTCTGAAACAAACAGGTTAAGTGACTCTAGGCAAGTTTCTTATGCTCTCAGTGCCCTAGGCAATTCTCTAAGACTATATAAATTACAGAGAATACACAGACCTGCTTTAAACTCTTTAGTCTAAGGACCCCTTCAGGGCAGCTAGATGGAGCAGTGGATAAAGCACTTGGCCTGGAGTCAGGAAGACTCATCTTTAAAAGTTCAAATCTGATCTCAGACATTTACTAGCTGTGTGATGCTGGGCAAGTCACTTCATCCTGTTTGCAATAGTTTCCTTATCTGTAAATGAACTGGAGAATGAAATGGCAAACTCCTCTAGTATCTTTACCAAGAAAACCCCAAATGGGGTCACCAAGAATTGGACATGACTGAAAAAAAACAACCCTTTACATTCTTTTTTTTGGTAATAATAAACATTTTGATTTATAGTTTTGGGTTCCACCCCTTTACATTCTTAAGAATTATTGAAGATCCTCCAAAGAGCTTTTGATTATATAGGTTATACCTATCAATATTTGTCATATTAGAAGCTAAGACACCTTAGTTCTACAATAAAAATAGTTTTGACCTTGTGGGTCTCCTGAATGGGTTTCAGATACCAACATCAGCCCCTGGATCCCTATCCTTATGCCTTTAAACAGATAGGGAGACTAGTTTTGGCCGGTTTTATCAGAAAACTCCTAGAACCAATTTTTACTACCAAAGGGGCAGTGCTATGTCTAAAACCACCTTTGGAAACTGTGGCTTCAGAAATGGAACCATTTTATAATTGTTACACACATAGGGATTGAAGTCATTTTCCTCCATCTGGCTTTTCCACTGTATAGAAGAAGGCAAAATGCAATTGCCCTTGCCTTAAGTCAAATTTTGCAATAATGTAACAATAATACTTGGGTAAGCAACCAATAGAATATCAGCCCCAGGCACATGCAATAATTCCCATACCCCGCAATGTAACTCAGGAGGTACATTGGAAAGAGCTCTGGATTTGGAATAGAAGGATCTGGGTTAAAATCTGGGGTGTGCTGGAGCCAGCTCATAAGGTCCTCATTGTTAAATTTTTCAGTGTGAACATTTACACTTTGGAAATTGGCAAACACTACCAATAGGGGCTTGTTTTATTGTTCTGTTGATTGTTTAGACTGAAGAAAGTGATGGAAAAAATGTTGATAATACAGAATAAGCTTAAAAGTGTTACCATGCCTACATTTATTTCCTCCAGAGTACAGGAAACCATCATACTCCCAGTTAAAATCACATCTAAGGCACTTGTAGGACTTACTTCAATATGTGACTTTCCCTACAGCTCTTTTCCATCTTTCTCATCAGGCTAAAAGGGAAGAGAGCCTTTCCTCCTCCTCCTTTCTGATTTTATTTTTGAAATTTTTCAGTTTCAAATTTTCTCCTTCTCTCCACCCCCTCTCCTCCCCATAGAGAAGGTAAGAAATTTAATACCCATTATGAAGCCATGCAAGAACATTTTTCTCCCCCTTTTTTTTTTTGCGGGGCAATGGGGGTTAAGTGACTTGCCCAGGGTCACACAGCTAGTAAGTGTCAAGTATCTGAGGCTGGATTTGAACTCAGGTACTCCTGAATCCAGGGCCAGTGCTTTATCCACTGTACCACTTAGCCACCCCCTCTCCCCCTTTCTAAAGTGAATGCCTCCATCTATACTCCTGATCCCATTTCTTCCTACTTCTTCTGGGATCTCACTCCTAATAAATAACCTTAACTCTAATAATTTTAATTTATCACTTTTTCTTTTTTGCAGGGAAATGAGGGTTAAGTGATTTGCCCAGGGTCACACAGCTAATAAGTGTCAAGTGTCTGAGACCAAATTTGAACTCAGGTCCTCCTGAATCCAGGGCCGGTGTTTTATCCACTTCACCACCTGGCTGCCCCCTAATTTATCACTTTCTATTGGCTTTTTCCTTCTGGCTTTAACTTCCACAGAACCTTTCCTCTAAAATTTAAAATAACAACAACAATAGTCATATGGGTCAAGGTAGACTTCTTAACATGCACCATGTATCAGACTATGTCTCATAGGTGCTGTTTCTTCCAGCACCTAGCAGAGTGAACTGTATATAGTTAAGGATTTAACAAATACTTCTTGAACTACATAAATTTCCAACTCCATGCCTTTGCCTCTGTTGCTTCCTCTGCTTCGGTAGTTCTTTCCTACCTCCAATCCATTCAGATCCCATCCATCTTTTTAGTTCTGTCTCAGGTTGGGCCTCCTCCATGAATCTTTCTTAAGAGCATATGAGTCTCTTCCCTTCTCTATGTCATTTGCAGTCTGTATCATATAATTTACCACTTGGGCGCCCTGGGCTTACCCCAAGGTAAGTGAATGGTAGCTGTTCTTTGGATACCTAAAAATCAAATGGAACATCATTACTGGACATCATCACTCTATCTTATGTTGTTTTCTGATTTTCCCATGTGTATTATTCCTGTGCCTTCCCAATTAGTTTGTAGGATGCTTGGTCCTTATCTAAAAATAACTGGTCTCTATATAACTTGATTATAGCTGTCTAATTCTGAAATAATACAATCTTTTAAAAATGGTTATTGATATCTTTTCTTTTTATATCACCTACTTTTCACATCCTCTCCCAGAGAGCTATCCTTTATAATAAAGAAGGAAAAAGAAAACGTTCAGCAAAAAAACCCTACATATTAAAAAAGGTCTGATGTTATGTAAAGCATTTCACACCAATGCCTGCCTCCGTACAGAGATGGAGGTGGTGCTTTGGGGTCAAGCTTGGTCATTATAATTTTTCAGCATTCGATTTAGGGAATCATATAAATTATAAGAATAGGAAAGGACCTCAGAAGTCATCTAACCTCACCTAAAGCAGAAATTTTCTCTACAACATCTGTTTCACAAAAGAACATTCAAGGGGACGGCTAGATAGCACAGTGGATAAAGCACCGGCCCTGGATTCAGGAGGACCTGAGTTCAAATCTGACCTCAGATACTTGACACTTACTAGCTGTGTGACCCTGGGCAAGTCACTTAACCCCCATTGCCCCGTATAAAAAAAAAAAAAAAAGAACATTCATGATTCTAAGTTCATAGGATTTAAAGCTGGGAGGAATCTAGATATAACCTGGTCCAACTAAAGCATTTTTAGATGAGGAAACTGAAGGCTAAAGCAGTTAGCTGATTTGTCTGAAGTCGCCCCATAACTAGCTGATTCAGCACTGGGTCTTCTGACTCCAAATACTGTGTGTGTTCCTTCCATCGTGCCACAAATCAATCAATAAGTATTTGCTGAATGTCTACCAAGGGTATGTGGTTAGCCCAATTGTTTAGAGAACCATATTAATATGGCAATGGGCCTATTCCTTGGCTACAGACTAACTTTGGCCAGCTGCTTTGCAAACAGATGCTTCTAATCACAAGGACAACTAAGCAAAAGATGAGAGCTCTGTCAGTGAAAATCTACTGTGATGAATAAAAAAAAAAAAACTCACAAGACAGACTTGTGGGTCAGTAAGGTTATCTTTGCATGTGAAGGCTGATACTTCATCACTGAAATCTAGTCTATATTGTTATCCTAGGTACTCATTAGGCCTGACTCACAACACCCAACATTATTAGCTCTGTTGCAATGAAATCATGAGGCTATAAATTACATGTTAAGTCAAAGGTCAGGTACAAAGTTTGTTTTTTTGTACTGAAGTATACTAGAAAGTGTATCGTTTTCAAGGCTAGCACCAAGTAAACATAACTCTAACACAGAAATCAAGTGTATTTTTGTGGATTTATAGTCTCAACATATCTCTTTACTACTATATCAAGTTCCTTGAAAGAGAAGCAGGACTTCATTGTCAATTCCACACGAAGAAGAGCATTAGTAGTCTATGGAATGCATATTTTTGGTAGGTCTTAATAGCTCTAAATCTCTGAAATTTTCCTGCAAAAGCTGTCACTTTAATAAAATTTCCTAAAATATAGCATCTTTTATAAGTCTTTATTTTTAAGTGGTTAAATTTCCTTTGTTTTTCTTTAAGGTCTTCAACTTTGGTGTTTAAATTTCTTTTTCTGGAATCCCTTTGTACTGAACAATATTGTAGGGGTGTGGAAGTGTGGCAATCAGTTGATTTAAGTTGTTAAAGAGAAACATAGCAATAACAAAAGCATGTGTTATGATAAAAAAATATTCTTTATGAGAATATATGAAAAAATAGAAACTAAAATATTATATAGAAAAATAAAATAAATATGTAATAAAATAGAAATGTAAAAATAAAATTTTATATAAAAATAGATAATATTAAGCTGCTAGAAATAAAATAAGACAAATTAAAAATAAAAATGAGTAAGCAAAGGAAAAAGAACCCTACCATTGATAGCTACTTTGGTATAAAAGAAGATCTGGGTTCATATTCAGAGGAAGATAGTGAGGTAACAAAAAGCTACCCCTACTCTAGAGTAACATTAAATGGTCCAAAAAAGAAATCTTGGAAGAATTTTAAAAGGAATTCAGAAATAAAAGGGAAATACATTAAAGTATCTAGGCCTAGGATTCTGAGATCTACATGTAGAAAGGGGTTGCTCTTTCCCTTAAGTTACAGTTGCCTTTGCTGTGAAGTGCCAGTATTAATTCTGTCCATCGCTGGAGCCCCATCCAGGACAGCACTGAAAGTCATGGGAGCTGTTTAGGTGTTTAGTGAGGTAGATGGCCACTAAGGAGCACATGGTTCTTGGTGCTCTGTGTACTTGGTTAGTCCTTTGTGTTTCCTTTATTAGATGAATAAAAGTCCTAGGTTTTGAAGTATTGAGAGCCTGAGTACAGAGAAGAGAAGCTGGTGGCCACTGCAGGAGGAATGACACTTGTCTTCTCAATGTTCCTTGATCAAGACACTCCCATCTCTCAGCTTCAGGCATTTTTACTGGCTGTTCCTCATTCCTAGAATGCTCTCCCTAATCACCTCTACCTCCTGTTTCCCTAGCTCCCTTCAAGTTCCAGTTGAAATCCCATCTCCTACAGGAAGTATTTTTCCTCTAGGAATAAATAGGATTAATAGGATTAATTTCCTATTTTTCCTATATATAGCTTGTTTGAACATTGTTATTTACTTGTTTTCTCTCCCATTAGACTGTAAGCTCTTTGAGGTCAGGGACTATCTTTTGCCCAGTGCTTAGCACAATACTGTGCATGTAATTGACACTTAATAAATGTTTATTGATTAAGTACAAAAGCTCCCAAGTTGCATGTGAGTGAGGGTAATAAACTGGATGAGAGTTTGCCTGGGCTCTTTGAGTCAGCAGGGAGCTTTTGACAAGGGTTATATACCAAATTAATTTAGAGGAAACATATAACATGATGAGATAGACAGGTAGAGAAAATCAGAACCAAATAATGACAGAAATGCACAGGAAGGCCAGTTAGCACTTTCATACATGAATGTAACCAACTAGCTTGTTGAGGAAGTGATTTAGAAAAAAATTACTTAGGAAAACAATTTAATTGACTTTCATCTTGCTATAAATCTTGGCAGAAATTAAACCAACAGTATGCACCCTGAAACAAAATATAACCCAAATGGATTAGTGACTTTAATGTAAAAAGTCATATCATTAAAAAAAAAAGTAGAACAGAATGGAAAGTGGTACCTTTTAGATCTATGGTGTGAGGGAGAATTAATAACTAAACTAAGAGACAAAGGAGATTTAAAAAATTATGTGGACAATTTTGATTATATGAAGTAAAAAAATTGGCACAAAGTTTTGAGGGGAAAATCTTGTGAAAATGTTCCTTTTTTTTTTGTGGGTCAATGAGGGTTAAATGACTTGCCCAGGATCATACAAGCTAGTGTCATTTTCTGAGGCCAGGTTTGAACTCAGGTCCTCCTGAATCCAGGGCTGGTGCTTTATCCACTGAGCCACCTAGCTGCTCCCAAAAATGTTCTAATAGTGGTCTGATATCCAAAATATATAAAGAATGGATATAAATATATTAGAAAAAAAGCCATTCTCTAATAGAGAAGAATGTGACCAGTTTTCAAAAGATGAAATGCAAATGATCAATAACTGTATGAAATAATTAGATTAAAAACAAATTAAATAACTATAACTATATAACAAAACATATAACTAAATAACTATAACAATAATTATATAAACTATGATAACAACTATATGAAATAATTAGAGAGAGACAAATTAAAACAACTCAAGTTTCACTTCACACCCATTAAATTGGAAAAGATGATAAAAAAAATAGTCAGTACTGACAGGGCTATGGGAAGATGGACACTAATACATTATTGGTAGAGCTGTGAATTGGTTCAGGCTTTCTAGAATGCAAGAAAGTGAATCCCACTTCTGACATTTCTAATGTATGTAACTATAGGCAAATCTCTTGAGATTTATAAACCTCAGTTGCTTTGTCTGTCAAATGGGGAACATAACACTTGTACTACGTATTTTGTAGGGTTGAACTGTGTGTGGAAAACCCATTTATAAAACTCAGAGCACAGTTTAAAAAAAAAAAAGAAGTTAATTATTATAAGCCTAAAACCAAACATGGCCCAAATGTCTTACATTACATTATGAAGGAAGAGCAGCCCCCAGGCAGATGGGGTTTAGAATCACTTAATTCAACAATCTCCCTCTTATTAGAGAAGCTGTTTTAACTATTCAAATGTTAATTCTCAAAAATTATGCCTAATTCTTGATATTGTGAAAAGATTTTAAGAAGGAATTATGAGATTAATCTTCAATGGACAAATATGTACAACTCTTATTAAATATTAGAATCCAACCAGTTTACCTAATAAAGGGAAAATCCCTTATAATAACCTCTCTGGGAGATCATAATTGTCTTCTCTTAATGGACTTTTGTTAACACATTACTAGGAATCACATACCCAGTATGAAGGAACTAGAGGGAAGGAGAACTGATAACTAGGCCACTGCATAGTGAAGCAGCAAGTGAAAAGCAGGGCTAAAAACCACAGAAGGATCAGAGAGGGTCATTGATTTAGAGCTATGAAGGACTTTACAGATAATTGAGTCCAGTCTTTTCATTTTATAAAACTGAGAAGAGGCAGCATTGTCGACTCATGTTGGGATCATCAATGTACAGGTGGGACTTTTGAGGTTCATCCATTCTGGTCTTCTCATTTTACAGATGAGGAAACAAATGGGGGGGCTGAGAGCTTAAATGACTTTCTCAAAGTTATACTGGTAAATAATCCAAGAGTCCAACCAAATCCTCTGACTCCAAATTCAACACTCTTTCCATACAGCTGCACTGTGTTCCACCTTCATTCCTACCATCTTCTTCCTATAATAGCCCGAATGTTATAATGTATAATATTGTTTCAGTGATGGCTTTACCATTGAGAATGTATTTTGCCTTATGCATATGGTTCATCGTACAGTTATATTGGCTGTAACCAGATTAACCAAAACCTCATCAGGTCACCCCTACTAATAATGCTATGCAATAATGTGGCTAATACATAACGACCAAGCCCCACTATAATGGAGACAAACCACTCTGTAAGGGTTTTAGATCTGTGAAGATACAAATCGTCTCTGACCTCTGATTAGTGGAAGTCAATGAATCATAAAGATGATCATCATGATAACTGACATTTATATAGGGGTTTGCTGGAGCCAGCTTGAACCAGCTCATTTATAGTACAAACATCTACAACTTGGAAATTGGCAAGTAAATGCTACAAATCGGGAGTTTATTTATTATCTTGTTGATTGTCTAAACGTAAGAGAATAATGGGAATTTTTTAATAATGCAGATTACACTTAAACGTATGTCATGTGCATAATACCTTTTTTTTTGAGAGCTGGTTGTTAAACATTTGTCAGCATACCCCTATTTATATAACACTTTACACATATTATTCTCATTGGATGATCATAGCAAACCTGTGAGAAAGGTTTTACAAGCATTATTATTAGTGTTTTACAAATGATGAAACTAAGGCTTAGAGGTTAACTGATTTATAGAGATGAGATCTGAGTCTACATTATGGGGTCATAGCAAGCAGAGTTATCAACTTTTTTTTTTTGGCCATTTTTCAAGTAAAACTCAAAGTCCATGCTGCCAGTCACTCATTGGTTTCTGATTCTTGGGCACTGTGGTGACTTCCAGAAGAAGGGCACACTGCCTTGTGCATAGTCTCAACACAACCCTAGCAGACCCTCCCGACCAACCCTCTCTCTACCTTCCCCATGCATGAAGAGCTGTGTGGGACAGTGGGACAGCTCCTCTCATCCACCACGTGGGAAGCTCTCTCTAGGGCAGGGTAGGGAGGAAGTAATGCAGAGAAAGGAATCAGTATAACCATTATAAAGATTAAAATCTGTCGTCTCAGATCTTTACAAAAACCCATTTAAAGTTCTTATAGTTTGAATTTTGGTCACTCAAGAATGTGTCTCACATATATAACCATTCTTAGACAATTGCCTATCCCTCCCATATAAGGTTATTTCCTCTGCCATCATGTTTTCATGGCTGTAATTAGCTACATTAGATGGAGGTATGCTTAGTCTTTAGTTTTATTTAGTTGATTCGAATGTTTGATCTTAGAATGGGTAAGAGTAGTGAAAGGGTAATTGCTTCTTGGTAAAGGAAGGAAAGAGCTGTCAGGGCAGAAGAAATAAATATAGAAGACAGCTGTAGCCTGGAACAGGAGCAGAGAGAACACTAGCTTTGTGAGGGTTATTTGTTGTGGCCAGATGAATAAACCATTAGTTCTCCGGTCCATCCGATAGTGCATAGAAATAGTTTTGTTAAGGGAAACTATTGTGTATAATACTATCTACCACAATATCACTTTAGTCATGAAATATTCCATCCCTATTTGCTAAGCTTGGATTGGATTGGTTACTTTAATTGCAAACACCTAAAGTGGGGGAAAAATTGTCCATTTCATAGATCATAAGAACTAGAGCTGGGGGAAGGGCTGGGGACAAGCACTTCTAGAGTGCCTACTATGTGCCATGCATCGTATTAAGCACTTTGCAAATATGATCTCATTTAATCCTCACAACAACTCTCTAAGGTAGATGCTGTTTATTGTCTGCATTTTACAGTGGAGGAAACTAAGGTTAAGTGATTTGCCCAGGGTCACACAGCTGGTAAGTGTCTGAGGCTGGATTTGAATTCACATTTTCCTAATTCCTAGGGCAGCTAGGTGGCACAGTGGATAGAGTGTTAGGCCTAGAGTGAGGAAGACTCATCTTCATGAGTTCAAATTTGGCTTCAGACACTTACTAGCTGTGTGACCTGGGCAAGTCACTTAACCCTTTTTGCCTCAGTTTCCTCATCTGCAAAATAAGCTGGAGAAGGAAATGACAAACCACTCCAGAATCTTTGCCAAGAAAACCTTGAATGGAGTTACAAAGCACCAGACATGAATAAAAATGACTGAACAACAACTTCCTAACTCCAGGCCCAGTGTTCAACCATATAGCTGCCTAAGGAAGAGACTTTAGATAGCATTCAGTCCAATCATTTTATAGATGAGGAAACTGAACCTTGGAATGGCAGATGCTGAAAATGCTACGGAGTCAAGAAGCAAAGGAGGAAAGGAAGCTGCCATCTGGGTCTGTTTAATCAATCAGCCAATGAGTCAACATGCATTTTCTGCCCTTGGGAAGTTTACATTCTCATGGAGGGAGCAACATGCACTTATTTAAAGGCATCAGGAAGTAATCCTGGCGCTGGAGTTAGCCAAAGAATGGAGAGAGACCAGTCTGGGGGTGGAAAAGGAAGGAGTAGGAATGGAGCAGGCAGTATTTAGGCTTTGATTTGAGAAGTGTGACAGAGGTTTGATTGAGGGAGCTTGTAAAGAAGAAGAGTGTGCCCATGAGCCCTTGGACACTTTGACAGAGTGCACAAGAGGAGATCAAGGGAGCTTGGAAAGAATGGGAAATGGATTTGGTGAGTGTGTAAGGGGGAAAGTGAGAGATGGAGACAGGGAGAGAGAGAGACAAAAAGAGAAACAGAGACAGAGAGGGAGAGAGAGAGAGAGAGAGAGAGAGAGAGAGAGAGAGAGAGAGAGAGAGAGAGAGAGAGAGAGAGAGAAACAGAGACAGACAGAGAGACACAGAGAGAGACAGAGAGAAAGAAAGTATTGGGGTGGTGGTCCTGGGCTCCTAGGATCAGAAAAATCTCATTCTTGGGTAATTTTTCATCTTTGGTTCACTGTTTATAGCTTAATCCTAATTTTTCAATATGCAGTCCTGAATTAAATCCAATCTGGTCAGCAACAAGGGACGATTCTGCCTCTGTTTTATACAAACAGGTGTTTTTGTGGCTGAACAGGCTCTGTTTTTAGCCCCTAAAGGAAAGTAAGGTCCACTGACTATTCCTTCCATCATTTACCCTGGATCATTGCCCCCAAATAAGCGACCCTATGTTTTACCTGAGGCCTTCCAGATCACCTTGTTTCACTCAGATTCACTGTTAGAGTCCATAGCAGATAGGGAAGGGTCTCTATCAAGTCAGTTAGCTTTTAAGTGCTTACTATATACAAGGTACTGTTTTAGGTGCTGACAAAGACAAAAGTGAAGAGCCAGCCCTCAAGAAGCTTGCATTCTAATAAAAAAAAACAACAGAACATGCTTAAGTGCATACATAATATATAAACAACATGCAGCCAAGGCAGTTTGGACAGGGAGGGTGCTAACATCTGGGGGGGGGGGAATGAGGAAGGTAGCTCTTAAGTTGAGTTCCAGCAGCCCCATAAACTGAAGAGACCCTTCCTCCTATTTAGAAGGTGCCTAATAAAGGCACAATGGGTAAAGGCTTCCCCAGATTGAAGGAAATGCCACTTTGCTTAGGAGAGGTGATAGGGAGAACATTCATTTCCAAAGAAGGGCCATCTCTGGGTTACCTGGTGAAGTATCAGCAGCTGGGTTTGCATCACATCATTGTTCTAGATTTGATTATCTCCACTAAAAGCAGAAAGGCAGTGAAGAGGGAGATAGAAACTACTATTCCTAAAAGGAGTTTGATATACAAAATGAAGATGAGTGTACTATCTAATATCTGAACTACAGTTAGAATTTACCCACATCCCTGGAGTTGTTACCAATCTTCAATAAAACCATGGTCCATTTACATTTTCTTTTCTTAGTTGATTTCTTGGTTTCAGTATCAAAAATGTATGCTAGACTAATATATATATAAATATGTGTATATATATATATATATGTGTGTGTGTGTGTGTGTGTGTGTGTGTGTGTGTGTGTCTGTGTAACATGTGGCTAGGATTCTCTACAATAGGAGGTCCCCTAACTCCTATATAAGCATTCAAGATTACAAATGCATATCAGGCATAGAACAGCCTCTAATTTATTTCACCCCCACTGAAAATGCAAATGACACAAAAGCCTCATAGAAGCCCATGAACAGATACGAAAAAAGTATATAAAGTACTAAAATAGCTTGTTGGCCCTATTCCTCTGATTCTGAAACTTTTAAACTGGAGAGCTCCTGAACTTGGGGTTACCCATGAGACAACTCCCAAAGTCTGTGTTGCTCAGGAAATCTCCCTTCTCTTGCTAAGAAACTAAGTTGTGAGCTGAATACTGCCTAGGAAAGTCAAAATTCCCTTCTCCACACAAAAGGCATGGGTTCAGGAACAGTATTGTTATAGTTCCTTCTCAGGCAAGCCCATGGTGCTGGTCATGTGCTTGTGACAGAAATCACAATAAATTTCCTAGCTGACATTTATATAGTGCTTTAAGGTTTAAAAATAATAGTCTGCGTACATTATCTCATTTGATCTTCACAGTAAACCCATGAGTTGGCTACTGCAGGCATGACTATTCCCCTTTTATAGAAGAAGAAGCATGAGATGACTTCCTATAATTCCACAACTAATCAGTGACTGAAAAGGGATTAAAACTCAGGGCTCTCTTGACTGCAAGGACCACACTCCAGCCCATACTCCCTATAAGATTCTGTAAAATACTCAGAAGTATCTGTTTTGTTGGGCAGATGAAGAGACAATGGCTATGATCAAGCGCCGACCTGCAAAACATTTTGCAGATTTTGAAAATATAAAACACATTATTATTATTAGGAGCAGTTATTACTTAAATAGCAATAAAAAGGCAAATGAATGTAATATTTCCAAATTAATCTGAACAAAGGTCTTATGCCAGTTGGCACAAAAGATCTGCAGGGGCCAAAAGACTTTGATTTGAAAAGAAAATGCCAAATAAAGACAAATGATATCATACTAGATCAAAGGAAATCGTCTTCAAGTATTATAAAAAAGGGGGGGGGAATGCTACCTAGATAGAGTTTTTTAAAACAACAATCACTTCCTAGACCTTCACCTCCCTTCAGGCATTTCCTGTGATGTGGCTCTTGGTCCCCAAATCTGTCTGCTTGAGCTGCGTCATTTTGGTGCAGCAAGGAAGCCATCTTGTCTTCCCCGGCTCAATTTAAGCACTCCCAAATAAATACCCTATGTTTCTTAACATACAGGCACCGTGGTGATTGTCTGTGTGTGTGACTCAAGGACAAATTCTAATCTTCAAGGCCAGACATTTTACATAAACAAGTTCCATCTAGACTAAAAAGAGTATGTTAGAGAAAAACAGAAATGCATTCAAAGTCCTAGGGAGAGGATATATCTTTTAGAGGTTTGAAACTCAAAGGCAGGATGTGCAGAGACAATAGTCATTTTTACCACTTGAGACCTGGATATCTGAAAGACAGAATATGGGGAAATGAAAACTAATGTTCTCCATTGGAATTTTAAGTGAGCTTTCAGAAAAGATGGAGGGCCTGAGTCTGCAAGTTCTCATCCTCAGGAGGGAATTTACTATTGCTTTGAATTCACCTTTTCTCCCCCTTAATTTCCCCTGTGCCTCCTTGTCTCCTAAGGAGGTACTTGGCAGTGCTATCAATCTTGTCTCAGGCCAATAAATAAGCCTTGCTACTTTCCTCATGAAACATGAGTTATCATGAAATTTCCAAGTTAAACACAATTTGCAGGTGCCTTCCAGGGACTTTTTCAGGCATGTCATTTTGTAAATGATGAATGAATGAAAAGACATTTATTAAGTAATTTACTATGTTCCAGGTATTGTGCTAAATACTGGGATACAAAGACAAAATGTAAGACAGTCCCTGACCTCAAGAAGCTTATATTCTTTCTTTATTTCTTTTATTTTTTTTTGGTGAGGCAATCGGGGTTAAGTGACTTGCCCAGGGTCACACAGACAGTCAAGTGTCTGAGTCCGAATTTGAACTCAGGTCCTCCTGAATCCAGGGCTGGTACTCTATATACTGTGCCACCTAGCTGCCCCAAGAAGCTTATATTCTAATGGGAAAGGAATCATATATAGGAAAGTGGTAGCCAAAGAGGGATGTTTGGGGAAGTCACAGGGATGTCACAGGAAGTAGGGTCACAACACAATTGATTGACATATCCTTTCTAGGATGGAAGTGTTAATTTATGAATGCTCCCAGAGAAAGAGTTGGAAAGGAGAGAGGCATGGAAGGAATAACTCAGAAAGAGCCTAGCATTTGTGGAGATATGAAATATATCTGAGAGACTTAGGGAGACTTGTATGAATGGATGCAGAGTAAAGTGAGCAGAACCTAGAGAACACTTTATACAAGCACATTGTAAAGACAAACAACTTTGAAAACAATTCTAATCAGTTTAATAACCAACCACAATTCCAAAAGACCAAGGATGAAGCGTGCTACCTATTTCCTAACAGAGGTGATAGACTCAGGATAAAGAATGGCACATTTTCACATGACCAATTTAAGAATTTGTTTCATTTGAATATACATATCTCTACAAGTTTTTCCTTTTTCTTTTCTTCAACAAGAGGGGAGAGAAAATGAATGCCTCTTAATTAAAAATAAGTAAATATGGGGCAGTTAGGTGGCACAGTAGATAAAGCACGGATCCTAGATTCAGGAGGACCTGAGTTCAAATCCAACCTCAGAAACTTGACACTCACTAGCTGTGTGACCCAGGACAAGTCACTTAACCCTCATTGCCCCACAAACAAACAAACAAACAAATAACTGGATGAATGAATGAATGCTTTAGAAAAAGACATTGTCTTTATTCTCTAGGAATACTGTTTCATGTTCTAATCTAAGGCAATATTAATTAGCACAGAATTCAGACTCTACATGAAACAAATTTGCTTTACATTTTTCTATACAAAAGCATTTATATTTTGTGTAAACCAAGTGGTTGGGAAGGTAAGAAAAGAGGGAATACCGATTCCCTGTTGTTTCAATAAGACTGTAGGCTTGGATTTTCTGGGAGGCCTAGACTATGGTTACCTCCAGAGTTGGGTTAGCACCCCAAAAGAGTCCAGACCAATTCTCTTTAGGCCACAAATACTATTCAGAATTGATAAAGGAGTGAGTCATTGTGGCTTTCTCCTCCTATCATAGAAAAGTGAATATTACCTCAAAAGAATTAGACAAATGCCATGTAATCTAGTTTAGTCTATATTAATACTAACTAAAAGCATAGATAGTAATGATGACATACCTAGTATACAGTAGATGTTTAATTAATAGATGCTTGCTGATGAAAGTTTTCGAGTCCCTTACTTTCTCATAATCTCATTTCCTTCTCACAATAATATTATGAGAACTGCTATTATTATGCTAATCTTACCTATAAGGAAACTGGCACAGAGAGGTTATATAACTTACCCATGGACGCAAAACTACTTAAGTGTCAGAGGAAAGAGTTGAGCCAAGGTCTTTCCTAATTCCAAGTCTAGCACTCTTACTATCATAACACACTATCTTTTGATCATAGGAACAGACTGAGGCAAAAACAATTAGTGTCCTCAATGGGATTGTCTAGATCCATTGGGATTTCCTTGATTGATTAGCCTTTCATTCATTTTGAGTTTGGATTTTGAGTTTATATGATGGAAAAAAATGGCCCACTTGCCTTTTGTGGTCAACCAGAAAAGCAAGTGAGCATAGCATGACAATGGTGGGAGCCAGAAGGGCAGATGAGTTAGGATGAAGGCTCCATATTTCCTTCCCATTGTGGCAAGGAAATATCTGTTGGCAGGATTCCCCAGAGAAATAGTCAGGAAGTGAAAAGAACATCAGAGCATATTGATTAAAAAAAGAACACTTTCACATCAGAGGGAACAGCCTTTTGGATTCCATAACCTATGTACCTTCTCAGTGAGATATTAGAAAAAAGAGAGTTTGTCAAAGTTGGGAGAAACAGAAGACAATTCAGGGGAAAAAATACACCAAAAAAATCCTCGCAATAAATAATTAGCCTTGTTCATTCTCGCCCATCTAAAGTCCCACAGTCCTCTTCATAATGAAAATTTAGCGTTTGTGCATATAAACCAGATTCACTTGTGGGGAAGGAGTCTTTAAGCTAGCTTTTGTATGTTCTTTATCAATTATTCACCCAACACATGTCCTATGATTTGAGAAGATGACCCCCAGAGATGCAAAGACTTTGGAATCATTCCAACCCTTTCTTTCTTTGGGCTAGGGTCTGGGTAAGTGGAACCCAAAGTAAATCTGAATGAGACAGGAGTCTTGATGGTTCTAGTAGATTTGGAACAAAGCAGAAGATTTGTTCTCCCTCTCTGAAGTAAATAATGGGAAACAAAGTGTTTCAAAGAACCAGGGTATTCAAGCCAGACTGTTTATAAGCACTTATTATAATATAGTTACTTAAAGGGGGGGGTCTTCAGCCCATTATCTCTCTATTCTTTAAAAATTAGACACACAGTAACAACTTCTAATGGGGGGGGGGAGGATATGATGCTTAGACAGATGTGGTAAAGAGTGGGAGGGAAAACATGACTGTATATGCACTCTACCACAGGGATCTCTGAAGATGCAGGCTTTCTTCTATTTTTTTTTTTAATTTGGAAAAATCAGAAAGTATAAATTAGCTTCTATTTCCTTGTCTGACAGTGGGGATTCTTTGTCAGGAGAGTGGAAAGGGGAAGGTCGATTGCCTTGGGGAAGGATAGGATGGCTACAGGTAGAACTAATTTGGAGGTTAGAGAATGCTCCAGAGGCTGGTAGGCCTCACTCTTAAAGGAGTCAGTCTCCTTTCCCAATCTCTTCCCTTCCCTCCACTCAGCCCCCTCCCCAGCCAGAGGCTTTTCATTATTCTGCAAACAGCAAGCATTTCTAGACTTCCGTGTTTATCTATAAGTGTTTCTGTGGGGTCCTGGGTTTTGTTTTAAGCTCACAAACACTTCAAGGTCAACATCTTCCCAATATTAACCAAGAGAGCTGCAGGATGGGGGAGGGGGAGTATGAATTGGAAAGGAGGGAGGCAAATGATGAAAATTAAATTCTGTTTCTGATAATGGATGAACTATTAAAGTTTTTTTGCTTTGTTTTTAAAAAAAGGAGGGAAATTATTCTCAAAGTTGTAAAATCTGCCCCTACTTAAGACTCCAGGGTAATTTTTTCCATGCAGTAATTGACATTTCCAAGCTTCCCTTCATGCTTTTCATGTACACAGATCACATATTATTATTTTTTAAAAACACAGGGTGCACATGCTTCTCCTCCATTGCCATCCCTCTTGGCTCAGCTTCAAAGCCGCTTAATTTTGAGTCTTAGCACTTCCAACAGTCTCGCTTCTGACATGCACACTAGAGCTGAACTGGGCTGGGCCGTCAGAAAGCTTTCTCTTGTCTTTTTGCCAGCATGACTCTGGCTCCTAACCACTGCAGTGACAGGTTCGGAAATGGATTACTTTACGGACTTCTTAAACACGCTAACATCCACCCAGGAGTGAACAAAAAAAGGTACCCAGAATAGACAGAAATTGGCAGCCCCCATTGCATTGCCTGACATGAGCATAATAAGTTAAGACACACACACACACACACACACACACACACACACACACACACACACAGAGTCACATTCCATAGCAGTCTGGATGCATCTCAACCTTCTGCGGAAGTATTTCTCAGAGCTCAATAGCACAAGCAGGCTAATGAATTATTGTGAAATGGTAACTTACTGCACTTAGGGGGGAAAAACCAAACCACATACACACAAGTCCCCAGGAGAAAGCTGTTGCTATCTTCTTTTTCTGCTATCCCGCCTGCTACGGAAGGGTTGTATGCTGTTCTTTCAAAAAATCAGTCAGACAGTCATGAGACATTCCTTTTCTCTTCTCCTTTCATTCTTTTCTCTCTCTCTTTTGGGTGGCAGCTGCAATCTCTCCTTCTGTTGGTATCTCAAGGTGAAGCTGCTCTATCCCCTCCCATTTCAGAGTCAGAGGGATGGACTGAAGGAGGGAGGAAGGTCGGTCCTTGGACGGCTATCAGTTACGCAGTAAAAATAGACAAGAGGAGGGAAAAACCCCCTTCTGGCTGGATTCCGAATTGTCTTAACTCAATGTTCTCAGTCCAAAAGGCTCTCTAGTTGGTAATTTCCATTCTGTGTGAAGTTCCAGCACATTAAGACATCTGTTTTTCATAAGCTGAGAGGCAACGGCAAATCTAGGATTATATTTTGTCAAACTGCATCAGCCTTCCCCAAGCACGAGTACGACAGCTAATCCCAGGCACAAAGAGCTAGGAGATAAACAGCCAAGTTTGTGCCGATCCCAAAGAGATCTCCTGAGTGCCTATGACTAAGTGTTCCTATAGCCAACCTCCAGGAAGGACCAATCACATCACAATCCAGCTTATTAAGAGGTGTTTGGCTCAATTTTCATTCCTTCCCCAGAAAACAAGTCTTTGGCTCCACCCCCTAACCCCCACCCCCAAAAACACCACCCACTATGAACACACATGAGAACTCTACCCCTCCAGGGAAAAGAACCTGAGATGAATGAAGCTAAAACAGAGCTGTGGAGAACTGTCCTCTAGGCTCAAGGATAGGAGAGCTGATCATTAAGGCAGCAAGAGAAGCACACTGATTATGACAGAGGCAAAGATCACTTCATTCTCTGAACTGACTCATCCAGTAGTGGAAACAATCTGCAGTCTTTCCTGGCCCCTGCCACCCCACCCCACCCCACGCAGCCACATCTCTGGGGCAACACCACATGGCTAGACTTTCTGGTTGGTTTCCCTGCCTCAAGGCTGTCTCCATTAGAAACCATCCTCCCCATAGCCGACAAAATAAATTTCCCAAAAGATAGATCTGACCATGTTACTCCTCTACTCAATAAATTTCAGTGGCTCCCTACTATCTCCATGATCAGATGTCAAGTGCTCTGCTTGGCATTTAAACCTCTTCCTGTCATCGCGCCACGCCTATCTTTCAAGTCTTCCAACACTTTGCTCTTCCCTTTGGATGTACTTTAGGATCCAGCTCCAATGGCATCCTTGCTGTTCGTTGACTGCAACAGTCTATCTCCTAACTCTCTGCTTTTTCACTGGCTGTCTCCATGCCTGGAATGTTTTTCTTCACCTTCATCTCCTGAGCTTTCCTGACTTCCTTCAAAACTCAGCTCAAACCTTACCTTCTCCAGGAGGCTTTTCCCTACCTCTTGCTCCCCTCGCCCCACTTCTAGTGTCTTTCCTCTGAGGTTACCTTCCATCCACTCTGCATTTATTTATGCATTTATTTATTTATTTATTTTTGTGGGGGCAATGAGGGTTAAGTGACTTGCCCAGGGTCACACAGCTAGTGTCAAATGTCTGAGGCCAGATTTGAACTCAGGTCCTCCTGAATCCAGGGCTGGTGCTTTATCCACTGTGCCACCCAGGGGGCACCCTTCCATCCACTCTGTATGAATCTTATATTTACATTAGAATGTTCACTCCTTGAGATCAGCTTTTTTGGCCTTTCTTTGTATCCCCCAGAGCCTGGAACCAAGATGGCTTTTTTTTTTTTGCAGGGCAATTGCGGTTAAGTGACTTGCCTAGGGTCACACAGTTATTAAGTGTTAAGTGTATTAGGCCTATTTTGAACTCAGGTCCTCCTGAATCCAGGGTCAGTGCTCTATCCACTGCGCCACCTAGCTGCCCCCAAAGATGGCTCTTAATAAATATTTATTGGTCTGACTGACTTAGAGCTGAATTGTACATGAAAAGGCTTGAGGGTGATATAGCTGGGAAAGTAGTTTATCCACCCATCCAGCCAACTGGCCAACCAACCATCTATCCAACCATCCTTCCTTCCATCCATCCAACTTCTGCTAAATAAAAAGCAAATAGATTATTCCCTTCCCCCCCTCCCCCCATGTCTGGAATGTTCTTGCCCCTGTGGTAAAAAAATATGAAAGGTTTTTAACAGTCAGTTAGGATAACTGAAAGACATCAGTTTTTGAAGGACCACCCTTTTGGGGAGGAGACGAACAGTCCGCCTGCTGCACACGTCAGACTGCCTGCGGCGCACTAGACTTCCGGGGTGGAGAGAACAGAAGTGGGGCTTTTCCTGCTTGGCTGGTCTCCTGACGGCGCGGCACAGACGGTCTCTCTCCAAAGGTGGCTTTTCGGTTTGGTGAGTTTTTATAAGGAATATAGACTAAGCTTAGACTTAAGACGATTTGTATTGTGTTTCTACTTTCCTATCCTTCTAATCAACATCACCTTGTGACTACCATAACAATAAAAGGTCTATCTAGAAAACCAAAAGCTTCTTCCATTTACTAGTCTGGGAGATAAATTAAGGGAAAGGTTAAGTAGGGGAGATTTATGATCTAATATCCAATTTTAAATCTCACACCCCTTACCTATGCCTCTTAGAATCACAAGATCATAGTTTTATAGCTGGAAAGGAACTTAGAAGCCATTGATTCCATCTTCCTTATTTTACAAATGAAATAACTGAGATAAAGAGGTTAACTGATTTTCCCAGAGACACACAGCCAGTAAGTGCTTGAGGTAGGATTTGAATTCAGTACTTCCTGACTCCCTGTTAGTACTCTGTCAGGCTCAGCTCAGGAGCCACTCTTAGGGGAAGCCTTTCCTGATTCCTCCAATGGTTCCTGTTCTGCACACTTCTCCTTAAATGACTGTGTACATATTCATGTATGTACACATTGTATCCCCCCTCCCCCAGTAGACCATTAACTCCCTGAAGGTAGGACCTGTTTTTTCATTCTGTCAAAGTTTTGCACAGTGCCTGACATACAGTAGTCATTTAATATATGCTTGTTGGTTTAGACTGGGTATAATCAGAAGAGTAAGACAGAGATCTTGCCCTCTAAGATCTTATATTTAGATGTGGAGATAAACCATGTACATGGATAACAGTCCATGGAGAATCCCACAATTATAATAGTAGCTGTCATTTATATAGTACTTTAGCTTTTCAAATCATTTACATACTTTATCTCACTGGTTCTTTTGCAGTGAGGTGGTGAAGCATGCTGGGCCTGGAGTTCTTGAGTTAAAGTTTGGTTTCAAACACTTGCTAGTGGGGTCAGCTAGATGGCGCAGTGGATAGAGCACCAGCCCTGGAGTCAGGAGGACCTGAGTTCAAATCCGGCCTCAGACACTTAACACTTACTAGCTGTGTGACCCTGGGCAAGTCACTTAACCCCAATTGCCTCACTAAAAAACAAAACAAAACAAAACAAACACTTGCTAGCCTTGTGATGATAAGTCACTTAACCCTAATTGCCTCATTTTCCTCATTTGTAAAGTGAGTTGGAGAAAGAAATGAAAACCACTTCAATATCTTTGCCAAGAAAATGCCCAATGAGGTCATGAAGAGTCTGACGTGACTGAAGAATGATTCAACTACTCTTCTGTTTTTGTTTTCATTCAGTCTTCACAATGGTCCTCAGGTACAATAAAAATTACTACCTTCACTTTTACAGAGAAGGAAACTGAGGCTCAGAGAAATTAAATTACTTGCCTGGGGGCAGGCAAGATTTGAACCTACATCTACTGACTTCATGTTCATAGCTCTTTGACTCACCACATTTTTCTCCTATATGTGTGAAATACATAATTAGGGTTTACAGAAGATAGTTCACTTCTAGCTGTGATGATGAAGGGAAGCTTCATGTAGGAAATTATATTTAAACTGGATTTTGAATAGGATTTTAGTAGGGGAAGATGCACAGGAGGAGGGCATTCAAGAGATAAGGAAAAGTACAAAGGTAAGAAAATGTGAACCAAGGCTTCTGGAAAGGAGAGACTGTCTTAGATTTTAAATTTGTATCCCCAGCATTTAGCACAGTGCCTGGCACAGTAAGTGCTTAATAAGTGCATTTTCTTTCATTCATTCATTCATTCATTCATTCATTCATTCATTCATTCATTCTCTTCACTTCAGGCTGACTCCACTACCTTCCTCATAACTGCTTCAAGATTTTTCACCCTCCTCATGTACCCAGGTACTGCAGTATCAGAATCTGCCTTGAACTCTTTCACTTTCAAGGAAGCCAAAAGATCTTGTGATTTCATCACTTTGGGCACTCCATCAACACAAATAGAAATCTTCCTGCACCTTGAAAGTTTTGTGAACTACAATGTCCAAAATTCTCAATATCTGGTGCCCAATCATTTGGTGATGAGCTTCTTCAGTTTTGGTTAAGTTGATTCTCATATGATCACTCATTACCAGGCTCATACTCAAAGGTACCCAGTTTTTAAGGGCCTACTCAAGCTGGTTTTACACTGACATAACCTTTGAGACCCCAGGATCTTCTTTACTCCATGATCAGATACCAGAGAAAGATTTTAGTGGAGGGACCTCAACTCCTATTTGGCTGTAAAGACTGAAGCCATAAACATGAATTCCTTTATCTTCTCTCCTCTCTATCACCAACATTTGCCCATTTTCATTCATATTCACTGCCTTTCTTCTCCTTTCAGAGGAAGAAGTGTCCTTTCTAAGATATCTTGCTTTATTATTTATCTGCTTCCTCCAGGCTCCTTGAATCTTCTATCTGCCTCTCCTCACTGATTTCATCCCTTCTACCTACAATTCAATTCAACTTTTTAAGCACTTATGAGATGTCACTTATAGCAGGTGATAGATTAGATCATGTTATCAACAAAAACTTGCATGCATTCAAAATCACAAAGGTTAAATTGCAAGAGACGTATGATGGGAAAAGGAGGTAGATCCATCTTGTACCCTTTTCCACTCTGCTAGGCAGTAGAGAGACAGATATGAAAAAGATAGAGTTCCTCCCTCAAGGAAGTTACAGTCAACCAGGGCAAGTACACAGATAAGTATAATACAAGGTAGGGTGTGATGTATACAGAAGAGCAATCTAGCAAAATGCTTTAATTAGGATTCCCTAGTTAGTACTTCCCTCTCCTTAAATAAATAAATAAGCAAGCACACAAACATCACCATCTTCTCTTACTCTTGTGCTTCCTCTCCATCCCTTCCCTTTCTCCTATAACCACTGAAGTTATCAAAGAAAACCTAAAGAGAGCCAGTTCCTTTGACCCATATACTTCAGCCAAGTCTATTGCAATCTGGTTCCTTCACTGTAACTGCTCTCTGGAAGGTCACCAATAGTCACCTATTGATGAAACAAGATGATTGTTTCTAATTTTCGCCCTCCTTGGTGACCGCAGCATTCCACACTGTTGACCACCCTCTTCTTAAAATACTTCCTCTTTTGGTTTTTGGTGATGTTGTATCCTCTGGATTCTCATCCAACCTCTATGTGTGTTCCTTCTTTTATCACCCTCGTGCCTCTTCCTTCAGTTCCACAAGTTTAGATCATCTCCAGGGTTCTTTCCTTAGCCATGAAAAGTTTCTATCTTCCCTCTCTCCCCTATGTAAGCCATTTCCATAGCTTCAACAGTCACCTTTCTGCATATGACATATTTCATAGACTTCAAGCTGGACAAAATTATAGAGGACATACCTTCCAACCCCCCTCATTTATTGGATTAGGAAACTAGACAGACTGAGGCTTGTCCAAGGTCACATAGCAATAGTCCATATGAGTAGACTTTAAATCTCTCCATTGGCAGCCTCTTTTCTAATCTTGGGGCTCTGGTTTTTAATGTTTGCTGGACATGGAGTTGTCTTGGCTTTATCTCAAGCTTAACAGACATAAAACTGAATTGATCATTTCCCAAATCAGCTCTTCTTCCTGGCTTCCCTATTTCATCATTTCCATAGCTTTAAATCTCAAGCCCATCTTGGACTCCTGCCTTTCCTTTGTTCCCTGAATACAATTAGTCACTAAGTTTCATCAATTCAATCTCTTGATACTTTCACCTTTCTCATTGCCATTCTAGTTTAAGACCTTATTACTCCTTTAAAAAGTTTTCTTGTTGCCTTTCGTTTTTACACTCAAATCATTTTCTATTATGCCCTGCCCCATTCACTCATTCAAACTTCCCTAGTAATAAAGAAACATATTTAATAATGAAAGAAAGAAAAGAAAAAAAAGACCATATAATGATAGGTAGCATTTATATAGACCTTTAAGGTTTGCAAAGTGCTTTGTAAAACTATCTCATTTTATCCTCACAATAACCCTGAGATGTAAATGCTACTATTATCCCCCTTCTTTTTTTTTTTTACAGATGAGAAAACCAAGGCTAACATAGGTAATAAAAAATATCGTATTATCACTGACAAACGGTTAAGTGATTTTGCCCAGTCACACAGCCAATAAATAAATTTCAGAGGCTAAATTCAAACTCCAGTCTTCCTGACTCCATAGCTAATGCTCTATCTGTTGTGTTACCTAGCTGCTTCTGTTAACATATGCCATATTCCACATGTGCAAACCCTCATCTCTCTTCTGAAGGGAGTTTTCCATTAGTCTTACAAGACTAAGATTGGTCATCATAGTTAATCAGTGTCTGCTTCAGTTTCTTCAAGTCTTCTCATATTTCTCCAATTCTTTCATTGTTTCTTATGGCATAATAGTTACATTCATATACCAGTTTCCTCAGCTATTTCCTCCGTTGGTGTGCACCCACTTTGTTTCCAATTATTTCTGTTACTATAAAAAAAGTGCTATTATAAATATGTTTGTATATATGGGATTTTTCTTTTTGTCTTTGACCTTTGGGGCATATGCCCAGTAAAGGCATTACTGTTTCAAAGAGAATGAAGAACTTCATGACCTTTCTGAAACATTCCAAAATATTTTCCTAAAAAGTTGGACCAATATATAACATAGCTCTTTAGTGTTCCCAGTGTCTCATAGCTCCCCGAACTCTTACTATATCCATTCTTTAATCATCATGGTTACTCTGGAGAGAGTGAAGTAAAACCTCAGAGTTGTTTTGATTTGCATTTCTCTAATTAATAATCTAGGGCAATCTCTCAAATGGTTTTTGATATTTGGTAACCCTTTTGAAAACTGTATCCTTTGATTATTTATTTATTGGGGAAATGGCTCTGGATCATATATTTGTGTCAATTATTTTATGTCTCTTGAATAGCAGATATCTTAGGAGATATTTTGATACAAAAATATTTCCAACTTGAATTTCTCTTCTTATCCTACCTGTTTTGATTTTTTAGTATGTGCTAAAACTATACAATCAAAAATTTCTCTCCTCTACCCCTTCTTTGGTTATGGATATATACCTCTACCCATAAGGTCCTAATTATGTCTTGCTTAAACTGGTTCATACCGTCCTAACTGGTATCCCCATCTCTAATTTCCCTATTGCCATCCACCCCTTTCTCCCTTCCTCCCTTCTAATCCATTGTAAGCATTGTTGGCAGATTAATCTTCTTAAAGGCAGGTCTGATTATGTCACTTCTCTCCACCCCCTTGATTAAAAACTTTTGAATGGATTTTCTTTTCATAGGGAAAAGGTCAAACTCCTTCAGGAGCATTGAGAGTCCTCAACAATCTGGTTCCAACCAATCTTTCCAGTCTTATCTCATAGTATGCTGTACTCCAGCCAAAATGGGCTCCTTACTTTCCCCTAAACAATCCAAAGTGTTCCTGCCTCTAAGACTTATCTGTCATAACTATTCAATCCCTTCCTGCCACCTCTCTGCTGAGCAAAATCCTCCCCATCTTTTAAGATTCAGCCAAAATACCAAGTTCTCTATGAAGTAGTAACAAATTGAGCTGATCAAATGTAATCTCCCATTCCTCTGAATTCTTTTTGTATATTTATTGTGCCTCTCATGGTACATATCACCTTCTTGTTAGTATTATAGTTATCTGTGTATATGTCTCAGCTCCCCCTTCTAAAATGTATACTCCCAGAGGTCAGGGAATGGGTCTTTTTCTTTGTAACTTTCACAGTATCAAGCATGCTATGTATAGTTTGCCAATAGTGCAGCTTAATAAATATTTGTTGAATGGCTGAATAAATAAATGGAAGGAGAGAATGGTAGTGCCATTTACTGAAATCCATCACATTATTTCTCATTTCTTCACATTTATCTGCACTGTTCCCTGACCCACTATTAGGAAAACCCTTGTAACTAATATACACAATCAAGCAAAACAAATCCCCACATTGACTTTAACATTTATTTCTTATAAAAACAAATGTTGAAAACTATCTTTACATGCAACTGAAAAAAATAAAATAGTATTAAGATTGAAATTTTTTTTAAAAAAGAAACATTTATTAAGCATCTTCTATATACAAGCACTGGCCCAGGATTCAGGAGACCTGAGTTCAAATCCAGCCTCAGACACTTGACACTTACTAGCTGTGTGACCCTGGGCAAGTCACTTAACCCCAATTGCCTCACCAAAAAAAAAATACATACATACATATATATATATATGGGCTTACCTTCAGTGGGAAATGACCTTTCCCTCATCTGATTTCAAAGGATTTATATTATTATATACAAGCCATATTCTAGAAAGGCAGCAAGGTATTATGGACCGAACACTGAACTTGGAACTAGCAACCCATGAGTTGGAATACCTTGTCTGACATTTACTAGCCATGGAATAGTGAACAAGTCACTCACCTTTCTCAACCTGTCTTCTTGCTTGTGAAATGAGGTTAAGAATATCTCTAGTACTTACCTCACAATTGTTGTGATGATTGAATATAGTTAAGTGCTTTGCAGACTTTAAAGACTACATATACAATGCAAATATGTATATCTATTATTATTTGTTATATTATAAAACATAGCATCATCATATATTTATATATAATTTTATACATCAAATAAGTAATCTATTATATCAAAATATATAATCTATTTCCATAATACTATTATAAATATTAAATATGGCAATATAATATTAAATATTTGTTATATTTTTGCTTGTGCTCATGTCATATCACCCTTACTAGGCTATAAGTTCCTTGAAGACAGGTTCATATCTTGTTCATCCTGGTATGTCTTCAGGGCCCAACACACTGTTTTTCACAAGGTAGGCACTTAATAAAGAAAGGAAAGGATTAAGGAAGGGAGAGAGGGAAAGAAGAAAGAAGAAGAGGGGGCAAAAAGAGGAAAGAAAAGAAGATCAACCTGGAGTTTGAACTTGCTAAAGGACATCCCAATGCACAATGTCTTTTGCCACCAAGCAAGAGAAGGGATTGAAAGCTGTACTTTTACTTGTCTTGTCATGGTAAATAGAGATATTCAGTATTATTTATTTTGAAGTCTCTAAAATCTTTTAAAAGGAAATAATGAAAACTGAAAAAAAAATCACAAGTGGAGAAGAGTAATCTAGTGAGTGTGAGCATGTAAAGGAATGGTGTGGGGAATCCATGATGAATTTTATTTTGAATCAGGATTTGGGAGGAGCAAAAAAAAACATTTAAGTAATATTTCAAAATAACAGGAAGGCTGACAAGGATAGAGCTGTTGGCTTCCATTAACTTAAGGATAAATTTTCTTAGAACAATTTCCTAAAATAAGTAATATATCGATTGTCATGGGCTGATCCATTAGACAAAGAAGGTACTGAGTTCCTAGGGCTGCTTACTCAAAAGAAGCATCGAGGGGCAGCTAGGTGGCACAGTGGATAGAGCACTGGCCCTGGAGTCAGGAGGACCTGAGTTCAAAGCCAGCCTCAGACACTTAACACTTACTAGCTGTGTGACCTTGGGCAAGTCACTTAACCCCAATTGCCTCACAAAAAAAAAAAAAAGAAACATTGAGAGATAACAACAGCAGGCTTCAGCCTTTAAAATCAGGCATTGAGAAAGTAGGAAGCCAGGGCAAAAGTAAAGGGAAGGAACGCCCCCCCCCCCCCAAAGCCAGGAAACTTTTCTTTCCTGATTACAGTTTGCAAGTTCTGGATGGGAGATACACTCATTTTTAATATTTCTTTTCCATTAATTTATTTTTCTTCCCAGAAGTAGGAAGTTTCAGATAAAAGATTTAACTTTGCATCAAAAAAAGAAATATAAATTATAAAAACCAAAGTACCTTCTTTTCACCACCACACAAACAGTAGCACTGTGTAGTTATGAATCATAGAGTACTACCATCTCCAAAGAAATAAGATTTATGAGTGACACATAGGTGAATGAAAAGGGGCATGATAGGTATAAGCAGCTTGGAGTATATTATCAATGATGGTTTAGACACAAAAAATAGGGTGAAACTCTCACAGAGAAAAGCCAGATAATGTGCCAAGGGTCCCATAGCTACTTTGTGTCTAGGTAGGATTTGAATTCAAGTCTTCCTGATTCCAGGTCCAGTGTTCTCTATCTATTGTACCACTTTGCTGAGTAGATGAGAAGCAGATTTTGGCTCAATGTGTGGAACAACTTTCTAAGGCTTAGAATTAGCCAAAAGTAGAATGAATTGCCCCAGGAGGGTGTGGGTTCCCCCAGTCGAGATGTATTTAAACAGACGGTGGTTGATCACTTATTGGATATGTTGTTCTTGTGTAGGTACAAGTCAGGAGATGTCCAGCATCCCTCAAACCCTGAAATTCTGTGATTTCTGCATCTTTAGCAGCATAATCAGTCAATCAATAAACATTCATTAAGTACCTCCTACATGGTAGGCATTGTGCCAAGCACCCTTGCACATAGCTCCGGCCACGTGCCTTCGGGGAAGTCAATTTATCTTTATGGGCCTCAGTTTTTTCAGCTATAAAATGAAGTGATCAGACTAGGCAACCTCTAAGTTTCCTTCTAGTTCTAAATCTGTGAAAGGAATAGTTACATCAGGTTGTTGATCATAGGGCTAAAGTCTCAGCTATTCAGCAATCAAATGAGGGCCTTATGACAGGTATTTCCCAATGTACAAAGTATTTATGCTCCAAAAACTTATTTGTCATTCAAAAGGCATTTTCCCATAAATAAAAGCTACAAAAGGTCATTAAATTCCTACACCAGCCCACAAAAGCCAAACTAATCAATGTATCAATAGAGCTGTGTCCACAAAACAAGAGTCCAACCACCATATATAATCGAATTGTTACGGGGAAAAAATGCCTCTATTGTCTGACTGGGGATGCCAAGAACACATTATCCCCACTCTAACCCTGGAAGTGGGAATGGGGACTCCCTCTCCTTCCCACCCCCCACGTTTGCATAGTGGTGAAAACAGGAACTAGTTCCCCCAATGCCAAGACACTAGTAGTGGTTCCCATGGTCTGGCTCAGAGGCCACACAGCAGGGCAAGTTCCCAGGGGACAGCAAATGACCCGTTATGGATTGGAGGAGGATAAGAAGCTGTATGTGTTAGAGCATGGGTGTCATGACCTTCTGCCTAAATATTTATTAAAGAATCATAGATTTTTAGATAGATATTAATTAATAGCTACGGGCCTTAATATTGACAAAGTGCTTTACATAGATTATCTCACTTGATCTTTATTTTGGGGGGGGCAGGGCAATGAGGGTTAAGTGACTTGCCCAGGGTCATACAGCTAGGAAGTGTCAAGTGTCTAAGGCCAGATTTGAACTCAGGTCCTCCTGAAACCAGGGCCAGTGCTCTATCCACTGCACCACCTAGCTGCTCCCATCTCATTTGATCTTTACAACAACTTTGGGTGGTAGGTATCATTATTATTCCTGTTTTATAAATAAGGGAACTGAAGGTGAGAAAGGTGCCTAAGATCACAGAACTAGTAAATGTCTGAGGCAGTATTTGAACTCTGGTCTTCCTACCCATAGTTATCCCTTCCACATTGAGGGGGTTAGGGGTGTGACACCTACGTGATCTGGAAAATCTGTGTAAAATTTTTTGGCCCTCCCTTCGTACCAGAGATGTCTGATTTTTTTTCTTTTTCTTTTATGAGGCATTTACAGTACCTCATTGTAAAATTTAGGTGAAGCATTTGGTCATCTGCTGACCTTTCTGTCATCTGTGGCTTCTGTAAAACTGCCCCCAAATTCCCATTTACAGTAATTTCTTATGCCGCCCCATGTTGTTTCGAAACCACAGTGGAGAAAGTCAGTGTGGATGTGATAACTATACATTCACTGTGCTGTCCTCTCTGGGCTTCAGTTTCCCCATCTCTAAAATAAGGGGGTTGTAATATTTGGCTTCTGGGGATCCTTCCATTTCCAGATCTATGACCCTATCTATGAACTTAGATCAAATAACAGCTGGCAGGAACTCTATCAGCCATCTAATCCAACCCCTACCTGAAAAGGAATCCATGCTACAACCTGCAGGCCACTTGAGGGAAGAACCTATGACCTCCAGAGGCAGCCCACTACACACTCAGCTTGAAATATGAGGACCACTCCTGATCCTGCTCTAGGAGGCCAGACAGAATAAGCCAATTCCTCTTCTGTAAGGAAGCCTTGCAAATATTTGAAGATAACAATTATGACCCTTCTGAGTCTTCAGACTAAATGTCTGGAGTTTCTTCAACTGATTTTCACATGACATGAAGCCAAGTCCCTCACCATCCTGACTGCTTTCCTCCAGATTGTCTCCTGCTCATTGATGTCCTTCCTAACTTATGACACCCAGAACAGAACCCAATATCCCAGATGTGATCTGAGAGCACAGACTGACTTTCATCTTTTCAGTCCTAGTATCACCAAATGTAACCCAAGATTGCACATAAGCCCAATGGACCACTGCTTAGTCTGAGCCAGCTTCCCAACACCTGCTTTCTCATAGTCATAGAATCTCAGGGGGACCTCAGAGACCATCATTGACTCCCACATAGGCCTGAACATACTAACATTCTTTTTTTTTTAGTGAGGCAATTGGGGTTAAGTGACTTGCCGAGGGTCACACAGCTAGTAAAGTGTTAAGCGTCTGAGGCCGGATTTGAACTCAGGTACTCCTGACTCCAGGGCCAGTGCTCTATCCACTGTGCCACCTAGCTGCCCCCATACTAACATTCTTAATAAATCGTCAATCAGCCTATGCTTGAAGACCTCTAGGGATGGGGAACTCACTACCTTATGAGACCAGTACCTTGACTTTCTCATTTTGTCGAGGAAGAAACTGAAGTCTAGTTTCTTTTCTCTTGAGGGTTCCAGGGATGGGCCACCCTGTTTCCCTTTTCGTTGACATTGGCTATTGCTCCTAATCCAAGTTTATCTTCTAGTGAAGAATAAAATGCAGCCTTACAACTTTGTCCTTTATTCACTGAAACAAGTATATACACTCCTGATATCTGGGTTTTTAAAAGATTGATTTAAAGCAAAAATATCCCAATGATATCTCCCCCTCACCTTCTTCCCTCCCTTGGAGTAAATAAGTATGATTAATTGAGACAAATCAAAACATTGGCCATGTCTAACAATGTAGACCTCATTTCCCCATCTATATTTCACTTCGTCTGCTGAGAGGAGGGTCATAGATTCATCAACAGGGCTTTGTGGTGAAGACTGGTCAGGGTTCTAAAGTCTTTCAAGGTTGTTTTTCTTGACCTTATTGTAGTCATTGTGCAAATTGTTCTACAGCTCTGCCTTCCTTCATTCTTCTTAAGTTCACGCAAGATTTAAGATAATAATAATAATAATAAACTATTTTTGTAGCACTTTCTCTGTGTCACGTTCTGTGTTAAGTGCTTTACAGTTGTTATTATTTCATTTGATCTTCACAATAGAGCTGGAAAGGACTCTCTAAGCTTCCAATTCCTCCAAATTCTTCACATTCTTGTTTCTTATAGTGCAACACAATTTAATTGCATTGACATGCCACAGCTTGTTGTCCTTTCCTAACTGATGGGCACCTATTTTGTTTCCAGTTTTTTTCACTACCACAAAAAAGTTCAGCTACATGTGGAACCTTTCCCTCTGTCTTTGCTCTCCCTGAAGCATGTAGTGGTACTGATGGATTAAAGGGGAGGTACAATTTAGTGACTTTTTTGCTTTCCTCACTGTCATCAGTTCACAAAAAATTTCTCATGTTTTCTTGAATGCCTCATATTTATCATTTCTTCAGGCAAATTATATATATACACCACTTTTTTTTAGCCATACCTCCATTGATGGGCATCTATTTAGCTGTGTTGTTATTAAGAGGGCCAATATATATATTTTTTTAATATAAGACCTTTATGTCATTGAACTCCATATGTCCCTATGCTCAATCATGGGATCACTGGGGCAAAGGGCATGAACAGATTACTGGTTTTATTTTTGTAAGTATTCCAAACTTTTTTCCAGAATGGTTGGACATTCTCTGCTTCACTAACAATGCATGAGTGTAGTATTAATTTCTTCAGGAGCTGTCATGAAAGAAAGGAAGAAAGGAGGAAAGAAAGAAGGGAGGAAGGAATGGAGGAAAGAAGGCAGGATGGATGGACAGAAGGCAGGCAGGCAGGCAGGCAGGCAGGAAGGAAGGAAGGAAGGAAGGAAGGAAGGAAGGAAGGAAGGAAGGAAGGAAGGAAGGAAGGAAGGAAGGAAGGAAGGAAGGAAGGAAATTCACCCTTTTCTAACAAACACCCTTTTCAGTTCTGGCCAACATGAGTTAACAATAGTGCTGATGGAAATCTAATAACAACAATTATGATGATGGTGGTGATGATGATATCGAACACATTTAGAGCTATAAAGGATGCTAAATATAATTTACACATATTATCTCATTTAATCTTCACAATAACTCAGTGAAGCAAGTACTATTATTATGCCAGTTTTACCAGTGAGGTAACTGAGGATGAGAGAAGTTGAATTACTTTCTTGGGGTGACAAAGCCACTGTGTACCTGAAACAGGATTCCAGATCAGGTATTCCTGACCCCAGATCCAACACTGTATCCACTACTACCCAGATACCTGTTGTGGAGACAAGATCTCATTCCTAAATTTTACAGCCATTTCCCTCCAAGCTTTATCCTCTATAATCTGAGTAAATAGTGAAGCTGCTATTTATGGAATGGGAGTTCTAATCGTCTTGAATTATCTGTTGAAGCAGAAACTTTAGCTGGTTCTTCTCTCTCTCTCTCTCTCTCTCTCTCTCTCTCTCTCTCTCTCTCTCTCTCTCTCTCTCTCTCTCTCTTTTGGTGAGGCAATTGGGGTTAAGTGACTTGCCCAGGGTCACATAGCTAGTAAGTGTCAAGTGTCTGAGGTCGAATTTGAACTCAGATCCTCCTGACTCCAGAGCCAGTGCTTTATCAACTGTGCCACCTAGCTGCCCCTAGCTGGTTCTTCTCAAGTTTTCACGGAGTCTCAGACTTTCAGAGTTGGGAAAGTACAATTTGTCCAACTACTACCTAAACAGGGACCTCCTCATAGCATACCTGACAGATGATCATCCTATCCTACCCTTGCCTGTACATCTCTAGTGAGGGGAAACCTCCTCCCTCCCAAGGCAGCTTGTTCTTCTTTTGGATGGCTCTGTTGGGAAGTCTTTCCTTCTATTAATGTAGCTTATATTAAAGAAGTGAGGGAATGCAGTGGATAGAATATTTTACCTGGAGTCAGGAAAACCCAAGTTCAAATCTAGCCTCAGATACTTAATAGCTGTGTGACTCTGGGCAAGTCACTTATGCAATGCCTACCTCAGTTTCCTCAACTGTAAAATGGGGATAATAGTAGCTACTTTGAGTGATTGTCATGAAGATAAAATGAGATAGTATTTATAAAGTCCTTTGAAAATTTTAAATCATCATTTCAATGCTATCATTATTTTAAAATTTTATTTATTTTGACATTAATTTTTGTTTATTGCTAGCTAAATGGCAAACCACTTCAGTATCTTTGCCAAGAAAACCTTATGGTCACCAAGAGTCAGACACGACTGAACAGCAATAACAATATTATTGTTGTTTTAATGGTAAATAGTTCACTTTGGCAATTTTGACTCTTTAGAGCTGTGTTAAGATCATGGATTTAGCAGATACTCAGGGGCCCACCTGGAGATTGATTTAAACTGATTTAATTGGACTTGACTGTTGACTGAATTAATGGCTGACTTCTAGTTAACTAGATTCTAAGCATATCTGGCTGGTACTTGAGAGTACTTAAGAAAGCATGGTTCTCAGAAGCAAACAATTTTGAATTTTGACCACCTTCCAGCCCAGTCAACCAATCAGCTTGAAGAACCTCCCATTGCTGTGAGGGGACAGGAAGGGGGAAGCTGAGTCTGAGCAGGGAGCTCACTCTTCTCTTTTGGTTCCTTACATTTTCGGTGGCGGCAGAGAACTTCACAGAGGAGTTGAGGAAAGAGAGGATTGTCAGGTTGTAGGAATTCTGTTCTCAATCTTTCTCTTTATTTTACTATCTTTCAATAAACCTTTAAAAAACCTAAACTCGTTTATCAGTGATTTTAGTTTCCCCAAAAAACTAGGGGGACATATTAGAACCCACATTTAGAAATTTAAATTACACAGAGCCAAGTGGTACAAGTCAAATCCCCCTTTCACACCGCTGCCCTTTAAGATACTCAGAGACAACCAGCACATCTGCACTGGCTGCTCTACCCAGATACTCCCAGTTCCTTCACTTGACCCTCACATAGTGATAGATAGCCAGTGGTGCAGTGGGTAGAGCTGGAGGGGACTTTCAAAATCATCTTGTCCAGCCCCTTCATTTTACAGATAAGGAAATTGGGGCTCAATGAGGCTAAGTTACTTGCCCAGGCAAGATCACAGCTAGGAAGAAGCAAAGGCAGAATTTGAACCCATGGTATTCTGAAGTCCAATCCAGTATTCTTTCTACTTGACGACCTTTTAGTTCCGTTGGGCTGTTCTTCCAACAACTAAAAAGAGTGTTAAAAACTTAAAAAAAAATCTGCATCTATGGTGTTAACTTTCTGATATTCATTTCTAGACCTGACAGACATGAAGAAGAGTGAGTCATTCCTGTTTTTTCAAGGCATCAGAGCCAAGCTACAGTATCCTCATTATATGGGCTGTGGCCAGAGAAAGGAGTTATTGAAAGCACGCAGTGTAGGCAAAGGAGGAAAGCTGGAGGCCTCCCAGTGTTCAACGAGGAAGGCAGACACACCTGTTTGAGGTCATTATTTTCCTTCAACCCCACAGTAGCTTAGTATTGTGGCACACACGCTCTAAGGAGGAGGCAGCCTCCAATGGTTGAGAAAAAAGACACGTCTCAGTGGCAAAGAAAGTCAATCTGGAACGGAAAGTAAATCCCTGCTTTATTAAAACAAAAAGAAATATTAGACATAAACCTAAGCTGGGATGCTCTGCACAGTGGCTGAAGAAACTGGAAGAATTGTTTTGAGGAGTGAGCCACAATAGACTGTTTTGATAAGGGTTTGGCGGGTCCCAGTGAAGAGGGAAGATATAGAATGGTTTCCTTTCTTTCCCAATCAGTTGACATATTCTTCGTTTCTCCACCCCCATGTGTGATGGTGGGTTCTTCTTCCCTTACCCTTTCTTTGCCCATGCACAGCCCCCACTTCCAAATACACACCTACTTTTTGGCAGGGATGGAGAAGGGGGGGAAAAGGAAGGAAAAACCTATAAAGAATTTTTTAAAAGGGGAAGAAGAACAGAAAACTTGGCTTGATAATGGAATGGGGATAGAGACACAGACTAGATCTATGATTTCATTGCTATCGTGATCACCCAAGTAAGAAGACATCTTCAGCTAATGCAAGTTGGCATCTTCTCAGAAACTTATATATATAGTCTTAGGAGGGTTCCTAGAGCAGAGATGCCAACCCCTCCTCACCCCCAGGCAGATTAAAATATAATTGGAAAGGGCAGCTAGGTGGTGCAGTGGATAAAGCACTGGCCCTGGATTCAGGAGGACCTGAGTTCAAATTTAACCTCAGACACTTGACACTTACTAGCTGCATGACGCTGGGCAAGCCACTTAACCCTCATTGCCCCACCCCCAAAAAATATAATTGGAAAGTATTTGATTAAATAAATTTCAGAATAAGATACAACGGAGATACTATTATTAATCTGTGGCTTTCTAAATGAATATGCAGCCTGCAGGGAACCTTATTTATGGTTAGAGACTTTCTTTTCTTTTCTTTTTTTTTTTTTTAGGCAATCTGGGTTAAGTGACTTGCCCATGGTCACACACAACTAATGTGTCTGAGACCATATTTGAACTCAGATCTTCCCTATTCCACGGCCCAGTGTTCTATCTGATGCACTGCCTAGCTGCCCCAGGGGTTATTTCTATTTGGGTTCAACACCACTGTCTTAAAACAAGGCTTCTTAAACTTTTCCCACTCAAAACCCCTTTTCACCCAAGAAATTTTTACTGACCCATGGTATATAGTTATATCAAATGGGTCTACATAACCTTTTACTGTTGCCAAATTTTTGATGACTCCCCCAATCAGTTATGCCACCCCACTTGGGGTCTCAACCCACAGTTTAATATGGTTTGTCTCAGAGCACCAAGAAGTAACTTGCTCAGGTCTTACAAGCAGGATGGGTCAAAGTCAGGCCTTGCCCTCGGGTCTTCCAGGACCTGCTTTTCTCTCTATACTGCCTTCATTACATTGGCATAAAAATGTCTGGTAGATGAATGCTGAGACAATCAGGCAACATTATGAATGTTAATAACATTATACATAATGATAAATCAGCATCTAAAAGCTCAGTGCACAAAGAACGGCAAGAGTCAGTTCCTGGCCCTGAGGACCTTATAGGAGCAGAGTTATGCAGGGACAAGCTACAGATGTGATAAATAGGGCACTGTCAGTGAGTTTTGAAGAATCCAGGGAGATTGAGAGAGGAACCAAAGTATTGGTAAAGGAAATTGGACCATTCAATGAAATGGAGTGCGGGGGGAGGGAGAAGAAACTAATCAAATTAAGTTTCTTAAAAAGGCAGGTAGATTATATCTCCAAGTACAAGGTGGAGTTGAAACTCTTGGATTTTGAATAGGAGGGAATGCAATCAGGCCAGATTTAGTTTTCAAAAATATAATTCAAATCAATTCAACAAACATTTTTGAAGTATTTACTTTGTGCAGGGCGCTGTGGTAAATGGAGCTACAAAGACAAAAAAAAAGGAAAGGAAAGGAAAAGAGAAGAGAGAAAAGAAAAAGAAAAGTTCCTTTCCCTCAAGGAACTAAGAATAAACATTCTTTTGTTTAAAAATCTAAAACTGTCTCTATGACCTTGAATGGGTTAGGGACTTGAGAGAACCTCTGCATTGAAAGCTCGTATTTCCTTCACATTCCTCATTAAGCTATCCTTTTCCAAACAGGTTCCAAGGGATTGTTGAGTTAAGAGCTGATGTCAAAGACTTGGGTAGCCCGTGGGGGTGGGAAGAAAGAACTAGACCTCTCTGTAAGGGTTCCAGGGTTAATGTTTTCTGATGTATTTGAAGTTTATTTACACAGCAGTGGTCAGCCAAATGCCAGGCTTACTGTTCCCTTAATTTTCCTTTAATTTCCCTTCAGTACTCTACCGGAAAAGGCAATCTTTTGTCCTTTGGCAAATACACTTAATGGTTTAAGACCTAAATACCAGGAAATATTTGACCTTATAAAAACTGAACAGGGCTGAGGCAGAGATAAGGGAGAAGCGTGTGCTTAGCAGGTAAAGGTTCCAAGTAAGGCAATGACCAGAAGTCTATTCTGCTTATCAATTGTTCTGCACTGTGATAGCATTCTACTGGCAGAGCAAACTCTTTCTTTTAGACTTCCATTAAGCCTTCACAGGGTCTTGCACAATATGGCCTGCATTCAGTTATAGCCAGAAAAAAAGAAGAGGGAATGAGCTTTCCTTTTAATGATGACAGAGGCTGCATATGGCTGGCCCATAACACTCCCTAGTCTGGACCAAACCGATTAAAATGTAATTGGGAGGGGGCAGCTAGATGGCGCAGTGGTTAAAGCGCTGGCCCTGGATTCAGGAGTACCTGAGTTCAAATCCAGCCTCAGACACTTAACACTTACTAGCTGTGTGGCCCTGGGCAAGTCACTTAACCCCCATTGCCCCGCAAAAAAAAAAAATGTAATTGGGAAATGTTTAACAAAATAAATAGAAATACACTAAAACAGAGATATTTATAATATGTGGTTTTCTAAGTCCACATGTGGTCCACAGAGATCCTCATGTCTAGCTAAGTGGCCCCTGTTTCTATTTGAGTTTGACATCACTCATCTAAATATATGCTCCTCCATCCAGTGGGCTCCAAGATGCTTGGCTGTAATAAGAGCTGAATGAGAGAGAAGTCACATTAAATGACTTCTGTGTCCTGGTTTCAGACCTTGCCTTAGATCTTCAGATCTAACATTACCTGGGACCTACCCCACTCCCCTACACATGCCCAGAACATCGTCCAGAAGTTATCCATTTAGAACTCCTACCTTTCTCACCACCCCCCATAGTCTATAATGGCTTCCTCGCACTTTATCACACAAGACACACCCATCTCTTGATTCCCAGGCTAACATTCCCTCCTTCCTCATCTTCACTTGTTAGCTTCCTTCAAGTTTTACCTAAAATCCTACCTTCTGTAAGAAACCTTTTCTAGTCTTGCCTAAATACAAGAGCCTTCCCTTTGAAATTGTTGTTAAGTGGCATATTTCCCCCCAGTAATGTCTGACTCTTGGTGATTCCATTTGGGGTTTTCTTGGCAAAGATACTGGAGTGAAGAAAAAAAAAAAGATACTGAAGTGGTTTACCATTTCCTTCTCCAGCTCATTTTATACATGAGGAACTAAGGCAAACGTGGTGAAGTGACTTGTCCAGGGCATACAGCTAGTAAGTGTCTGAGGTGGGATTTGAACTCAGGAAGATGAGTCTTTCTGGTTCCAAGCCCAGTGTTCTATCTACTCTGCCTCCCTTTGAAATTACCTCCAATTTTCCCTGCACTGTTTTTTACATAACTATGTTGCATGTTATCTCCCCTATTTGACTGTAAGTTCCTTGGGGACAGGCAAGTGTTGTTTTTGCTTTCTTTGTACCTCCAGTGCTTAGCTCAGTTCCTAGACACATTGTAGTCATTTAACAAATACTTGTTGACTTGACTTGAAGTAGAAATGGCCCAACTGCTTCTTTATGAGGCCGAAATCTAGGTTAAGCACCCTTGGAATAAAATAAAATGACAATAATAAAATTTTAAAGTGCATTTAAAAAGTGAACTACTGAAACCATCTCTTTCAGCCCTCTGATTCTGATCTTTTCAAATGGGCCTATCTGAATTTTTTTTTTCACTTTCCAAACAAAGTACTCATGGGTAACACAGGCTCACAGCAAGAAAGAGAAGGACATCTGAGGAAGGAGACTTTTTAATCAGTCCCTGGATAACTGATCACTGACAGCACTTGTTAGAATTACCAAGAGCTACTTACTTACTGTCTGGCTCCCTGGGCCCTCTCAGAAAAGGGACCTCTCTGGGAAACAGAATCTGTTTGACTTTGTTATCTAATTATCCTCTAGCATACAAATGGGTATCGGAGGAAACTGCAGTTGTTGCTGCCCAATGACAGGCATCTAGGAGCTGAGTGCCACAAAACACACTAGGGTATTTTCCGCCTTGGCACACCAAAACAGGAGACTCATTGAGAGAGTTTGCAGCCATCTTCAACAGAAGCGCCTCTTCCACGCTCTACTTTGAGAGAAAAGTACTTTGCAAAAATGAGTTTTTCTAAAGTGCTCCAAGCTCTTTCTCAGCCTTATCTAATTAGGGCTCACAGTATCCCTGTGAGGAACATCTGGGGCAGGTAACACAATTTCCCTTTTGCAAGTAAAGAAATTAAGCCAAAGAAAAATGCAGTCATTGCCCAGCTTTCATTAGAGCCACTCAGCTAGAAAGAAAAATAAACTTCTCTGCTCTCTGTTGGAGGGAAGCCCATGCTGTGTCCTTTGGGTGATCAGCTAGCACATATGTGTGTACATATTTACAATACACAAGTGTATCTTTACATACATGTGCATATACACATGTGTATACATATACACATGTTTATATAAACACATATATATATATAAATAGATGTATATTTACATATACATTTGTGTGTGGCATGCAGAGTGTTATAGGGGATAGGTCATTCTGACCACCCTGCCCATCACGAACCATTTCTAGAATTTGGTTCAACAGGTTAAGACAGGAGAAATGTCAAAGAATGAGGCTTCCACATCTTAGCAGATGGACACACAAAAGGGAAATCTTGACTTTTAACTCCCAGCAGGGTCCAACACCTCAGGGGTCCTATGTCAATGAATTTGTGGAAAGTTCAGAATGGAATTTGCCAACTGTATGCCAGTTTCATAATACAACAGTCTGCACCTTCAGCCTCTATAGTCAGTTGTTCATATGTTACCTAGAGGTGCTCGTCCCTTGAGTTTCACAAACCTACTAGATAGTTATTGAGTATAAAAACGCTCAAAGAGAATTTTTTTTTGGTTTTTGTGGGGCAATGGGGGTTAAGTGACTTGCCCAGGGTCACACAGCTAGTAAGTGTCAAGTGTCTGAGGCCGGATTTGAACCCAGGTACTCCTGAATCCAGGGCCGGTACTTTATCCACTGCACCACCTAGCTGCCCCCTCAAAGAGAATTTTTAAAAAGTGAAATCTATCAGAATGATTTCTTCCTTAGCTCCTAAATGAAACTTCCTTGAGGGCAGAGAGAACTTTATTTTTGTGTGTACCTAGCACAATGTATGGTGCAGAGCAGGTACATAGCCAATTTTGTTGTTGTTGAGTTGTTTCAATTATATCCAACTCTCCATGACCCATTTGGGGTTTTCTTGGCAAAGATATTTGCCATTTGCCATTTCCTTCTCCAACTCATTTTACAGATGAGGAAACTGAGGCAAATTGGATTAAATTACTTGCCCAAGGGTCACATAGCTAGTAAGAGTCCGAGGCTAGATTTGAACTCAGGAAGGTAAGTCTTCCTGGCTTCAGGTCTGGTACTCTATCCACTGTATATACTTCAAATTGTCTGTGACACCTATTGCCGTATGCAGGACCAGATAGTACCAACCATTTAAGTACCTGAGATATGCTTCCTTGGAACCAGATAAACCAACACCTTTTTTATGTCATTGGCTACCCAAGAGGTGAAGAAATTGTGCTGGTGGGGGTGGTGGGGGTAAGGGGGAAAGCCTATAGTTTCTTTCTTTCTTTTTTTTTTAAATGATTTTTTTTTGATGAGGCAATTGGGGTTAAGTGACTTGCCCAGGGTCACACAGTTAGTAAGTGGCAAGTGTCTGAGGCTGGATTTGAACTCAGGTCCTCTTGAATCCAAGTCCAGTGCTTTATCCACAGTGTCACCTAGCTGCCCCAAGCCTATAGTTTCCTGAATAGAAAAGGAAGTGTGAGTACTGGATGATAGGAGAGGGAGGTTACTGATATTAGGTGGGATGCTTACCCCTGGCTTCTCCTCCCATGGTCCTCCTCCTTTTGTGGACAACATTGAAGGTGACTAAGCATTGTCCCTCAAGACCTTTCCTAACTGGATCATAGCTCTCTGGTTGCTGTGTCTCTAAGCTCTTAAACTGCTCTCACAGGGACATCTTTGTAGTGGATAGGTGCAGAACATAAAGTCAGAAGATCTGGCTTGCAATTCAGCCTGCAACACTTACTAGCTCTGTGGTTGTGGGCAACTCACAGCTTCTCAGGGCCTAGGATTTCTCACTTGTAGAAGACATTTATATAATCTACTTCTTGGGGCTGTTGTAAGGAAAAAAAAAACACATTTGTAAAACCTGCAAATAAATGCTAGAGGTAGCATGGAAGAGTGGGAGAAGTACGCTGGGCATGGGGGGGCCAGGGAGACCAGGGCTCAACCCTGCCTCTTCAAGTTCCTCTTTCTAACCGGCATTCCAACAATCTTGAGGCATTTTCAAGCTATTTAAGTTTAAGCTGTTTCGGACACCTTGGAGAGCACTTCAACAGTTTGCAAAGTGCTTTACCATAGGATTTCATTTGGCATTTAGGAGTTATATGGCCATGGGCAACTGCCTCCATCTCTCTGACCTTTGCTTTTCTCATCTGTAGATAACAGAACCTGCTTCACAGGATCTAAACATCAGAGTTGGAAGGGGACCTCAGAGCTCACGGAGTCCCATCTCATTTGATGGAGAAGGAAATGAAATCCCAGAGAGGAGAAGGCGATTGCCCAAGAGTTAGATGGCAGGTAAAAGCCCAGAATTCAAACGCAGGTGAGTCCAATGCCCGCAATGCCCTGTCATCTACAGCATGATGTCTCTTCATAGCTTTGGGGAGAGAAGCAGATGAGATAATACATGCGAAGTGTTTTGCAAACATTTAAGCACTCTGTGGCCATCCACTGATATCACAACCTCATATATTCTCATTATGCAGATAAAATATTCTTGTTGTTTTTCAATCAAACCCCAATTTGTTTTTTTGGTGAGGCAATTGGGGTTAAGTGACTTGCCCAGGGTCATACAGCTAGTAAGTGTTAAGTATCTGAGGCCAGATTTGAACTCAGGTCTTCCTGAATCTAGGGCCAGTACTCTATCCACTGTACCACCTAGCTGCCCCCCAAACCCCACATTTTAATAACTTCTAAACTCCAATTTAATTACTCTGAGACCTGTGAGAAGATGAGGATGATTTAGTACTAGGTGGAAACGAATCATGGAGGAATACCTATAATTCCATATAAAAAAACCGCATTTTTAAAAATTTCACTTTCAGCACACCTAAAGATTAACCCAGACCTCTCCGCCTTGACAAACTTTTCTAACTTCCCAAAGCAGGCCCTGAATTCATTCTTTTCATACCTTTGCAAGTTAGAAATGGAATGACTGAGTGCTTATTAAAAACCCAGCAAGGGATCAGAGATTTAGAGCCTGAATTGACCTTAGAGGTTATTGAGATAAGGAAAATGTGGCGCTGAGATTATGTAATTTGCCTATGGTCATGCAAATTAGTATCAGAGTCAGGATTTGAACCCAGAGGCCAGAATTCTACTATACTAGTACTTCTCAAACTTTTGGTACTGGACTCCTTTATACTATTAAAGATTATTGAACACCCCCAAAGAGCTTTTGTTTATATGGGTTATCTCTGTTAGTATTTCATGTATTCGACATTTTAACATCTTAGTAGTATTCTGAAAATCATTTTAACCTCATAGACCACCTGAAAGGGTCTAGGGACCCTGCCCCCCAAGACCATGCTTTGAGAACCAATGAATTATACCATGCTGATTCTCACTTCCAATGGGCCTGGCCCATTGGAATGCTTTGACCAAGTTGCTATAGATCACTCTCAGTTCAGCTGGAAGCAGGACATTCCAGCCACATTCCAGTGCCTGGAGTTAGTTCCCTTAGATGTTAATCTCTAGCTTTGAAGCTCAGAGTGAGCACAGCCTAGGCAAACCTCACTAAATACACGTGGTGCTCCTGACCTTGGCAGGTGTCTTCCCAAGTGCTAACCAGGTACTCCAAAAGATGATGATGACGATGGCGACAATGAGCTCAGAGGAGACAGTACCAGAGACAAATCTTGCCTTTTTGCCCTTTCCTCTGATGCCCGAAGTTATCTTGCACCCCTCCCTTCCCAATCACTAATCAGGACACAGGAAAGCTACCTGAAGTACAGCTGGCCCAGCCAGTTTTCCACACCTCATCCCCCACCTCACATGAAGAAAACACTCTTTGCTTCCAAGACTTAGCACACCGGCAGTCAAGGACAAATGCTATCATTGCTCAGCAGTCCTGCCTTTATTACCAGAGATCCATCCTGCCCAACCAGAGTAGCCTTTGAGCACATTTATGGGGCAGTAAAACTTTACTGCAGGCCAGTCCCAGCTCTTTCCCACATTTCTGAATGGATCCCTCTACCATAATTTATCCTTTGACATGCCCGCATTCATTTGACTCTTTTTAACAACGGAAAGCAGATTTTTAAAGTGGCAAGAGGAAAGAAATCCTTCAAGTCCTCACTGAAAAAGACCAAACGGGGACCCCACCCAATACAACATTTGCCCCCATCCCCTCCTCATTGTGTCTCCTCAATTTCCCCCCCTTTCTTGCTCTCTTCCATCCAAAATCTAGCTCATCAGAGGGCACACAGATCTAGTTCATACCTCACCCCTTTAGTTCAGACTTGCACACAAACCGGCAAAAAGAAAACCAATACAGCCCCACTACTACTCCCCCGTCACCACAATGAGCGAGCAGGGAAGATGCCCCAGCTACCCTAAGAAAAAGTGGAAGGACACACTTTGAAGCCTACTTACTGGCTTTCCATAGCGACCGTGGCTGGGCACCAGGGACGGAGCCCCAGCCTCCCTCTGCTCTGGGGCTACAGCAGCTCCCTGCAGCAGTTAAACAATCGGTCCCCTTCTAGTCCCCAGGCTGCTCAGTGAAAGGGTGGCCCTTGCAAAAATATAAACAGCTTGTCAGCACAAGCCAAAGAGGCGGGACTGCAGTATCAGGGGACGAGGCCGGCCAATGATTAGCCTCTTTGGACTCGACTCTGCTCGTTGAAGATACTGAGTTTCAATTGTGAAGTAGGAGAGCAAGAAGGGGTGTGTGTATGTGTGTGTGTGTGTGTGTGTGTGTGTGTGTGTGTGTGTGTGTGTGTGTGTGAGAGAGAGAGAGAGAGAGAGAGAGAGAGAGAGAGAGAGAGAGAGAGAGAGAGAGAGAGAGAGAGAGAGAGAGAGAAACAGAAAGAGAAAGAGACATAGAGAGAGGAGGGGGAGAGAGACTGTCCAGAGAAAGCCCCGGCCTCTCGGGGCACTCCATGTTGAAAATTTAACCAGCAGTACCTCCCCAAACCTGACTTCTCAGGAGAATAGAGGAGAAACATACTTACATAAATCATCTTTCTTTTTTTCCCCTCTAGCCACTGACAAGTCCCCACCCTCTCTGCTCCCTTCCCCTACCTCCGTTGCTTTCTAGAATTAATGTGTTTCCACGCAAGGAATTTTGGGGGGAAAGCCTTTGAGGCATGAAAAGGACTCACTGAATCATGGGGATCTAAGAGTTGGAAGAAAGAACCTGAGGATATCTGATCAAGAATACATTTGTTGAATCCATTTTCTGATGAAATACAGCTGCCCCCTATCTCATCCTGCCAAAAAACAAAAACCTATATAGGCATAGAGACACATGGTCTGAGACACAGACAGACAGGCAGACAGACAGACGGGGAGGCAGATAGACAGACAGATGGATGGACAGACGAGCAGGACAGGACAAGTGACAGAATGCCTCATTTTCTTGGCAAAGTTTCCAGCGGTAGTGGTGGAGAGAGTGAGTGTATTCTCTATACGGGCCTTACCTGCTTTAGCTCAGGTAAGTTCACCGCAATGGCTTTCTGACAGAAAAGGCCCTGACAATGCAGCACAGAATTTAGTCAGGCTAGGAGAGGAAGCCTGAATAGCTTCTCCCTTCCCATTCTCTCCTTGCATATTAATGCTCCTTAACTTTTCAATAACAAAGACCAAAATCAGGCCAGGAAAAACAAGTCCTTTATCTCCCTGCTCTTGGAGGAGCTCACCCAGATAAAAAGACAAGTCTGGGATGGCTGGATTGAAAAGCTGTCCCCTGTGTCTAGTTTCTCTGGGGTTTGTACAGGCAAGTTATTTTTTTTAAAACAATTTCTTTTTAAAAAAATTTATTTATTTTTATTCATTCATTTATTCATTTTTGTTGTGCCAATGAGGGTTAAGTAACTTGCCCAGGGTCACACAGCTAGTAAGTGTCAAGTGTCTGAGGCTGGATTTGAACTCCGGTCCTCCTGAATCCAGGGCTGGTACTTTATCCACTGCACTACCTAGCTGACCCCAGGCAAGTTATTTTCTCGCCAGGGTTAGGATGGTCTCCCTCCTCACCTTGGCCTGTTAGAATCTCTCTAGGTTCCTTCAAAACTCATCTCAAGGACTATCTCTTATGTGACATCTTTTTTTAGACTCCCCAGTTGCTAAGGTGAGACTTCCCAACCCTTTTCAGTCCCTGTACCTCTTGGCTTTCGGTCAATGGGAAAGGAAATGAATTCTAAAGTTTTCTATGCATGTTCACAGAAGAAATAAAATAGAGATTGATTTCAATAGAATAATGGAATTATTTGCCAAAGACTTCATATCCCTTGACCCATTCTTATGCCCCATGGGAGTACATATATTCCAGGTTGGGAACCCCTGAGTTATTATTGCTTCCATCACTCCAAATTACCTTGTATTTCTCTTATATTTAGATCTGTTGTATCATGTTGTTTGTGTACATTCTGTCTCTACTCCCACACCCTCCAAAATATAATAGCAGACTTTTGTTTCTGATCTTGTATCATACTCAATACCCAGCACAGTGCTTGGAACATAGTAGGTGCTTAATAAATGTTAATAAATGCTAGGTGGTATGATGGATAGAGCACTGGACCTTAAATTGGGAGGATCTGAGTGCAAATCTCACCATAAACACTTACTAACTGTGTGACCCTGGGCAAGTCACTTAACCCCAATTGCCTTAAACATCTGAGGCCATCTCCAGTTGTCTATCTTGCCACTGGACCCAGATGGCTCTGGAGGAGAGAGCAAGGCTGGTGACTTTGCACAGCCCTCCCTCACTTAAAATCCAATTCAGTGCAAGTCATGACATCTGTCATGGTCATCTTTGAGAATGAAGGACAAACAATAAGGCGATATCATGTAGTCATGAAAACTAGTAGAAAAAATACCCCACTGGGGGCAGCTAGGTGGTACAGTGGATAAAGCACCAGCCCTGGATTCAGGAAGGCCTGAGTTCAAATCTGGCCTCAGACACTTGAGACACTTACTAGCTATATGACCCTGGGCAAGTCACTTAACCCCAATTGCCTTACCAAAAAAAAATAAAAATAAAAAAAATAAAAATACCCCACTGACATACAATTGACACTAATTTTGTCATCTCTAAAGTGAAGTACAGAAGCTATCAGAATTATGTACAAAAAAGGAATGCTTGACAATCATGAACATACATTTATTTTCTTTTTTTTTTTTTAAGTGAGGCAATTGGGGTTAAGTGACTTGCCCAGGGTCACACAGCCAGTAAGTGTTAAGTGTCCGAGGCCGGATTTGAACTCAGGTACTCCTGACTCCAGGGCCGGTGCTCTATCCACTGCGCCACCTAGCTGCCCCTGCGCCACCTAGCTGCCCCCATTTATTTTCTAAAAGGCCATTCAAGATCTTCAAACCTTGGGTTAAAGGAAAATTGTGCTTTCTAATCTATGTTAAATTGGGGGTGGGGGATATGACTCATGATTCCATCAACAATATGAAATGCTATAAAAATAGAACTTTTCCCAGAATCCCTACTGAACTGGCAAAGGCTCCCTGTGTTCCTCTAGCCCCCTTTATTGTCATCACTCTAGATAAAATTGAGGACAGCACTGACTCACCAACTGGGAAGTAACTGTCTCAATTCTTTAATACTTCAGGACACACATGAGACTTCCCACATAATCATCCTTGACTCTTCCCTCTTTCTCATCTCTGGCTCCTCTCATATCTGATAAGTTGCCAAACATTATCAATTCTACCTCCCCAACTTTTCTCTTCATTCACAACCGTCTTCCAGGTTTTCATTCATTCTTCCTTAGACAACTATATTAACCTCCTTATTGGTTGACTTGCTTTCAGTCTCTCCTCCACCCAGATGCTAAAATAATCTTGAGACAAAGTTCTGAGACCTCACTCTCCAGCTTAAAAGCCTTCAGTGGCTCATTATTTTTTTCTATCCAGCATTTAGAGTCCTCCATATCTGGCTCTAACAACTTTTGTTGTTGAGCGCTTTCAGTTGTGTCTGGCTCTCCACGACCCCCATTTCGGGTTTTCTTGGCAAAGATACTGGAGTGATTTGAAATTTCCTTCTCCAGCTTTTTTACAGATGAGGAACTGAGGCAAACAGGGTTAAGTGACTTGCCCAGGGTCACACAGCTAGGAAGTGTCTGAGGCCACATCTGCACTAAGGAAGATGATTATTCCTGATTCCCAGTTGAGTGCTCTATCGACTGCACCCCCTAACTGCCACAATTTACTCTTAGCCTCATTTAATAATGTTGCTCCCCTTTACAAACTCTACATTTTAGCCAAACTGGAGTCTTAGTTCCCCAAACTCAATATCCCATTTCTCACCTCCATGCACTGGCAAAGACTGTCCTCCATACCTAGAATTTGCTTCCTCCTTAAGGGTCTGGTACATGCTGGGGCGTTCCCTGATTCCCCCAGTTACCAAGCGCTTTCTCCTTCATCAAGTTGCCTTGAATTATACTTAGTTGTATAATTGCTGTGTCCTTCTGGTAGAACTGAAGCAGCTTGAAGACAGGGACTGTTTTTGGTACTTTTCATCTCTATTACCCATCACATGTTTTATTAGAGCTGGAACTAAGAAATCAATTAATCAACAAGCATTTATAAAGTGCCAAGTATGTGTTAGGCACAATGACTCCCGCCAATGGGACAAATCACAATCCATTCACGACTTCTTATCCTATGTGACTCTTCCCTGTCCTTTCTTTTTCTTTTCTTTCTTTCTTTTTTTTTTGCAAGGCAATGAGGGTTAAGTGACTTGCCCAGGGTCGCACAGCTAGTAAGTGTTAAGTGTCTGAGACTGGATTTGACCTCAGGTCCTCCTGAATCCAGGGCCAGTGCTTTATCCACTGCGCCACCCGCCCTGTCCTTTCATAAATCCTCTACAGGGAATCCAGGCAATAACAGCCTTATATAATAACAACATTACATAAATATCAGGTCAAGATATAGACCGTTCATTTGTTCAATTCCTTACTCTTGTTACACTACTGCTTCCTTTTCTGGTCACAAATCTCCTTAATAATAAATGGTCCAGGGGCAGCTAGGTGGTGCAGTGGATAGAACACCAGCCCTGGATTCAGAAGGATCTGAGTTCAAATCTGGCCTCAGATACTTGACACTTATTAGCTGTGTGACCCTGGGCAAGTCACTTAATTCCAATTGCCTCACCAAAATAATAATAATAATAATAATAATAATAATAATAATAATAATAATAATAATAATAATAAATGGTCTGTAACTTGTCTTTGCAACTAGGTGGTACAGTATATAGAGCACCAGGTCCTGAGGTCCTGAAGTCTGGAAGACCTGAGTTCAAATCTAGCCTCAGCCACTTTCTAGCTGTGTGACCCTAGGTAAGTCAATTGACCTCTGTGTATTTCCTCAACTGTAAAATGGAGATAATAGTTATCACCCATTCCCCAAGGTTGCTGTGAGGATAAAGTGAGATGAAATTTCTAAAGTTCTTGGTACAATGCCTGGCACATAGTAGGCATTTAATAAATGTTTTTTTCCTCCCTTCCTGTTTTATGCTTTGATTGATAGTATTTAGAAGTTCACTCATTGAATAAAGCTATCTCTGTTGTGTATATCAATGTCTGATGATTCTTTACAATTCTCCTTTAAGGCAATATTTTGCTCTGAACGACTTTTTAAAATAGTCAACAGAGAATATGAACAGTGACGTGTATCTTTCTTATCTGTTCATTAAGGATGCTCTGAACAGGAGTCAATTATGCACATAAAGATTTTGTCACGGAGAAGGCTCTAGGAAGGAAAACATTTCCTGAATCAGTTTGGATGAGCTCAGTGTCCAAGCTGTTTGACTTTGTATCATCCTCTGACATTCTTGTCTATTTCCCTAAATTCTCTATGAAGAACTTACCCAACACCCTACTAGCCATCCTCCAGCTCTTTCAATATTTCTTCCTGTAGGCCTCAATGCCCTGTCATACCTCATTTTAGCTACACGACAGGACCACTACCTTCTCTGAAATACCTGTCCATGACAGTGCCTTTGACATCAGTTCTCATGTATACACAAGTCATTGTTGGTGTTATTATACTCATACAATTTCCCATATAGGATCTAATTCAATCTGGTCCCAAGTCACTGTCCATCAACATTGCCTCTCTGTCTCTGTGTGTCTCTCTCTGTCTCTTTCCCCCCTTCCCCTGCCTCCCCTCTCTCCACATAACCAGTAAGGAGAAGAGTCATTCAGATCTCCTGATTCCAAAGGCAGTGTTTTTTGTTTGTTTGTTTTACCATTTCATACCTCATTCTAAGAGGAAGTACTGTTGTACTACCATAGAGCCAGAAAGACCTGGATTCAAATCCTACCTCTGACACATTGGGTGTGTGACCCTGGCAAATAATTTGACCTTTCAGTCATGTAGGTAGCATTTTGAGACTTGATCAGAGAAAGTGTTGGCCTGGATTAGTAGAGGGAGTTTCCTCACCTTGAAATTCCCTATAGAAATAGGTCTAGTCTCTATTAGACTCAAAGTGGTTTTCCAATCTCTCTCTCTCTCTCTCTCTTTCTTTCTTTCCCTTCCTTTCCTTTCCTTTCTTCTTTATTTCCTTCTTCCTTTTTTTTGAGGGGCAATGAAGGTTAAGTGACTTGCCCAGGGTCACACAGCTAGTAAGTGTCAAGTGTCTGAGGCTGGATTTGAACTCAGGTACTCCTGACTCCAGGGCTGGTGCTCTATCCACCGCACCACCTAGCTGCCCCAGAAGACTTTTATTTTTTATTTTTTTAATTTATTTTTTTTAGTGAGGCAGTTGGGGTTAAGTGACTTGCCCAAGGTCACACAGCTAGTAAGTGTTAAGTTTCTGAGGCCGGATTTGAACTCAGGTACTCCTGACTCCAGGGCCGGTGCTCTATCCACTGCGCCACCTAGCTGCTCCCCCAGAAGACTTTTATAAACAGCAAGACACTATATAAAGATGAATAATTATTAAGCATTTTAAACTCTCCACTTCCTCCTTCAACAGTAGGCCAGATAACAGACACAATTCTTTTCTTCTATAAACTTATCGTCTAAGGAGAGATAAAAGAAATATTTAATTTTCTGTTTTTCATGCATATTATTTCTTTTCTTTCTTATTTTTTTTTAAATTGGAAATCAGGAGACTGTGTGTGCCTGTGTTGTGGTCTATGCTTTTGTGGAGAAACAACTTTGCTTTTCATCCCACTTAATCCATATAGGTTTCCCAGAGAAGGTGGGACAGAATTACTTGTGTATAAATGGTTTAGCGGAAGTGGAAGTGGAGCTTAGAAAAGGATGGCATTTCCACTCAAGATGGCAGAATTCAGTGGAAATGTGCTTCATTGACAAAGGTGCATCTTACCAACCATCCCTGAGGCCTCTTTCTTTCCTGACCACCACACCCCTTGTAGTTGGCTTAATACTATTATTAAAAATAATACACTGAATAATTACAGAGGTAGATGTACACTTTAAAAATGTGGGCAGATGATGTCACCACTTTCCACATTTTAAACCATCAGATTATGCAATTCTGTCAATGACTATGTGCCTTTTGGGAATGGTCATTATCCAATTAAAAGCCTTCCCTTGATCCAAAACAGGATGGATCTTAGTCACTCAAATCTTGGCAGCCTGAAACTTCAATTATCCATAAAAGCAGAGCTTTACTTAATCCTTCCAAATAGCTAAAGCATCAATTACCTGGGTTAATTCAGTGTTGCACATTCCACTCAGACGGTCTGAAGGGTCCTAGCTACTTGGATGCTAACATATCGTGGAAAAAGAAGGCACACAAGTGATCATTTTTTTGAGAAGCTGACACAACCTAAAGGCTCCACTTGGATATCAAGAGGCTATTGAATTTTGTATGTCAAGAAAGAGCTGAAGTTCCTTTCAAGTCATTGACCATCATTTTTTAAAAACTGTGAGAGACTGGTGAGAAGTGATGCAGTGGCCAGAATGCCAGGCCTGGAGTCAGGAGGACACAAGGTCAAATCTGGTCTCAGACACTTCCTCGCTATGTGACCCTGAGCAAGTCACTTTATCCTGTTTGCCTCAGTTTCCTCATCTATAAAAGGAGCTAGAGAAGGAAATGACAAACTACTTCAGTATGTTTGCCAAGACAACCCCATATGGGGTCACAAAGAGTTGGACACAACATGAACAAAGCCTGAAATACATGCTCTCTTTCTTTATCTGATGAGAGGTAGCATCATATGGGGGACAGAGGGCATGGAGTTAGAGAGACCCAAGTTCAAGTTTTGCCTTAGATTAATTCTAGCAGTGCCACTAGGATCAAGTCTTTTAATCTCTCAGTACCCCCAGGAAACTCTCTAAGGCCACAAAATCTTTGTTAGTGGAAGGAAAGTCCATGTCAGGAATTCCCCACGCTCATGAAATTATAAGCCCAGATCTCTACCCTTTCCCCCCTCTGTTGTTCAAAAAAAGGAAATCTGGCAATACATGTTAAACCCGGAAATGGGATAATTATGCCTGGAAAACGCAAAATTGTACATTTAAGTTGTATTCTTGAAAGGGTGGGACAATTGGGGATTAAAAAAAAACAACAAACACCTAGGGGCGGCTAGGTGGTGCACTGGATAAAGCACCAGCCCTGGACTCAGGAGTTCCTGAGTTCAAATCTGACCTCAGACACTTGACACTTACTGGATATGTGACCCTAGGCAAGTCACTTAACCCCCATTGCCCCACAAAAAACCCCCAAAAAACCAACACCTGCAAATAGCATGGGATTCATGAGCAATATAACTTAATAAAGAAAGAATAAATACTGCAAACTGAGTTAATCTGTGACAGCAACAGAAGAAAGACTCTACAGAGGGGAGGAAAGAGATGACTAATCCATCTAGAACATGCGCAGGGCTTAAATTTTGTTTAATTGGATATTTTTCAGGGAAATGAAAATTATGGACAAAAATGATAGGTTCTCTGAATGCTTGTTTCAGTGTGCCTTAGACCATAAACTTCTAAATTTTAGCATCTGTAACTATCTAAATTATTGAATAAACATGGACAATTGAGCCAAAGAACACAGACTCAAAGAATTTTAGTCGAAAGGGACCTGACTGGCCAGCCAGCCAGCCAGTCCAGGACCCCAAAAGAAACCCAACTATAACATATCCGAAAGCAGATTTCTAGCTTTTGCTTAAAGAACCCTAAGGAAGAACCCACTGCCTCACCCCTTCAAGGCAGCCCATGCCATCTCAGAATAGAAAAGGTTAGAAAGGTTTTGGATTTTGTTATTTTTATGACATTAAGCCTAAATTAGTCTTTTTGTAATGTCTACCCATTACTCCTGACTATCATCTGGGGCCAAGCAGAATGTTATCCTTTGTATATAAAGATGATTCTTTTGACAAGCCATCAATAAGCTATGCATTTTTTAGTTGTTTTATACAAGAGTGATAATTAACTATCAATGGGAAGGGAGAGCAGGGAATAAATAGGCCTTTACATATGGCCTACTATATACCAGGCACTGTGCTAAGAGCTTTTACAAATGTTAACTCAATTGATTCTCACAACAACCCTGGGAGGTGGGTGCTATTATTACTCTCATTTTCCAGAAGAGGAAACTGAGGCAAACAGGGTTAAATGACTTGCCCAAGGTCACACAGCTGGTAAGTGCCTGAGGCTGAATTTGAATTCAGGTCTTTTTTTTTTTTTTTGTGGGGCGATGAGGGTTAAGTGACTTGCCCAGGTTCACACAGCTAGTATGTGTCAAATGTCTGAGGTCGAATTTGAACTCAGGTCCTCCCGAATCTGGGGCCGGTGCTTTACCCATTGTGCCACCTAGCTGCCCCTTCAGGTCTTCTTGATTCCAGTCCTAATGCTCTCTCTACTATACTACCAGCTGTCATAGATCTTTCAAGATTTTGATTGCATTTTATTCTACCGTTTTCAGTTTTAAGAAAATATAACAAATTGTTTCCATTAAAAAAATCTAACTTAAATGCACAATTCTGATTTCCAGGGGTGTCTGTCCCCAGGCTTAACTTTTATTACTAGGTTTCCTTTTCTAAACAAGAAGGGAGGGAGAGGGAAGATGGAGATTGGGACTTGGGATTCCATCAGATCTTCCAAATCTTGCCCCTTTCAGCCAATGGTAAATGTCTAAAAGACCACTAGCTAGGGATGAGCCGAAGATCAAAGAAGCTTCCATTAACAAAGGGATTTAACCTACTGAGATAACCATCCAGGACTGACACTATGGTGTTAAGAAGGTGGTTAGTAGTTTAATATGGTGGTTCTCAATAGAGTGAGAACCCTGGTCTCAGGACCCTTTTACATACTTAAAAATTATTGAGGAACCCCTAAAGAGGTATGTGCTTATATCGATCATTACTTACTGCATTAGAAAGTAAAATGCCTTTGTATTATTATGAAAATAGTTTTGACTTTGCAGATTTTCTGAAAGCATTTTATGGACACCTCCCCCCCCACCCCACTCTCTTCTCAGGATTATCATTCCCAGTAATATTGAGAATCATTGGCTTAGTAGAGGATTCTGATGATGGTATCCAAGACATAGTTTTCAATAGTTCAAAATCAGCCTTAAGAAAAGGGGCAGCTAGGTAGTGCAGTGCATAAAGCACTGGCCCCGGATTCAGGAGGACTTGAGTTCAAATCCAGACTCAGACACTTGACACTTACTAGCTGTGTGACCCAGGGCAAGTCATTTAACCCTCATTGCCCTCCCCCCCCCCCCCCCCCGCAAAAGAAAAGACAAGAAAAAAGAAAAGAAAAGAAATGTAGCAAATAGTGTTCCACCAAACATGAGTCAGTCCTGGGCTGACTTAATATTTTCACCAGTGACCTTGATGTTGGAAGAAAGCATCCTTACTAAGTTTGCAGAGACCAGAAACTTGGTGGAAGAAGTCATCAGCTCCTGGGAAGATAGCATCAGAATGCTTACAGACATTCAGTTATTCAAATGTCTCAAAGTTTTTGAAACTACAAGTGTTGTTGATTTTTCCTATAATCTGAATCTGTTTTATAGCCATTTGATTCAGTTGTAACTCTAGCACTTAGAGAGATTCGTATCTCCCTTTTGTGATTTCTAAGCTCTTATTAAAAAGGCATCCAGAAATTTAGAGAAGTGGTCAAAAATCAAATGAGTACAATTCCATAAGAACCTATCTGGGGTGGTACAACAGAGAAGTAAAAACAAATGAAGGAAACATAAGATTGGTGGGGACTTTCCAAAGTCTTTATGCTCAGCAGTGATTAAAATATGTAAGAATAAGAGCTATCTCCCAATTCGTAAATGGTATAAGGATATGAACAGAAATCCATCTATCTATCCATCTATCCATCCATCCATCCATCTATCTATCTATCTATCTATCTATCTATCTATCTATCTATCTATCTATCTATCTATCTATCTATCTATCTGTTTATTTGCTTGTTTGTTTGTTTTGTGAGGCAATGAAGGTTAAGTGACTTGCCCAGGGTCACACAGCTAGTGTCAAGTGTCTGAGGCAGGATTTTAGATCCTTCTGAATCCAGGACTGGTGCTTTATCCACTGTGCCACCTAGCTGCCCCATGAACAGACATTTATGAAGGGAAGAAACCAAGTCTATCTATAGTCACATGAAAAATGCTCTAATAACTTCTAATTAGAGAAATTAAAATTCAAGTAATTCAGAAATTCAATTTTATACTCATTAGAGTAGCAAAGATGATAAAAAAAAAAGAAAAATGGTAAATACTGGAGTAACTATAGGAAAACAGCCACATTGATGCACTGTTGATGGACCTGTGAATGGATAGAACTTTTCTGGAAAGCAATTTAGAATTCCACACAAAAACTTACTAAACAGTGCATGCCTTTTGATCCAGCTATACTACTGCCAAGCCTATAAACAGAAGAGATCAAAGAATTAGGAAAAAATTCTATCTTCAGCATCTATCTATTTACAGCAGTTCTTTTTTATGGTGGCAAAATAAAAGGGAAACTAAGGGAATATGTAACAATTGAGGAATGGCTAAAAAAATTATAGTATATAAATATAATGGAATATGATAGTGCTGTAAGAAATGAGGAAATGGATGATTTCAAATAGACATGGAAAAATTTATATGAACTTCTGAAGTAAGCAAACCAAAACAATTTTTTTTTAATGTATGAGGTATTTTATTTTTTCCATTACATGTAAAGATAGTAAACCAAAACAATTTATACTATTAGCATCATTATTTGTAAAGCGAACAACTTTGGTGACTTTTCTAACCTGAAGAATGGAATAAACAAAACCAGCAGAATAATTTATACAATATCAACACCGTAAAGACAAACAACTTTAACAATGGTAAGAACTATGATCAAAACAATGACTATCCATGATTCCAGAGGACCATTGATGAAACATACTATTCACCTCCTCACAGAGAGGTGATAAATTTAGGATGTAGAATGAGATGTCAATTTTTTAATGTATTTTGCTTTATTATGCATGTTTGTTAAAAGGAATTTTTTTCTTTTCTTCCCCCTACCCCCATTTGGGTGGAGAAAGTAGGAAGGAGATTAATAGATATCTATTCATTTAAAAAAAATTTTTTTAATAGGGGATAGCTAGGTGATGCAGTAGATAAAGCACCAATCCTGGATTCAGGAGGACCTGAGTTCAAATCTGGCCTCAGACACTTGACACTAGTTGTGTGACCCTGGGCAAGTCACTTAACCCTCATTGCCCCACAAAAAAAAATAATAAAATAAGGGGTGTGTGTTTGGAGGGGTCCTACAAAGATAGATTATTGTATGCATTTTCAGATGAGGGAGGTCACTGTATTGTTCATTATGCTTGTTTTCCTTTGTTACAAGAGACCTCTCCTGGAGTATGGGCGGGGGGGAGGCATGGGGGGCAGGGTTAATCTGGAAATATTTGTAATGTAAAAATAAAACATTGTCAATAAAACTGAAAAAGAAGAGTGGGCACACCAGGAATGGAAGGGTTTTCATATATAAAGGAAAGAGACAGGACCCAACTGTATTCAACAAAAAGTCAATTAAAAAAATAATTTGACAACATCATAGCTCAGGAGAGAGACATGGCACTTGAGAGTACTGACGCCTTAGGACCTGTGGTCCTATCTTTTCCTTTCTTCCTCCCACAAACATTTTCATTGGGCTAGGTGCCCACCCACAATCCCTTTTTCCAGCCTTGTTTTGCTTCCCACCATCTGGTTTTATATGCTTGAATTGGCCTGAGAATTCTAAACAAAAGCACCTAGGAAAAGGAGTCTAATTAAATCTAAGTGCTTCTGTGGCTTTCACATTTTTTAGCTCCTCAAGGTTTTTCACAGTCTTAAGGGTCTTTTCCTCAGCCCTCCTCCACCCTCTATGTCCATGAGTCTCTAACTCCTGTCCCTCACCAGTGATTCTGTGAACTCTTTTTCTGCTACCCTGTGGTGTTCTCCTCTCTACCTCCCTCACTCAAGCCCTTCAAAACTTAATTCAACTCATCACTTACCTCCTTCAGGATTTCTCTGATGATGTTCCCTCTGCTGCGCTGGCCAGGCACTCCTCAGTGGTATGATATATGTGCGTTCTATTTCCCTGGGAGATTGTAAGCTTCCCTAGAGTAGGAGCCCTGCCTTCTATTTTGACCCTATTCTTCCTGAACTCCCAGGACAAGGGCTCAACAAAGACAGCTGCTGACTGAAAGGTGTTGAGTTGTTGCAGTCCCGTCACTGAGTCGCACTTGTTCATTTAATTTTATCCTACATAGTTGGAGTTAGAACCTCTTTACCTGGGGATGCAGTAGTATTTAAACACACCAGTGATTACAGCTTAGCCTTTGAGAAGAAAGCCCTAGAACTGCTTTTTTCTTTCATAGAGCTGTAGTTCTGGTTATATTCAAAGATGAGTGTGAGTCACCTGGGCTTTAAAAAAAGAAACTGACTCTTCAGAATGCCTAAGCAAGAGCAGAGCTTCCCAGAATCTTCTCCTGACCCTCCAATAGGAGTGCTTTGCTGACTAGACCCGTCCTTCACAAGGCATGAGGGGCTTGGAGAAAGTAGGGAAGGCTACAGAGAGAAAACAAAAGGGCTGGGAAATAAGACCTTTGCAGAAAAGCTCAGAAAATGGGAGGAACTGGGTTTGCAGAATAAAAGATTACAAATATTTGTGAATTCTCCATCTCAAGGGAACACAAAATAAGGGGGAAGTGGTTTCAATTAGAGCACAATGAATTTAGACCAGTTCCCAGCACAAGGGATCCCAAGATCCAGTGCTAGACAACATCTTATACATGAACTTATCTAACTCCCTCATCCAACAGATGATGACACTGATACCACAAAAGTGAGTGACTTGCCCAAAGTCATGCAGGTGGTGAGTGGCAAGCTGGAATATGACTCCAGCTTCTTCTTAGAGAGGGTATGCCAAAAGGCTGGGTATAGTTTCAAGTTTCAATAGCTTTTTTAAAAAAAAGCTGTAATAGCCTTAAGACTTTAACATTTGAAACTGCACTAAAACTTTGGGGGCGCCTCCTATTGAGAGCTGTAAAACACGGGAATGTATAAAATCGGATTCTTTGCTCTTCTGAGTACTTGATCAATATCCAACTCAAGGACCATAGCCTACATGAGAACTTTCCCAATTCTCCCCCTGCCACTAGTGCTGAAGCCATCCTGCATTCATGTGCTGCTTTTTCCTTATATCCGTACATGTACACAGGTCGTCTCCCTCAACAAAACAAACATAAGTTCCATGAGGGCATCGACTGTTTCATTTTTGTCTCTGTGGCCTCTGTGCCCAACACATATTGGTTATAAATGCTTATCAATGGATGGAATGACAGAAGTGTGGTCTTACCTAGAGATCAGGGGTTGGACATGGAGACCTCTCAAAGTTCCTTTGTGGCTCCATGAATCCATCATTTTAAGTTAAGGTGGGGGAAAAAACTTCTGAATTTCAACCTAGTGAATTTTACAAAAACAACAACAACAAACCTACCCTAAGGGTTTTTAACCCCTACGGGAGTCTGGCAAAGTCTCTGGTCCACTTTTCAGAATAATGTTTATAAATGTATAAAATAAAACTCATAGAATGACAAAGGCAACCGATTCTGTTGAAATGCAACTATCAAAATATATATTAAAAAGTTCAAGGACACATACATTTATCATAATACTTAAGTGATCTGTGAGTCAGTGGTCACAGTATGGAATTCTCTCTGACAATACATATCATGCCTTCTCCTCCTCCCTGCCAAGTTCTGCCCTACTGATTAATCTCCCTAAATTACTGTGGTTAAGAAAATCATCTGGCAGCCAACAGCGAGCCTCCTGGAATTTTAGCAGATTGGTCCTTGGATGCCAAATGTACAGTCTATGATTGGGGAATGTATATTTCTGTGTGTGATGTACACATGGGCACACACACACATACACACACACCAACATAGTACATACGATTTTTGAAAACTTGTTAGCAAGTTTCAAGAGCTCTCTACAGATTTAAACATGAGGCAAATCCATTTTTAAAAGCCAAAAATAGACCACTTTCCTAGCCAACACAAGTCTCATTAGAGTCCTGTATGACAAGAGAATACATCTGAGGGCATTTTCTCAGAGCCAAGCTTACTTGCTTGACATGCAATTTTCAAAGTAGAAAATCTCAGCAATTAATCACCACCATTTTTGTGTTGCTAAAGTGCTACCATGACACATTTCTAGTCAACAAAAGTTAAGCCTGAAATAATCTATCTTCATTATTGAGACTTTTTAGGAATATTAGATTGTAAGCATCTTGAGAGTGACTTTTTTTTCATCCCCAGCATGTTTTTTCATCCCCAGTATGTAGCTCAGTAGACCTAGTAGGTGGGTCATGAATATCTGTCCACTGGAACATACTGCATGTCTTCTCAACTCCAGCTGACTTTCCCCCCTACATTTATTTTATTTTTAATTTCTGGAATAAGACAAGCATTTTCATAACATAGTATAATTAAACATATAATTGCACATGAAACTGAAAATTTATTGTATACAACTTGCCATTCCTTTTAAATATATAATAAAGTTATCATGTAGATTTCTTTTTTCTTTTCTTTTTCCCTTTCCTCTCCCCCCTAGAGATGGCTACCATTAAACACAAATAGGCATATATATATGCATATGTATGGCTATACATATACATATGTGCATATACTTATATACATATATATGTATGTGTATATATATGTAAAATTATTATATAGAAATTTCTATTTATTAGTTCTTTCTTTGGATGCAAATAGCATCTTCCTTCATATGTCCTTTATAGTTAATTTGGATATTTATAACAACCAACATAACTTATTTGCTCAAAATCATTTTTTTTTTTGCAGGGCAATGAGGGTTAAGTGACTTGCCCAGGGTCACGCAGCTAGTAAGTGTCAAGTGTCTGAGGTCGGATTTGAACTCAGGTACTCCTGACTCCAGGGCTGGTGCTTTATCCACTGCACCACTTAGCTGTCCCCAAAATCATTCTTAAAACAATATTTCTGGGGCATCTAGGTAGCACAGTAGATAAAGCACCAGCCCTGGATTCAGGAGGACCTGAGTTCAAATCTAGCCTCAGACACTTGACACTGAACTAGCTGCGTGACCTTGGGCAAGTCACTTAACCCCAAATGCCTCACCAAAAAAACCCAAAAACAATGTTGATGTTTGTGTATACATATTCTCTTGGCTCTGATAATTTTGCTCTTCATTATTTCATGCAAATCTTTCCATGTTTTTCAAAGACAGTGAGCTCATCATTCCTTATAGCACAGTAGTATGCCATCACAATCATATACCACGATTTGTTCAGCCTTCCCTAATTGATGGACATCCCTGCAATTTCTAGTTCTTTGCCACCACAAAGGGAGTTGCTATAAATATTTTAGAATATATAATCTTAGTTCAACAGAACTGATGATGAAATTACACACACACAAATATCTATATCTATATATATCACATATACATATCTGTCCATCAATAAGCACATATTAAGTGCCTACTATATGCAAGGCACTATGGTACATGCTGGGGACACAAAGGAAGACAAAAGGCAGGTCCTGTTCTCAAGGAACTCGGTCTAAATGGGGGCACAGTACACAAGCAACCATGGACAAACAAGCTGTGTGTGTGTGTGTGTGTGTGTGTGTGTGTGTGTGTGTGTGTGTGTGTGTGTGTGTGTGTGTGTGTGTAGGGAGATGGGGGGGAGAGAAAAAAGAGACAAAAACAGAGAGAAAAGAGAGACAGAGAAGAGAGTGAGAAAGAGACAGAGAGAGAGAGACAGACAGACAGATGGGAAGTACGGTGTGGAGAGGCAGTATGTCATAGTAGAGAGAGAATCAGCCTTGGAATCTGTCCTCTGATACATCCTGACTGTGTGACCCTGGGAAAGTGACTTAACCTCTCTTTGCTTCAGGCATCTCTCAGAGACCATAAATTGCAGAACACTTGCATGAGTTCA